>NC_080071.1:108097514-108414330 GCF_949987535.1 Balaenoptera acutorostrata
GTCAATTATACCTCAATTTTAAATTTTTTTAATTTAAAAAAATAATAAAATTCTTTAAATCATTAAAAAAGTATTCAGGGATGATGGAGAATTAGGTCAGATACTTACTCTTAAACGGTTGGGAGGAGAGGAAAAGGCCTTTGTACCATGCTTGCAATTTTGCTGTAAATTTGAGATTGTTGCAAAATAAAAGGAAAATAATATTTAAAAAGTACAGTGAGATTCCACTTTATACCCCTAGGACAGCTATCATCAAAAAGTTAGAATAGCAAGTGTTGACAAGGATGTGGAGAAACAGGAACCCTCATACCTCCTCAAAAAGTTAAACACAGGTACCATTTGACCCAGAAATTCCACTCCTAGGTATATACCCAAGAGAAATGAAAGCCTACGTCCACACAAAAACTAGTACGTGAAGATTCATAGCAGCATTATGCAGATAGCTAAAAGGGAGAAACAGACCAAATGTCCATCAGCCGATGATGTGGTCTGTGCACACAATGGAATATTATCAACCGTAAAAAGAATGAGGTACTGATGATACATGTCACGACATGGATGAAATATGAAAACATTACACTAAGTGAAAGCAGGCAGTAACAAAGAAACCACTGTACGATTCCATTGATATGAAATTCCCAGAATGGGAAAATAGAGAGAGAGACCAAAAACAGATTAGGGGTTGGTTAGGACTCGGGGAGAACAGGAGGTCTGGAGGGTGACAGCTAAGGGGTTTCTTTTTGAATAATGAAATATTCTAAAATTGATGGTGGTGATGGTTACAAAACTCTGTGAACACACTAAAAACCATTGAATAGTATGCTTTAATTTTTTTTTTTTTCCACACCAAGCGGCATGTGGGACCTTAGTTCCCCGACCAGGGATTGAACCCGCGCACCCTGCAGTGGGAGGGCAGACTCTGAACTGCTGGACCGCTAGGGAACTCCCAAATTGTACACTTTAAATGGGTGAATTGTATGGTATGGGAATTATATCTTAATAAAGCTGTTATGAAAAAATAAAAAGAAACATGGAAAGATAAACCAAAATCCAACCAAAAAATGATTCCCTATAGAACCAAGCTTCCCAGCTTTCTCAGGTCACAATTCCTTCAGTGTCTCACATCTTTCACAGTGCTGCTGAGTCAAAAGAAATACCTAACAGTCCTATTTATTAAATAGGCAGGTCCAAAAACTTCGTAGTTGTAATTCTCAGTGTCTGACAGATATCATTGTGTTTCCCTCAGATTTTTAAAACATCCCAAGGCACCCTCATGAGTTCACTGCGATGCCCTAGGGTCCCTTGGCACACAGTGTGGGATCCAGGACTCTAAAAGGAGGAAGAAAACAGGGTGGAGGGGACAGAGATAAAATATAGACCTCTCTGAAGTTACTTTGTATAAAATTAAATTAGAGAATTCCCTGGCGGTCCAGTGGTTAGGACTTGGTGCTTTCACTGCCGAGGGTTCAATCCCTGGTCAGGGAACTAAGATCCCGCAAGCTGTGCAGCACGGCCAAAAGATATATATTAATAAAAAATTTTAAATTTAATTAAATTAAAAGCGAACAACAAAGCCATCCTTAAAAATCAAAATCAGGCTGAAACCTAATGAGGGTTACAGTATATTAAGTTTATGGCATAACAAGGGAAAATTTTTTCAAGTGACTGTGAAACACAGCATTTGAATTGCATACCCCTAGTCAAAAACACCACTCAGATTTTCATCCCCAAGGACAGCTCTTCCATCAAGCTGTGGCCTATACCTTCAAGGAAGACGAGACTCCAAGTCTCAGAATCCAGCCACCACCCGGTGGGGAAGCTTCCCATGTGCAGAGGACCCAAGGACTTCTGACGACAGTCAAAGCCCAACTGCCAGCTCTAAGTGCCTATGAAGCTGGATTCTGAGCTCCCCGTGAACCCAGACTCATCTCTCAAACGGAGACTTGGTTTGTGACCCCAGACAGCATTTCTCAGGTTGGTCATTTCCCAGGCTTGGCTCTGAATGGCTTAGAACCGTTTCTGAAACTAACGTCCCCCCTCTGAGGACACTTGCTGTCAGAGTTATCTTTCTAAAACACATCTCGGATCATGTGCTTCAGTGGCTCTTGGTTGTGTAGAGAATTAAGCCCCAACTTCTCAGTCAGATTTTCAAAACTTTCTACATAGGCAACCCCTACACGTCCTTCCAGGTCTGTCATCCCAGAAGAGGTGATGTCTGCTCTACTTACCAGTGATGGGTACCATTTAGTGAGCTTTTATTATGTGCTTAACACTGTGCTAAGAGCTTTAATGTCTCATTTTATCTTTATATGGTTTTGTAAGGCAAATGTTATCTTTATAGCATAGATCATAATAAAACAGTGATCACTAACAGTCTGTACAGCGCTTACAATGTGCTAAGCCACTGTCCAATCGAAATATTATGTGAGCCATATACGTAATTTAAACTTTCTAGGGGCTTCCCTGGTGGTCCAGTGGTAAAGAATACGCCTTACAGGGACTCGGGTTCGATCCCTGGTCGGGGAACTAAGATCCCACATGCTGTGGGGCAACTAAGCCCTCGCACCACAACTACTGAGCTCATGCGCCTCAACTAGAGAGCCTGTGTGCCGCAAACTACAGAGCCCATGCACCCTGAAGCCCGCATACCACAACTAGAGAGAAGCCCACGTGCCGCAATGAAGACTGATACAGCCAAAAAAAAAGAAATAAAATAAATATTTAAAAATAAAATAAAATAAAATTTCTAACTGCCACATCAAAAAGTAAAAAATGGTAAAATTTATATTTTTAATTTTTATTTTATATTGGAGTATAGTTGATTTACAATGTTGTGTTAGTTTCAGTTGTACGGCAAAGTGATTCATGTATATACATGATACATGTATTTAGTCTATTCCATTTACATGTATCTATTCTTTTTCAGATTATTTTCCCATATAGGTTATTACAGAATACTGAGTAGAGTTCCCTGTGCTATACAGTAGGTCCTTGTTGATTATGTTTTATATATAGTGCTGTGTATATGTTGAAATTTATTTTAATAAAAGATTTTATTAAAAAAAAAATCCTGGGCTTCCCTGGTGGTGCAGTGGTTGAGAGTCTGCCTGCCAATGCAGGGGACACGGGTTCGAGCCCTGGTCTGGGAGGATCCCACATGCCGCGGAGCAACTGGACCCGTGAGCCACAACTACTGAGCCTGCGTGTCTGGAGCCTGTGCTCCGCAACAAGAGAGGCCGTGATAGTGAGAGGCCCGCGCACCGCGATGAAAAGTGGCCCCCGCTCGCCACAACTAGAGAAAGCCCTCGCGCAGAAACGGGGACCCAACACAGCCAAAAATAATAAATAAATAAATAAAAATTTAAAAAAAAAAATCCTAAGGACAAAAAAGGACCATAAAGAAATCTTAAACCACATTCAGCAGACTTAATGTTAATAACATTGGAATCAATATTGTGAAACTGTTTGTTAGAGAGCGAGAGAGAGAGAGAGATGGATACAGACACAGACCATAGGATAAGGCATATAAGAAAGAGGGTAAGAGAGAAGAGACACAGGCATAAAGTTCAAAGACTTAAAACCCTATAATCTATAAATTGAATTGGAAATATCAAAATAAGTTCATGAATTATTTTTCTATGTCCTGGATAAACAACAAGGTCCTACTGCAGAGCACAGGGAACTATATTCAATATCCTGTGATAAACCATAATGGAAAAGAGATAAAAAAATAATGTTTATATATATATGTATATGTATGTATAACTGAATCACTTTGCTGTACAGCAGAAATTAACACAACATTGTAAATCAACTATACTCCAATAATTAATAAATAAATACATAAATAAATAATTTTTTAAAAGCATGTCCTGGCAGTGTCCAGTCAGAAGGCCCAGCAGCAGTGATAACCCGGGAGCAACTAGCAACGCCTCATGCCCGTACTGGGGTTTCTAAATACCATTTCTCCCTAAAGGGAACCAAGACACGGTGGAGACACGGCTACTCCAAGTCTGCAGCAGAAGATGAATAGTGAGTCTAGAATATCTTATGCCTGCAAGTAAGGAAGCTTTTAAACGCTCCTGGCTGTGTCAAAATGTTACAGAAATTATTCCACTTAGGAAACAGGCAAAACTCACCACTGTGAGAGAAGTCAGGAGAGTGAATACTTTGCAGGTATGGAGAGTATTGACTGGGAATGGGCAAGAAGCTTCTGGGGACAAGGGATCAAGCTTTTGACATCCTGATCTGGTGGTGGTTAGAGGCGTATACATTTTTTTAATGATTTATTTTTTCAATTGCGGTAAAAAGTGCATAGCAGGGCTTCCCTGGTGGCGCAGTGGTTGAGAATCTGTCTGCTAATGCAGGGGACACGGGTTCGAGCCCTGGCCTGGGAAGATCCCACATGCCGCGGAGCAACTGGGCCCATGAGCCACAACTACTGAGCCTGTGCGTCTGGAGCCTGTGCTGCGCAACAAGAGAGGCCACGATAGTGAGAGGCCTGCGCACCGTGATGAAGAGGGGCCCCCGCTTGCCGCAACTAGAGGAAGCCCTCGCACAGAAATGAAGACCCAAAACAGTCAAAAAATAAATAAATAAATAAATAATAATTAAAAAGGTGCTAATAATTTAAAAAAAAAAGTGCATAGCATAAAATTTATCATTTTAACCATTTCTAAGTATACAGTTCAGAAGTGTTAAGTGTATTCACATTGCTGTACAACCAATCTCCAGAACTTATCCATCTTGAAAAACTGAAGCTCTGTGCCCATCAAACGACAACTCCCCATCCCCCCTTTTCCCAGCCCTGGCACCCACCCTTCTACTTTCTGTCTCAATCAGTTTGACTGCTCTAGGGATCTCATCAAAGTGGAAGCATACAGTGTTTGTCTTTTTCTGACTGGCTCATTTCACTGAGCATAATGACCTTAAGTTCCATCCATGCTGTAGGATGTGTCAGAATTCCATGCTTTTTTAAGGCTGAGTAATACTCCACTGGAGGTATATATGGTACATTTTGTTTATCCATCACCCACCTATGGGCACTTGAGTTGCTTCCACCTCTTGGTTATTGTGAATATGCTGCTATGAACATGGGTGTGCAAGTATCCCTTGGAGATCCTGCTTTCAATCCTTTTGGATACGTACCCAGAAGTGGAATTGCTGGAATTCTATTTTTAATTTTTTGAGGAATATTTTTACATTTTTATCTAGCTGTACACTTGAGATTTGTGCACTATACAGAACATATGTTACTATTGATCAGTGAGAATCAAAGTGGTATGGCCACTTTCAAAACCGATTTAATAAAATTAAATTTACACTTATCACATGACTCAGCAATTCCATTCCTAGATATTTACCTGAGAGAAATAAAAACATATCTACACAAAGACCTGAAAGGGAATGTTTATAGCAGCTCTATTCATAACCAAAGACTGTAAACAATCCAGAATCCACATACAATGGAATCTTCTCAGCAACAGGAAAGGAACAAACTACTGATATACACAAAACATAGATTAATCTCAAAAGCATTATGCTAAGTGAAAGAAGCCAGACACACAAGCTACATACTCTACAGTTTTATGAAATTCTGGAAAGGGCAAGACTATATACGGCGACAAAGCAGAATAGTGGTTGCCAGGAGCCAGGGTTCAGGGAGAAGACCGACAGCCCGGGGACACAAAGGAACTTTTAGGATTGGCAGAAATGTCCTACGTCTTGATAGTGGTGGTGGTTACATGATTATATTCAAACCTCAACAAAATTGTATGCTTAAAATTGGTGAATTTTTGTAATTTAAATTGTACCTCTACAGCAGAAATTAACACAACATTGTAAATCAACTGTATTTCAATAAAATTTTAAAAAAAAATTTTTTTTTGGCCGTGCCACGCAGCTTGGGGGATCCTAGTTCCCAGATCAGGGATCGAACCACACCCCCTGCAGTGGAAGCATGGAGTCCTAACCACTGGACTGCCAGCAAAGTCCCAAAATAAATTTTTTTCAACAAAAGAAAAAAAATTATACCTCAATAGGCTGATTTTTTTAAGAATAAGGAGAAAAATTGGGGGTGACTAATTCGTAAATTTTGGGGTTGCAAGGGCACCAATTCACCATTCTGAAATCTGAAAATCAAAGGGAAAGAATCAAGCAGTTATCTGCCTTTCCTGTACAGCCTAGATTTCAGGGTATAACCTCTACCTGGTCTTTTTAGTTTCTACTAAACATCAGACCCACGAGGCAACTGTGGGCCTCACCAGGAATCGGAGTCTCCTGGAGGCCACAGGGCAGGAACACAGCTCCTCCATGGACGTGTCCTCAGAGCAGTCCACACAGCACCCTCTGGACACCCCAGGGGGTCCTCTCCCCAGGGGACGGCCCAGTGCTGGGGGAGGAGACCTATCCAGGGCAGGTGCAGCAGTGGTGCCTGCATGGAAGCCTCATGCCCCAGAGAAGCAGTATCTCTCTAGCAAGTCCAGAGACAAGAGCTTCCAGGGTCCCCAAGAGAGTCCCTCACTCAGGGAAGCTGTGGTTGATCGCATTTTCCAAAGAGGGACATAACGGTACTCATGTCTCACACGTTATTTTAGAAACTTGCCACAAGAGGTGAAGTCTAATTCTCCTCTCCTTGAATCAAGCAGGCTGTGACTTGCTGGGAACCAGTAGAACATGGCAGAGATGTTGCTGCAGGGTCTCCAGGGCTCAGCCAGAAATGCCATGAAATTTCCACCCTGTTCCCTGCCTACTCGCCCTGGGGTGGAGCCCCTGCGTGAGCAGGCCAGTGGCCCCTGGGCTGGAGGTTGGGAGATGGCCCTGGCCCCCTTCCTCCTTCCTCAGCCTGAACCGCAAACATCATGGCTGAAACA
Source organism: Balaenoptera acutorostrata (assembly GCF_949987535.1). Classification (NCBI taxonomy): domain Eukaryota; kingdom Metazoa; phylum Chordata; class Mammalia; order Artiodactyla; family Balaenopteridae; genus Balaenoptera; species Balaenoptera acutorostrata. The sequence continues at coordinate 108,104,387 of NC_080071.1, forward strand.
GCGACACTGGACCTGGAGGTGACTCGGAGGGCAGTGAGGCTGACAAATAGAAGAGCTCTGGGTTCCTGAGGACTGCTTGGTGAGGACCAGCCCCGTACGGCTTACATCTGGACTTTACAAGCGAGAACGACCTTGGTGCGCTTGAGCCATCCTTACCTGCACTTTGTCCTATGCAAGTAACCTAATCCCTGTGGTAGAGAGGGTGTTCCACAGCAGAGAAGAAGCTGTCCGTGGGTATTGCATGGGATTTCACTAGACAGGGTCCATGGTCCCCTACACTATTAAGGGAGACCCCAGAGACAATCCCCAAAGACAGCCGAGGAACCCTGGCATGCACACGTAAAACAAATGTCCTTTCTCACAGTACAGAGATGATGACCACAGCTCTTAAACAAGGTAGGCCAGAGTGGCTGACCACTTTCTGGAGGAGAGACTGCCCACCTGAACTGAAGGAGAGTGAAGTTACCTGTCAGGGCGCCTAGGAAACAGACGGTGCATTCGGTTGGGTGATGGGGAACAGGTTTCTTGACCTCCACGGACGTGTGTCCAGGAAACTCTCTTCGTATTCCAAATAACGGAGGAAGAAGCGTATCTTTACACTTCCCCACAGCCCACAGTCGACAACAGAAGCGTGCCACTAATCGAGCTAATCATATTTCCATATGATCTGGGCATTGCAATTGACAAAAACAAGTAAAACCTTCAACCAGGATCAACCCTGAAACTTCCATCGTGTTGTGATCAAAACAATTTTAGTACAATCCAGTTGAGAGAAAAAGCATCCCCTATGGGGGTAGGGCTACAACACCCATCCGTGATGGTGTCCCTGCCAGTCCTGGCTTCATTTAAGTGAAATCTCAGCATGCTGACAATCAACCTCACCATTATTTGAGGTGACAGGTGTGGAACAAAAGCTTGTTATTTGCTCTCCGGTCAGTGAGCTGTTTCTAAAGGGGAAACCCACAGCTGCGGAGAGCCTGGGCAAGCTGATGACAGGAGTGCAAACCGGTACCACCTTTCTGGAAGACCGTTTTGTAATATAAAGCAAAAGCCTTCAACATGAACACACCCTAGGAATCCCAGGACAATATTTGGATATTTCCAGAGACTTGTTTAAAAAGCAAAAATGGAAAACAACCAAAATGTTCAACAGTAGCATTAAACTACGGAACATTCATCCATTCTAGGATTTCATTTTTAAAATATGTGGTAGGAAAAAAATAATTAATAAAGCAATACTTCAATAAAATGACAAAAAGAAAATTTTTAAAAGAAAATTTTTAAAACTAAAATATAAACCTTGAAAAAAGAAATAAATGTTGTAGGATATCATTAGAGCATTATTTGAAATAGGCAAAAACTAAAGATATCTTAATACCTATGAAAGCGGTAATAACTGAATTACACAGCCACACTCTGAACTACTACGCAGTATTTTTAAAGGAAAAAATTAGGCAAATCTATGACCTAACATGTTGACTTATGATAAAATGCTGATTGAAAAAAGCAAGTTGTAAATAAAACGTATAATGTGGACAGATTTTGTTAAAATTTACAAATATAATCTTATATATTTACATTGAAATGGTATTAAAGTATAGTTATTTTTTAATTTTCATATTTGTGAATTATTTCGATTTTTATAATGAGTATTATTACTACTGATGTAACTTTTAACTGATGAAAAAATTTTTAATAATAGTAAAGTTGATACAAAGAAAATATACTGAAATGAAGATTCACAATATATTCCTAAATTTAAAAGAAGCAATTTACAAAAAAGAATGTAGAGTATGATCCTATATTTTGGTAAAATTTAGAACCACACAAATATTAATAGTGGGTATTTTTAAATGTTGGTATTAAAGAAAAGAAACAATAAAATGGTAAAAAAGATACATTGGTAAAAGTAGCCAAAATCTTTTAACAAAAAATAAGCTGAGCTAGTGACAATGTGGTGAGACAGCCACTTTCACACACAGCTGGTGGTAGCATAAACTGAAACCACTTTTCTGGAAAACAATTTGAAATTATGTATCCAGAGTCTTAAAAATATTTCTAATCTTAGTCCAAAAATATCAGTTCTAGAAATCAATCCTCAAGAAATAACCTCCAAGATGCAATCATATATTGTACACCAAGATGTTCATAACACTATTATTTGTAATAATGAAAAGCTGGAAACTTTGTATAGAGTTTCAACAGATTCTTTATAGAGACATAGAAAACAATCAGAATATAAACCAAAATTTTAACAGTGATTTCCTCTGGGTGGTAGAAAAAATATTTTTATTTTATTTTTCACAGGTTCCTGTACTTTTTAAAATTTTCTAATGAACTTCTACTGCTTTTCAAAGTTGTAGGGAGAAAAGATTTTTCTAAAAACAATAGAGATACATCCAATAATCACTGTTGGATTGTTGTATGATTCCATTTATATGAGGTACCTAGAATAGCAAAATTCATAGAGAGAAAGTAGAAGGGTGTGTGCCAGAGGTTGTGGGGAGAAGGAACGGGGAGTTAGTGTTTAATGGGGACAGAGTTTCAGTTGAGGAAGATGGAAAAGTTCCAGAGATGATGGTCATGACAGTTGTATAATAATGTAAATATATTTAATGCCACAGAACTGTATATTTTAAAATGGTTAAAATGGTAAATTTTGTTATGTACATTTAACCACAATAAAAAAAAAAAAAAGAAGTGCATATTCACAATAGCCAAGACGTGGAAACAACCTAAATGTCCATCGACAGATGAATGGATAAAGAAGATGTGGTACATGTATACAGTGGAGTACTATTCAGCCATAAAAAAAGAATGAAATAATGTCATTTGCAGCAACATGGATGGACCTAGAGATGATCATATTAAGTGAAGTAAGTCAGAAAGAGAAAGACAAATACCATATGATATCACTTATATGTGGAATCTAAAATATGACACAAATGAACTTATCTACGAAACAGAAACAGACTCACAGACATAGAGAAAAGTCTTGTGATTGCCAAGGGGGAGGGGCTGGGGGAGGGATGGATTGGGAGTTTGGGGTTAGCAGATGCAAACTGTAATATATAGAATGGATACACAACAAGGTCCTACTGTAGAGCACAGGGAACTACAGTCAATATCCTGTGATAAATCATAATGGAAAAGAATATGAAAAAGAATGTATATATATGCATAACTGAATCACTTAGCTGTACAATAGAAACTAACACAACACTGTAAATCAACTATACTTCAGTTAAATAAATAAATAAATAAATAAAAAGAATTTGCAGTCCATAAGCTTTTGTATAGCTTCTACAAGCTGTTCCATATATTCACATTTCCGATAAATTCCTTTTTTTCCAGGGTTTATAATTCTTTTGTTTTCAGTTGAGGTTACACTGATTTATAACATTATATGTTTCATGTTTACAACATTATATTTCTACTTCTGTACACCCTACAGTGTGCTCACGACCGAAAATTTAGTTTCCATCCATCAACATACAGTTGACCCCTTTCCCCATTTCGCTGCCCTCAACCCTTCCCCACCTTCTCAACTACGACTCTGTTCTCTGTATCTACATGTTTGTTTTTGTTTGGTTTGGTTTGTTCACTTATTTGGGAGTTTTTGTTTGTTTATTAGTTTTTTATATTCTACATATGAGTGAAATCATATGTTATTTGTTATCATTCTTGTATCTAAAGGCTTCTAACTAATCATGAGTTACCAGGTGCCCAACCTGCAGGACATACCCAGGAAGAAAGCCACCCCAAAATGTCAAAGGTATCAATAATCTTTGAACAAAATTTATGCAGATTCTTCCTATCAGTTTCCCAATTAGTGGGAACGAAGACAGCTCCAAGTTGTCCAATAAAATAAGCAGTCTGAGGTACGATATGAAAAAAAAGATGTAAAATATTTTGTTAATAATTATTATTTTGATTTTCTGTTGAAATAATTTTTTATATATTAGGTTAAATAAAACATTAAAATTATAAATAAATAAATAAGCAGTCTGATGATATATCAGTAAAGCCTCACCCCCATTCTTCTCTCCAAGTCTCTCCCCAGTGCATATGAATGACTTCTTCCCAATGCCCTAGTGCAGGGCCATGGTTGACTCCATCTAGACACTGAAATGGCCACAACCCCTGATCTGAATCTGCCACCCATCCTTTTTTTTTTCTTTTTTTTTCTTTCTTTTATGTGGCTGTGTTGGGTCTTTGTTGCTACACATGGGCTTTCTCTAGTTGCGGTGAGCGGGGTCTACTCTTCGTTGCCATGTGCGGGCTTCTCACTGCGGTGGCTTCTCTTGTTGCAGAGCACGGGCTCTAGGCACGCAGGCTTCAGTAGTTGCAGCACACTCAGTAGTTGTGGCGCACGGGCTTAGTAGCTCCGCAGCATGCGGGATCTCCCGAGACCAGGGCTCGAACCCGTGTCCCCTGCCTTGGCAGGCGGATTCTTAACCACTGCGCCACCAGGGGAGCCCCTACCCATCTTTTCTGGGGGCACAGGACCCCTCAGCTCCTCCCTAGGGTCTCCTCTGCAGCCCCTTCCCAGCCAACTTCCTACAAAGGCTACAGCCCACTATAACCACAGTATAACGAGAGGCTGAGAGGAGGGGGAGAAGCAAGAAATCAGGGTCCCAATAAGCCAGACCAGTATTAGATTCTATTCTCTGTGCTTACGGAAAGGCTTTTGACATTTGAGGGGTTAGCAACCTATTTTATCTATTCTCCGAAGACTAAAAAAGTCCACAAAGGATAACACTCTTTTCCCTTTGCTGAGATAAAATTTGAATGATGTACTTCATGTATTCATTCAATCGAAAAATATCTGTTGAGCCTCTTTTCCATGCCAGGCACTAGTGCAAGACGCTGGCATTCAATGATGAGCAAGACACAAGTCTGCCTGCAAAGCAGTCAGATGGAGGGGTAATGCAGACAAGCAGAGGGGCGGGTACAGTGCGATCTCAGCGTTATCCAAGCTGTGCCAGGGAGCCCTGGTGCCAGGGGCAGGGCCTGCAGGTGAGCCTGCATGTGGATCCTTCTGTGTGGACCACTCCGCTGGTGACGGAGCTCATCCTCTGCTCAGCTCCGCATCTCAATATGGCCTTCCTGGATGCTTTCATCACGGATACGCAGGAATTTTCATTACTAAATAAGCAGTAATCCAATGAATTTTCATTACTAAACTGACATCTGAAGTCAGTATTTTCATTTATTCTTGCCCACATTTCGAGAGTAGAATGCTCTGCTTTTGCACATAGTTCCTCAACCTCGGCACTACAGACCTTTAGGGCTGGATAATTCTTGGTTTCAGGGGCTGCCCTGTGCATTGTAGGACGTTTAGCAGCATGCCTGGCTTCTACCCACTAGATGCCGGTGGCACTTCCTTCTCCCAGCTGTGACAACCAAAAAATGTTTCCAGGCCTTGCCCAGTCTCCCCTGGGCCCCCAGCAAATCACTGCTCTTTGGCTATTCACAGATTTGAGTAGCCCTGAAGGCCTCTGAACATTTCCCCTTAGAGTGTAGAGGTGTGCTACTCACCAGAGTGGTCAGTAGAGCATTTTGTGAATTCCAACCTGCTATGGCCAAGCTCCGAGAAGCACAGAGAGCAGTGTTCAGGGAATACACAGCGGGGAGTGGGCGAGAAGGAAGGGCTGCACTATCATCAAAGCCTCCGATGCAGGGGCTTCCCTGGTGGCGCAGTAGTTAAGGATCCGCCTGCCAATGCAGGGGTCGCGGGTTCAAGCCCTGGTCCAGGACGATCCCACATGCTGCGGAGCAACTAAGCCCGTGAGCCACAATTACTGAGCCTGCACTCTAGAGCCCGCGAGCCACAACTACTGAAGCCCGCGAGCCACAACTACCAAAGCTGGCACGCCTGGAGACCGTGCTCCACAACAAGAGAAGCCACTGCAATGAGAAGCCCATGCACCGCAATGAAGAACAGCCCCTGCTCGCCACAACTGGAGAAAGCCTGCGCACAGCAACAAAGACCCAACGCAGCCGAAAATTAAATAAATAAATAAATAAATAAATTTAAAAGAAAGGAAAAAAGGCTCCGACGCAGCCTAAGTGGCGTCCACTTAATCCATCAGGACACAGGCAGCCACTGAGGGCTTTAGAGCAGGCAAGTGACCAGAATCAGACTTCAGGACGATACCAAGGCAGCAGAATATCGGACAGATTAGAGGAATGACAGTTTGGAAGCAGGGGACCAACAAGCTTTGGGGACAGGCCTGGCGACAGGTGATGGCATTCCGATCTAGGAAAGTGGCAGAGTCAGCTGGAAGTCAAAAAAAGGCCTATGAGGCATCTAGGAGGTAGACCCTACTAGGAACAGGTGGAGAGTGGAGAGGCCGGGGAAAAGGGGCCTCAAGGCTGAGGCAGTGGGAAGCACAGGAAGGGCTGGGGGCTGGTCGGCTGAGCGGGGTCTGAGCCACAGCCTGGCTCTGTGCTCCACACTTGTTTCTTCATCTAGAAATGGAGAGGAGATGAAACACCTTGTGCACCCCCCGCACGGAGCCTGGCACTGGGTGCTTCTCCCCACAGGACCCCCCGACAGAGACAGAGAAACCACAGTGGGCAAACTGGCCAGGTAGACGGCAAGATCAGGTCTGGTTGCTTATGAAGGTCTAATTTGCACACGATAAAATTCATCCTTTTAAAGCGTACAGTTCACTCCTTCTTGGTAAATTCACAAAGGTATACAACCATCACCCCAAAAAGAACCTCCATGCCCATTCTCCCCTCCCCCCCACCCATGGCAACCACAAATCCACTTTGTCACTAGAAGTTCCCTATAGTAAATGGAATCATTATAGTGTGTGGTCTTTTGTGACTGGCTTGTTTTACTTAGCATGTTTTCAAGGCTCACCCATGTCATAGCTTGTATCTGTACTTCGTTCCTTTTTACTGCCAAATAATATTCCATGGTGTGGATGTAACATTTTGTTATCCATTGTTATCCAATCTAACTGTCCATCAACTAATGAATGGATAACATTTTGTTATCCATTACTATCCATGGACAGTTAGACTGCTTCCACTCTTTGGCTATTATGATTAACGCTATAGCAATCGTGTACAAGTCTTTGTATAAATATGTCTTCACCTCCCAAGTACACACCTGGGAGTGGAATTGCTGGGTCACATGGTAACTCTATGTCTAACTCTTTGAGGAACTGCCAGACTGTCTTCCAAAGCAGCACAAGATCACTTCTGAACCCTTGGTGCTGAGGTGTCAATGCGGTAATCATAATTCAAGTCTAGAGGAAAGCAGACGAGTTTGCAAGTGAGTGACAGCGGAGAGAATACAGGCTACGGAAGAAAGGAAGTGAAACCCCCAGGAAAGCCTCCTCCTTCATTTGTCTGGGCCACAGCTTCCTGAGGGGTCACAGAGAACATGCCACAGGACAGCAGCAAAAGTCAGACGATGTGACGAACATAAAAACACTTTGACAAAGCAGAGAGGGACATACGTGTTTTTTTCTAATTTCACAGGAATATCCAATGGCAGTATGTGTTTCAATAACGCCAGCTTTGTACAAAAGAGGCAAATGTAAAACGTGCTGCTGAAGGACAGAAGCAGCTTAACTGTAGAACCGGAGTGTCTCCACGGAGTTTGCTGAGAACTGGAGACCAACTTATCCATCGCACCTTTGTGGAAGGAGCTCAGGAAAGAGAACGGACATTCGCAGGAGTGGTTAGCTCAAGGATAATACTTCTGATCAAAAGTTAAGAGTAGAATTCACAGTTATCTCAAAATAAAGTTTTTAAAAAGCCAGTGAGGGAGTTCCCTGGCAGTCCAGTGGTTAGGACTAGGCACTTTCACTGCCGTGGCCCTGGGTTCAATCCCTGGTCGGGAAACAAAGATCCCACAAGCTGCGCAGTGTGGCCAAAAACCAAAACCAAAAAATCAAAACCAAAAAACCAAAAAAGCCAGTGATACATTTAGGGTAAAACCAACAATGCAAAATATATATGCATCTTTAAGAATTTTTTGTAATTTCCCAATTTTCAACAATTGATTACATATTTCTTTTATAATCACAGAAGGAACACAAGTCAAAAAAGGGCAAAATATACAAAACATATCAAAAAGCAATGGTCTGCACATTGACATATTCCTCAAAGTGTTTACATAACCCCTGTCACACCTTTGATTGCACACCAGGCAATATGATCTATTCTCTCCTGCCAGTGGGTATAAAATAAACGAGGATTAAAGTCAAAGTGCTTCTGGAATCAGCTCAAAGAATGCCAGTCCTATTCCCTTTTCTTTGTCTTTCTCCAGTGAGGGTATTTGGGAAGTACTCATTATGCCAGACTGTTTCCAGTTTAAGGCAGGGTTGGAGCTGCTTGGTGACACAAGGCAGGCCACAGCCAGTGACCCAGGTGCCCATGTGACCAGTTCTGTTAAGCAAGATGAAGGCGTGGCCTTCTCCTTGATGGGGTGGGGCCCTGCGGGTTAGGCGTGGAAAGGCTCACCAGCCTCACAAACCTCCCGGCCAGCAGCCCTGCTACCCCCCAACTGATGCCCACCTCCAGGACCGGCCCCGGAAGACTGACGGCCAACCTCTGCTGGGCGCCGTTGAAGACAGCCTGGGTCCATCCCTCTGATCCTCTTCTTCTTTTTGGGGATTTGAAGGTTAACTTTTGATGCAAAACTATGAAGCCTTAAAGTTGATTGATCTTAGTCTTTTTTAATACTGACTATGGGTCTTTGTCTTAATTGTGTCAACTCTAGGTCTAATTAAATAGCTTCTGATTAAAGTAGAAGGGCCCAAGCCACAGACTGCTCCCCAAACAACCCCTGAACGATTTAAACCATCTTGCAGTCTTCCCCCAGAAAGCGAAAACAAATACCGTACCCTTTGTATTTCCCAAAATATGGGAATGAAAAAACTCTGGCTTCACTTCAAGATCAGGGTGAGCAAAACGTTCATCACAGGGACGCCGCAGAGGAGGCTGAGGGCGAGTCTCTCCTGACCTCTGGCCAGAGCTGGCTGGCAGGGCCAGCTGGCACACCTAGACTGCAAGGCCAGCGTTCTGTCACCAAAACACACAGCTGAAATGGAGGAATGCAGGCCTCTAGCCAGGGCAGATGGCTATGGGTAAATGTTAATTAATAGTAAATGACACCAGACGATCACAGTAACTGATGTAAGGGACAGGGTAAATAAGGGGAAAAATGACAAAGGACGTAACTAACAAGCCCAACTTCCTTGTCTGAGGATTCTACTTATTTTCACGGTTTTATTCCTTCCCCATTCATGAGAACTCCACCCTCAGGACCTAATCACCTCCCACAGCTCCACCTCCAAATACCATTCAATTAGGGATTAGGCTTCAATATACGAATCTGGGGGGAGACAGAAACATTCAGTCCTCTGCCCCCAACTCCAATCAGCGAGCAACTTTCCTCAATTCTTTCTCTGCAGGGTACTTCATGGGCATCTTACCCCGTCATGCTCGTCATCAGCTACCCAAGCTGACTGACCCTTATAACCTCAAAGACAGCAAGAGGCTCTCACAGGTCTCCCCGCCTTCGGTCTCCCCCCACTGGTAGCATGACACAGCCAGGATTCAAAACCATGGCTGGCCGACCCCAAAGCTGCTCCCTCTCTTCAAAACACCCTAACGTCCTCCAATGCCCCATTCAAAGTCCCAGTTCAGGGGCTTCCCTGGTGGCGCAGTGGTTGAGAATCTGCCTGCCAATGCAGGGGATACGGGTTCGAGCCTTGGTCTGGGAAGATCCCACATGCCGCGGAGCAACTAGGCCCGTGAGCCACAACTACTGAGCCTGCGCGTCTGGAGCCTGTGCTCCGCAACAAGAGAGGCCGCGACAGTGAGAGGCCCGCGCACCACGATGAAGAGTGGCCCCCGCTTGCTGCAACTAGAGAAAGCCCTCACACAGAAACGAAGACCCAACACAGCCAAAAATTAATTAATTAATTAATTAATTAAGAAAAAAAAAAAAAACAAAGTCCCAGTTCAGGTTTTTCCAAGTCTAACAGTCCAACCTTGCCAGACCGTCCCCTCCATTCAAACGGTGACATCCCCACCCCCATTAAATGGCTGATACATTTCTGCTTTGGTTTCCATTATTCTGCCCACCCAACATGACCTTCTCTAGTTCCAGGCTTACCTACATCCTATCTCTTTCATGAACCAGTTCAATTATACCTCCTAAATTCCCACAGCAATCATTCACAAGTTATTTAGCAATTAAGTACTATTATTATGACATCTTATCTATTATCATCTTGAATATTTTTCCCCCCTTAGGCCACACAGCGCAGCATGTGGGGTCTTAGTTCCCCGACCAGGGGTCCCCTGCATTGGAAGCGCAGTCTTAACGACTGGATCGCCAGGGAAGTCCCTATCATCTTGAATTTTAGCTCGGAGTAGGGAATCCTCATAGATTGCTGATGGGAGAACATACTGGCAGTTCCTTAAAAAGCTAAACATAAAATTACCATTTTTACCATAGACTTCTAGGTATCTATCCAAAAGAAATGGAAATACCCACTCCACTCACACACAGACTTGCACAAGAATGTTCCTAATGGCCAAAAAGTAGAAACTTAAATCTTCATCATCTGATGAATGGATAAAACGTGGAATATCCAAACAATGGAATATTATGCAGGAATAAAAAGGAACAAGCTACTAACGTGAAGGAACCCTAAAAATATGATGCTAAGTGAAAAGACACAAGGGACCACATACTGTATCATCCCATTTATGTGAAGTATCCAGAAAAGGCAAATTTAAAGAGAAGGAAAGTAGACTAGTGGTTGCCTGGGGCTGGGAGTGGGAACAGGGATCTTTCGGGGAGATAAAAACGTTCTCAAACGGGTTTATGGTGATTTTTGCACCACCTGGTAAATCAAATCACTGAACTGTACACTTGAGTCCATTTTATGTGTAAAATGTATTTCAATAAAACTGTTAAAGTTTTTTTTAATTATAGTAGGCGCTCAAATATTAGCAGAGTATCTAATCTTACTTGTTTATATATTTTCTCGCCACCCTCGCCCCTGCAACTTGACCCTAATCTTGAGGGCAAGACCAAGTCTCCCACGTACTGTCCTGATTTTCAATACAAGTTGCACCTAACCCAAACCTATACACACACTGTGTTCACAACCATTTGTGGATGTGATTTTTGCCTTGTCAGGCTATGGAGTGGGTGACGCCACCAGGAGGGAAATGGTGTCTGTGGATAGACAGGCAGAATAACCGTGTCTGAATCCCAGCTCCTCCACTTCCTAGCTGTGAACTCAGGGCACTACCCGCTGCGAGCCCATTCTCCAGGCCCAAAATGGGAAAAACTGTGGTAGCTACCTTGTAAGATTGTTCTGAGGATGACATGAAATGATCTGGAGAAAACGCTTAGCCCGGTGCTTGGAACATGTAACAACAGCTCATTGAACGTCGGCTTCAAACACACAAACTCGACCACAAATGCACACACACCAGAGGAATCTCTTTAAACAGGAAACAACCTTCAACAACAGAGGGGACGACTACAGATGACCCACCCCTCTTCTTCTCATCCACCAGGCGAGGGGCCCTGGGATGTCTCTTCTCCCTTCCAAGCTCACTGAAATTCATCTGTGACCAGAAATACTGTTAATCATCTAACAGGAGGAACTCGACAGTGCCCACGATTTTCATCATTTAGTTTGTCTGACTCTCCATCCTCTCTCATCCTACAAGGTGGAATTTCACTTCCTGGCTCCCTCGGTGTGAGCAGGGCCACACATCCAGTTTTAACCAACGAACCAACGATGAGAGGAAGTGACGTGTCACTTCCAAACCAGAGCATGCGTCTGTACAAGACTCTCCGGGAGGAACTAATGAGCGGCCCAGCTGCGGCTGCTCTGTCAGCTACGTGAGGCCAACGTGGGGCGGGTCCCCCGCTAACCTGAAATGGTCAGGGAGGATGAGCGGGAAATAAACCTGCTCTATGTCGTTTTGCATCACCCAGCCTCGCCTGACAAAGTCACAAGGCTCTCAGGCTGTGAAACTGTACATTTTATAGTTTGTTTTTTTAATAAGATTTTTTTTTTAATAAGATTTTTTTAAATTAATTTATTTATGTTTGGCTGTGTTGGGTCTTCGTTTCTGTGTGAGGGCTTTCTCTAGTTGCGGCGAGCGGAGTCCCCTCTTCAGCGCGGCGCGCGGGCCTCTCACTGTCGCGGCCTCTCTTGTTGCGGAGCACAAGCTCCAGACGCGCAGGCTCAGTAGTTGTGGCTCACGGGCCCAGTTGCTCCGCGGCATGTGGGATCTTCCCAGACCAAGGCTCGAACCCGTGTCCCCTGCATCGGCAGGCAGATTCTCAACCACTGCGCCACCAGGGAAGCCCCTGTTTTTTTCTTTATTTATTTTTGGCTGCGTTGGGTCTTCATTGCTGCGCGTGGGCTTTTTCTAGTTGTGGCGAGCGGGGACAACTCTTTGTTGCGGTGCGCGGGCTTCTCATTGCGGTGGCTTCTCTTGTTGCGGAGCACGGGCTCTAGGCGCGCAGGCTCAGTAGTTGTGGCTCACGGGCCCTAGAGAGCAGGCTCAGTATTTGCGGTGCACGGGCTTAGTTGCTCAGCGGCATGTGGGATCTTCCCAGACCAGGTCTTGAACCCGTGTCCCCTGCATTGGCAGGTGGATTCTTAACCACTGTGCCACCAGGGAAACCCTGAAATTGTACATTTTAAATCTCTCACCTAAAAAAAACCTTCCTGGGACTTCCCTGGTGGTCCAGTAGTAAAGAATCCGCCTTCCAATGCAGGGGACATGGGTTCGATCTCTGGTCAGGGAACTAAGATCCCGCACGCCTCAACAAAGCGCCTGCGTGCTGCAACTAAGACCTGGTGCAGCCAAAAATAAATAAAATAAATAAATTCTCAAAATAAATAAATAAACCTTCCTAAGACGCTTTCTTCCCCTGGCTTCTGTGCCGAGCCACTCTCCCTGTCCTGTCAACCTCTCTGACCGCTCCTCGTGGCTCCACTCCCTCCCTCCCCCTGCTGGTAACCAGGGCTCTGTCCTCAGCCCCGAGGCTTCTCAATCCACACGCCCTCCAGGGAGATCCCACCCGCTCTCCCGATTCATCTACCACACATACGCTAACGCTACCCGAAGCTCTCTCGAGGACTCCCCACTTCCCTCACACCCGAAGTCCTGCTGGACACCTCGGCCAGCAGCTCCACAAACACCATCAGTCCCACACGTCCAAAAGCAAGCACATAGTCTGCCCAGCCGCCTCGAGACACGCGTTTCCCCCTACGGCCCTCACGTTGGCTAGCGGCACCTAAGCCTCCTGAGGCTTCCAGACCAGAAACCTGACATTTAGGCTGGATGCCTCCGTCTCCTTCACGCCTTCCTCATTCAACCAACCATCCCAGTCAGTTTCACCTCCCTTAAACGTTATTCTATGGGGGGAAGGGGGATGGTTTGTTTTTATTTGTTTAATGCTTATTACAGTGACTACTAAGAAAAGAAATTGTTTCAGGCTCAGGGAGAATCTTATTCCGGTGTGAGGCATGACAGTGATGTCCTACCTGGGACAAACAGTTCGGTCCAGACCACGAAAGCAGAAAGCTACAACTTCTGAGCGCACAATCATGAAACGATGGCAGGAGCAACCTGCGTATCCAAATCATCCCTTTAGCCCCTTGCTCAAGTCAAGGTCTCAGAACACAGCCAAAGGAGCTTTTGTTCTTTATTAAATTCTCTTAAGCATCTCTCATTGTTCAAGTTTAAGACAGGGCAAATCCTTTCTAGTATTTACGGGGCTCTCTTCTTTTCCTCATAAATAAATCTATAAAGAAAGCATCCACTAACTCATCTCTATTTTCTCTAACCTGCTTGATTTTCTAAAGTTGGAAAAAGCAATCTTGGTGCCCCGAAACCAGAGCCAAGGCTTCTCAACATCTTCAGTTAAAATACCAGTAATTTCCCAACCAGGGGAGAGCACACCAACATTACCTACGCTTTACAGTACACAGCTCCGTGGCTGCTGTCCTCTGACTGCTCTACCACACAGCAGTGTGGGCTCACCACCCCAGTCATCTTCAGCCTCAAAAACCATTCAGAACTTACTGCCCATGTAGAAGAGTTCTCACGGCAGCACACGAAGTGACAAAAAGACCAAAAAGAAAAAAAAAGAAAAGAAAGAAACTGTTTTTATTGCTTTACAACAAGCGGGCAACAGACACAACGGAATAATCATACACGTGACACTTGTACATCCCCGAATGGAGTATAAAACCAGAATGTGTTCCTCCACTTAAAACGTTATTTGTGAAAAGTGAAATCCACAACTTCTGCCAAGAACTCTACTGTTCTCAAGCAGAACTGATACTTAAAGAGGCAAAGAAAGCTATGATCAAACTTCCTGCATATGTCTGATCATGGAATTCAAAGCCTCTTATGCTCAGCCCAAGCAGTGCTATTACTGCACATTTGCGGTGACCATCCTAGGCACTTTAAGACTCTAACTTTTTTCTTTCCAAATTCTTCTGCAGAAAGAGCTGTCAAGAAAATTGTTCTAAAATGCAACTATGCGTAGCAATTTATGTCTCATTTCTACTTCTTTCCTCATGATAGAAAATTTGATCAGTCCTTAACTCAGCCCGATAACAGCTCTGATGGCCATGTCAAATATCCTACTGTACTAACAGGAAGCCCAAACCCGTATTAGGCATGAGAGGGTGACACTTCTAAATACTTCCTATTATTCTGGACACACTGGCACCTTCCCTTCAGTGAGCTCCAAGACGCTGTGGATTAAGTCACCATTTTAATAATACCTCTTCAACAGCAAAATTACATGGCAAGTACTACCTGAAAGTTGGGAGGGGGACGGTGCCAATGAGATACGTGTGATTTGCCCAAAACTGTAAAACCTGACTGTTGGAATAATCAACAACCTGAGAGAACTGCTTACTCGAAAAAACATGACGAAATCAGCTAATTTGTTTGTTTGTTTGTTTTTTAATTCAAGGTTTTCTCTTACTTCCAGACAAAGCACAGCATTCTTCAGTCAGAACATCACCAGTCAGGGTGTTGAGAATTAACTCCGCTGAGTGGCTTTACACTCCCAGACCTAGCGGTCTACCTTGCTATTAGGTAAAAAGTTTCATAGCTCAGAAATACATCATATGAAATGTTAGTTCAAGATGTGTGTGGACACAATGTTTACCTGCTGCAACAGCAGAATGTTAAGGCAACATCAGAACACAGAGGTGTTTTAAAACGCTACCCCTACTCCCCACCTGGTAAGCAGAGCCAGACGATGTTACTCAACCCTTAATACAAAAATGTCCCCAAATAATCTGCTGAACTTGACTTCGCAGTTTAATCTTTGATATTTTGATGGCAGTGAGAGAGAACCCTGGGGCTATACTTCCCTTGCAAAAAAAATTCAACATGTGATTTACTCAGAAGGTTTAAAATGAGGAAGGAAAATATCAAATAACTTGTCCTTCGCTTGGCAACCATCCTTTTGAGTTAACTATTTTTATACGGTATCCAGGGCATACCTGGGTATGGATGGCTAATTTGGACATAGAAAACATCAAGGGTCACTCCTGGAAGAATCACAAACAAGACAGTAAAGCTCTCCATCAGTACATCGACAGCATCAGGGTAAGCAAGAAAAGAACTTTACCAAGAGGTTGGCATTTACACTTTTTGACAGAACTGAAATACACTGAGTTACAGAGCAAATTCACTGAAATGACAAAGAAAAATCTGTCCTCGTAAAGGCTATTCTTTCACCCCCCAAAAAAGTGTTTCAACTCTGATACACCACACAACCGGTTAAGAAAATGAAGCGCGGTGTTTAGCGATGGGCATCCTAACGACCGTGAGAGGCGCCGGGCTGGGGTCAGCAGGGCGCGCGGAGAGCCCCTACTTCTCCGCACAGGCCGCCGCCGTCTCCTTGTTGAAGCCTCGGATGGAGAGGTCGTAGACCACCTCCTCCACTTTCTTCACGTCGTACTTCAGGCCGTCGTAGCGCTTCCGCAGGGAGTCGTTTTTGAGGTTGAGGAGGCGGAAGCCGGAATCCAGCTCGTTGATGAAGGTGGAGATGTGCAGGGGCCGGGAGTAGTCTCCGGCGGTCACGCTGTTGACCGACAGTCTCGACTGCGGGACAGAGAAGCGGGGACGTCACAGCAGGGCTCCTCCTCCTAGGCCGGCCACCAGGCCCGCGGGCCGCAAAACTTCTCCATATTGTCCCTCATAATTCCAGTTTTGACAACTGCTTGATTTTACTAACTTACTTAATAACTTAAGAAATCATTGGCCTTTTGTTGGAGTTTCTGTGGCCTCCAACTTTTCATAAATATGAATAGGTTATAGTGAACACCTTTGTAACAGCTTTTTCTCTTCTTTTGAATTACTTTTATAGGATAATTTCTCAGGAGAGAGATGAAGGAGATAAAGGCAAGAATAATTTATACAGCTATACAGTTAAATTGTTCCCCCAAACAATTACATGAATTAACGCAGTCACCAGGAATGCACGCCTTACCACTACTTTGAAAGGAAGAGGCATTCTCATCTTTTAAAAGTGCACACAGTACTTAAGTGTGCACGGCCCCTCATCGTCTGAACCGCCATCCCAGCAAAGCCTACCACACACAGTACACAGTCAGTGACTACCCTGTGACCGACAGGTGGCTTAGAAAAGAGCGAGACTGCTGAATTTTTGTACCCATTTAAAAAAACTGACAAGGAAGTGGAAAAATCAAAAGAGCAAATGACAAATCACTAAGCTTCTTACCAGTTCACTAGCAAGAATGAGAACTCCTGAGAGATAATCTTCTACATCCAGATGAAATCCCTTCTCCCGATCTGGCTCAACTAAAAAATATAACAAAGTAAAGACAAGGTCGTGATGGAAATACAACTTACACCTAAAAATTTTTAAAAATACAGACACACACACACATACACACACATATAATTTCTCTCAAAGTGAAAAAGGAACAAGTCCTTCAAAACGATCTTTTGAATGTGGACATATCCTTGGCACTGTGGATTTTTCATACTCTCAAGCAGAATTCAATTTTTCCTTCCATTCTTCTTTCAAAATATAATACCACCAAAGAGCTTCCCTGGTGTCACAGTAGCTAAGAATCTGCCTGCCAATGCAGGGGACATGGGTTCGAGCCCTGGTCCGGGAAGATCCCACATGCCGCGGAGCAACTAAGCCCGCGCGTCGCAACTACTAAGCCCCTGCGCCTAGAGCCCGTGTTCCGCCACCACAGTGAGAAGCCCGCGCACCACAATGAAGAGTAGCCCCCGCTCGCCCAACTAGAGAAAGCCCACGCGCAGCAATGAAGACCCAACGCAGCCAAAAATAATAAATAAATAAAATTTTAACCAAAAAGAAAAATAATAATAATACCACCAAGAATGGTACCTAGTTATGTCTGAGAATACCTTTGTTTTTAGAAGTGCATGCTGAAGCACTGAAATGAGAAGTCATGGTCTCTACACCTGACTTTCAAACGGTTCACACGTGCCCCCAAGGCACACACAGTAAGAGACTAAGCAGATGGGCCAAAATGTGAACAAGCAGAGGATCTAAGTGGGGGGTACACAGGGGTTCACTGCACTGTTCTTTTTTTCTGTAGGCTTGACGTTTTTAAAAACTCAAAGGAACACCCAAGTACAAAGAGCAAGCCACTACACATTTTTAGTTTTTCTGTTTCCAAGTAACCAGTTTTCCATTTAGCTCTCATTTGTTTCCATAAATAGAAAGCCCCCCCCCCCCGCCAAAACCTCAGCTGGCCCTGCAGGTAGACACGCCTGCGGACACTCACTGCCAAGGATCTCCGTGACCGCCTCTCGAGTCACCAGGGTCTCCGACTCCAAGTACACGACGAAGGCTGCCAAGAAGACCAGGCGCTGTAGCACAAACCTCCAGTGCTCGTGAAACCTGCGGCGAGCGTGAGGCACCAGCGTCAGAAAGACAGGACGGGGGCAGCCATGGCCAGACACGTGAGGAGTGGGGCCCTTTTTTCAAATAAAACTCATAAAACGTGTAAGAGCAATGTGACATTTAAGTATATGCGATGGATGCAGCGTAAGTACACTGGACTGGATTTGCCAGTCCAAACTTATAACAACCACTTACTATAATTTTAATGAATGAGAAGCATGGTCCAATTTTGATGAATGCAAAACTTTACAACCAAAGGCTATGGACAAGAGCAACTGTGCTTTAGAAGTTTAATCAGTAAATACAATAACACTGCTCTGAGAAAAATAAATGTGGGCGAATGAAGATTGATGAGAACCCCAACTGTACATCAGCCTCAGCACCTGACTGTGTTATGCTCTGAACTGAGTGCAGGGTATCAAGAAACTCCTGATTCACATACATAGGAAATAACTACCATGTACAGTCACCAAACAGGTGAACTTAAAACCTTGGGATACTGCAGTTAAACCGAGCTAGGAGCCTGAAAAAGAAATAAGAAATTTTACAACCCCTAGATATTTATGCTATGCCTCCTGATTTTCAAATGTGGCAACAAATTCAAAACCATCTTTCAACAAAACCCAGGCCAAACAAAACATTCTGAGGTCCAAATCAGCCAGAGGGCAGCCTGTGTGTGAACTCGAAACACCATGGTCTCTAAAGACCCTGCCAGTTCTATTGTCCTACTTCTCTAAGCATCAGTTATTACCTTACAGCAGGGGTCAGCAAACTTTTTCTGTGATTGAGGCTTTGTGGGTCACTTTCAGTCTCTGTCACATACTCTTATTTGGTTTTTTTTTTCTTAACAACTCTTTAAAATATAAATATATTTATATAAAATATAAAAGGCCACAGTAGTTTGCCAGCCCCTACCTTTAAAGAATCTTGTGAGGTTATACTATCCACTCCCCATATACACGTCCTAACTATTTCTTGCCTATAACGTGTCCTAAAAGAATATCTTCTCTAGTGAGAAAGCAAGCGTAAGTAGAAAGTTTAGGTTCCTATTTACTATATTTCATCAACACTCAGTTTTTCCCAGTTTAACATCTATGAAATCAGGATGTGTTGTACAATTTACATTTCACAATTATGATTAACAACAAATTTTTTCCCTAGTGGTATGAAAAATAACATTGTATCTTAAAATTAATAGTGTTGTACATTCAATGAGATATGGCATAAGATATTACCCACATATGTCACTTGGCAGTGAAATTCGATATTCAGTGTATTTAAACACACACACATACACTGCCACTTAATCCCATAACCTTAACAGCAAAGACAGGGTTCATCCAACTTCACAAGTAACTTGAATATACTAAAAAGATATTCCCTATTTTGACCTTCACACAATACATATTTTCTTTTTAATTTCCTTCTCATTGCAAAAATTATACATGTTCCTTAAGAAAATTTTGAAAGTAAAAGGGAGAAAAAAATAAAATCAACACTTTTGTCACCATTAAAATACCACCACTATTAACAGTTCCTTTTCCTTTCTGTTGCTTCTTCTAAGTAGAGGGATTTTTACCGAAGCAATCATTTAGTACGTATAATTTTTCTCTTGCCTTTTTTTACTTAACGTTATAAAAGATGCTAGTTGTCTTACAAACCTGTAATACTGCTCAGCAGGAAACTTGGTCTTCAAAGACGTCAGATGTGTTTTTACTGTACCAAAATGTTCTCGAGCTTTCAAACACCTCTTTGGAACTGATCACAAAAAGATAATCAAACATAATAATGACAGACTTAGCAAATTTCAAATACAGTTCTTGCTTAACAATCTATGTAGTCTACCTGGAAATAAATCAATTTTTTTTTTAAATCTCATGACCAAATGTAGGGTATGCATCTCTGCTTTCAAGCTGGCTCTTAAAATTTCATATCTAGCTTCCCTACTAAAAAAATAAACAAACAAAAAATTGCTAAAAGGGAATATGTTGGGAAACATACTGGTAAACTGTCATAAATAACCTCACCTCTAAGCTGCCTTTCCTAGTCAGTCCCCAAAGGATGCCTAAAATTGGGCTGCTTCTAGCTCCCATATTTGGTCAAAAGGCAGCTTTATAATTATTCTCAATCAGGCTGACCAACTCTGTATCACCTAGAAAAATGACTGCTCCCTGACACCTATTAATTACATCATTATATCATTATCTATCTGAAACTATATTTCAGCTCTTTCAGTTGTGCTGACTACATCTTACAATGGAGGTTCCATGTCTAAACTTCTCGTACTTGATACCCAAACAAGAGCTGACTGTAAACACATTGACAACATTTTACACTGGCCATTTCATTATCTACAAATGCATATTAAATTATTTTCAATGACTGAAAGACTGCGTTTAAGAAAAAGAACCAAATAAAAGTTGCTAGATACACAAGAGAGCTATGAAACTACCACAATTATCATCAGTATAACTCTATCACAGGAGAAGACATTCCTATTTCAACCTACGTGAAAGTAGAAAATCAACCAAAATACACAGAATTCTGGAAACCTGTAAAATGATCAGCTCATCCACTTCACCAATTTTTACTCACCATAAAGCATGAGAGACATTTTTCAGAATAAATAATACAGATTTGATATGTCTTCTGGATGTAAATTAACTCTTTAAATGAGAGATCAATAAATTGGATAAAAACCTTCAAAATCAAAACAAAGAACTTACTGTCCTGAAACCCAGCACCCTGATGGACCCCTTGCAGTAGAGTTAAAATCTCTCGAGCTGTTTGTTCCAAACTCTGCACAACTTTTCGGATTTCCTAGAAAAAATTAAAGATGAAAATATCAAATAAATCCAACATAATCATTATATTATCATAGCCTCAAACCAAATATACTAAATAGCATATTTGATCTATGACACCTTCACATATATTCAAAACACTAGCAAACTTTACAAGGACATGAATAGTGCACAAAATATCCAGATTTGAATTCTGACTTTTCCACTTACTTCCTCTGTGAGACCTTCAGGAAGACACTAAAAAGCCTTAGATTCCTGATATAGACTTCAAAGGCTAATTGCCACCCACTCACCCAAAATATCCCACTGCAACACTAAAGGAGATAAGGCACCCACACGTAAACTAACAAGAGAAGAATGAAACTCAATACAAGGATCGGGTATTTTTCATTCATTCATTTTGCAAATATTCACTGAGCACATTTTTAGGCACTGTGTAACTGGGGAACCAAGCAGACAGTCCCTTCCTTCCTTTAGAGTATAACGGGGGAGGCGTTTAAAAAATAACCATCACACAATTTTTTTAAATGGTAATGCACTACTAGAAGTAAACATAACAGAGTAAAAAATTATTTATATTTTGACGTCAAGGAGGTGAACACGAAATAACCAGGAAAAGAGTGGGAAAGTAGCGCATTCCGGGAAAAGCAAGCAGTACATGCAAAAGTCCTGAGGCAGGAAGCTATTTGGGGAACTAGAGGAATAAAAGGGAGGTAAACTGAGCATAACACACAACGGAAAAAGGCGTAAAATGAGACTGGAGAGAGAGACCTGTGGGCCACAGGAGAGTCTGGAGTTTTATTCTACGTGGAATGAGAAGCCATAGGAGAGTTTTAAAGAGAAGGGCACACGTGCTTTTAACACACCAATAAACAAACACAACAAGCACGTGTCGTCTGAGTCCCAAGCGCTAACTGAGGCTTCGACATAAACATACGCTAAAAAGGAGGAAAACTGACACCCAAATGAGGTAGGTGATGCCAAGGAACCGAGCCCCGAACACAGGGGACCAGGACCTGGCAGCAGAATCGGGGGCCGGGGGAGGGAAGTGCCCTGAGCCGAAACAAGACGGGGAGCAACCCACCCCCGGAGGCTTCCCCACCACTCGAATCTGAGCGACGGAGGAGGGCCGGGCGTTGCGGCCCAGCTAAGCAAGGAGAGGGAAAGGGGATGGGGAGAGAGGGGTCTCGCCTCTCGGATGTCCTGCTCGGCAGCCAAAAAGCCCTGCAGCTCCACGAAGATCTCGCTCACAGACATGGCGCCGGCCGCACAAGTGTCAGCCACGGCGGCGAGGGTGGCCAGCCGAGTGCGTTCGGGAGACAACCGGCGCCGTCAGTCACAACGCCCGCCACCGCCGCGGCCGCGTCCACCGGGCCCTGCGCTGGGGCTGTCGCTGGGGTCCTCCCAGGCCCACGGCGCGCAGGAGGCCGGGCTGTCCGCCGCTCTGCCTGAGGCGCTGCCCGGAAGGCATAGCAAGGTGGGCAGGGCTCTTCCGACAGGCATCACCGTAAACAGCCCAGGAAGGGGTCCTCGGACCACGTGGGCCTGAGGACTGGGGCTTGGGTTTAGAGGTGTGGGGCAGCCCGCTATTAGCTCGTGAAGTACCTCCCGGTGTCCTGTTGGGCGTTTGGTGCCACGAGCCCTGCACGATGCCAAAATCTGGGGATCCTCAAGCCCCTTATATGAAATGGCGTAGCATTTGAGTATAACCTACGCACGTCCTCCTGTAATACTTTACTTACTTGTAATTAGGTATTAGTTGCTATACCTAATAAAATGCATTAAGTAAATAGTTGTAAATACACTGCGAATAATATGTACATAGTTGCTGGTGCACGCAAATTCAAGTTTTGCTTCTCGAAACTTTGGAATTTTTTTTTGAATATTTCTAACTGGGGTTGGTCGAATTTGCGGTGCGGAACCGCAGATACGGAGGGCTGACTACTGTACATGGTGTTTGATCCAACAGCAGTTGGCGGGAAGATGCTTCGATATTGAAGGGTACGCATAAAAAGAATGTAGATTGCAATCTTCGTAAAAAGGGAAACAATACATTCGTCTCTGCAAAAAAATACTCGGGAAAAATAAAAGTGTATGCGGGACTGTAAATAAGGGGATGGACTGAAAGTGAAATTTTTCTCTGTGTACTTTTTTTTAATTTTAACTTCTCTGTAGGATTGTGTTGCCTTTTTTTAGATTATATGAATTTTTAAGCGTGCCGGGTGGGAAGTTTCTCTCCTCAACTACTACCTTCCCTCATTCCCCTTCCTTGAGGCAAGCGCTGTAATGATTTCTTGTTTAACCTTGCAGTTACTCCATACACCTACCCTACAAATACAAATGTGTATGTGTGTGTAGGATACACACCATATGAATTTAAATGATTACTTATATCAACTAAATGATAGCTTATTGTTTGCTTTGCGCCTGACGTTATTCTAAAACTTTACATGAAAGGTCATATT
Organism: Balaenoptera acutorostrata; assembly: GCF_949987535.1. Classification (NCBI taxonomy): domain Eukaryota; kingdom Metazoa; phylum Chordata; class Mammalia; order Artiodactyla; family Balaenopteridae; genus Balaenoptera; species Balaenoptera acutorostrata. Next base: position 108,127,606 of record NC_080071.1, read on the forward strand.
TTATCTCCATTATACTTATGCGAATTTGATACTATTTTTATCTTATAAATGATGTAACTGTGTTAACAGATTAATTGACTTGCCTAAGGTCATATGCAGCTATTACAAGATGAAGCTGTAATCTAAATGAGTTGTCTTCATCACCATGCTATTATCATCTTATACACATATTGAAATTTCTTTTGGGAATTTGCTATGCTTTTTACACATCTTACTATAAAGTTTTCATCTTTCTCATTCAATTCTAGTAATCCTTATCACTTAAAAACTAACATTTTCTCATTTTTTTACCATTTTTAAAAGTAATTTTTGAAATGCAGACATTGTTAATGTGAAATTTTTTTTTTTCTTTTTTGGTGGAATGGACATGTCCTGTTTATTAACCCAGTCAGTCCCTTATGGGCTATTTCGGTTCTTTCTATTATAAATGGCATTGTGATGAAAGTCTTTGTAAGCTCTTATCAGTATGTAAGATCATTTCCTTTTGATATACAGATGGGCAACAGGCACATGAAAAGATATCATCAGGGAAATGCAAATCAAAACCACAGTAAGATATCACCTCACACCTGTCAGAATGGCTATATGAAAAAGACAAAAGGGACTTCCCTGGTGGCGCAGTGGTTAAGAATCCACCTGCCAATGCAGGGGACACAGGTTCCAGCCCTGGTCCGGGAAGATCCCACATGCCGCGGAGCAACTAAGCCCATGCGCCACAACTACTGAGCCTGCGCTCTAGAGCCCACGAGCCACAACTACTGAGCCCACGTGCCTAGACCCCTTGCTCCGCAACAAGAGAAGCCACCACAATGAGAAGCCTGCACACCGCAACGAAGAGTAGCCCCCGCTCGCCGCAACTAGAGAAAGCCCACACGCAGCAATGAAGACCCAATGCAGCCAAAAATAAATAAATAAAAATAAAAATTTTTTTAGGGCTTCCCTGGTGGCGCAGTGGTTGAGAATCTGCCTGCCAATGCAGGGGACACGGGTTCGAGCCCTGGTCTGGGAAGATCCCACATGCCGCGGAGCAACTAAGCCCGTGAGCCACAATTACTGAGCCTGCGCATCTGGAGCCTGTGCTCCGCAACAAGAGAGGCCGCGATAGTGAGAGGCCCGCGCACCATGATGAAGAGTGGCCCCCACTTGCCACAACTAGAGAAAGCCCTCGCACAGAAATGAAGACCTAACACAGCCATAAATTAATAAATAAATTTTAAAAAAAAATTTTTTTAAAGTTAGAAATTTAAAAATGATAATAAGATCATTCTTTTGATAAGTCCTGTTTTTAAAGTTCTTGACATATTTTGCCAAATCCCTCTGCAAAGAGCTTGATTTCATTTTCGTTCCCCTGCCCACCAGGGCCTGAAGGAGCCAGCTTGGCTGCCCTCTCCCCAGTGTGAGTATTAACACTGTAGACATTCTGGGCTAATTTAAGGGTGAAATTATACCTTATTTAATAGTACTGCAGACAAGGTAATGGGTGGTGCACGTCTGCAAGGTTCCTTGAAGGGCAAGAGGGGAGAAACAGAAGTCTGGTTGGGAGCTGTGGCCTGCAGTCTGAGAACAGGAGAAGGGGTTAGGGAGTCAGTGCAGAGAGAGAAAAAAAAGATGGGCCTTGGGCTGTGTAACCAGGAGATGTTAATTTATAGAGCTGACATAATGACAACTGGAGAGGCCAGTGCCATTGACAGAAGAATTTATTCCTTGCATCTCCTGAGAGGACAGGGCACACCATGCCAGGCAGGGCCACACAGGGAAGCACCAGGTTTGGTCAGGAAGCAGAAGCAGGAGTGAGGGAAAGCCAAGCCAGAGGCTGTGTCCCTGGGAAAGGCAAGGCAGGGCAGTGCAGGGTGATTAGCTCAGGACTGGCCAATTTGAATACTTCTGGTGGACTTCAGGCTATAGGAGTTGTCTCAAGTTGCCTGGTACCTCGCCTTGGCATGATTTAGGGGAGGAGACATATTGGCTTGGTGTGTGAGAGTCGGGTAAGGAGGTGCTCCAGGCTGAGCCCTTTGCTGTCTCTAACAATTGGCTAGCACTGGGAGGGACAGTCTCTCTGCAGCCAGCGAGATTTTTTTTTCTTTATTGAAGTGTAGTTGATTTACAATGTTGTGTTAGTTTTTGGTGTATAGCAAAGTGATTCAGTTACATATATAAATATATATATTCTTTTCCATTATGGTTTATTGCAGGATATTGAATACAGTTCCCTGTGCTCTACAGTAGGACCTTGTTGTTTATCCATTCTAGATATAATAGTTTGCACCTGCTAACCCCAAACTGCCAGCAAGCTTTTTAAGGTGTCAAAACATCAGAAAATACAGAAAATACAAAATGATTAACACAGGCTGGGAAGAGGGCACCAGGATTCAGACTGCAGGACCCAGGACACCATGACCCACAGCCCCACTGAAGGCAGGAAAGGAGCCTGGGATGAAGGAGGGCATTGGTGAGTCAGTCCATGGGTTTTCAGAGGGAACCTGGACCCTCTAGGCAGGCCCCACTCTCCACTCTCCCCACCCCCATCCCCCCGGCGGTCCACCCAGCTTTGCCAGGGTCACTGCCACACTCGGGGTCTGGATTTGGGGCTGTGCATGACGTTAAACCCAGCACAGGGCAGGATGTGGCCCAGGTGACAGTCATCTACAGGACAGAGGAAAAAAATGTCCCTCCCAGCCTCAGGTCATGTGGCCCTAAATGGTCTGCAGACTGAATTTTTAGTTTGTCAGGTGACATGCATTGAGGCGCCACTGTTGAGCCTGGTGACACAGATGGGAACCGCTCCCCCCTTTTTCCCCTGAAGTTGCCCCTTTCAGTTCCATGCCCAGAAGCCCTGTGCCTGAGCAAGGGGCAGCGGGGCAGGGCCAAGCAGGCCGACTCTGGTAGCTGGGCCCACGTCCCAGGGGTGGCATGCTGGATGGCCCTGCAGGGACCAGGCAGAGTGATGGAAAGTGGGGCGAGCAGGGGAGGAGGAAGGTGGGCAGGGCTGGGCAGGCACCCCGGCCCCTGCCGGTGCCCACCGGGTCCCCTCTCAGGACCACCCCGCAGAGCCCTCTCCTCCCAAGGCCCAGCTGCCCGGACACTCAGCACATCCCTCCTCGCCCTGCAGCTGGTCCCGCTCTGCCGCCAGCCCCACCTCAAATCCAGCCAGCAGCCCTCGCCATGCTGGGCCCCCAGCCCATAGGTGGTGACGGTGGCACCATGGGAAAGACATGCCACTATTCTGTCCCAGCAGGTATGGGAGGGCAGTGGGGGAAAAGGAAGGGAGAGACCTGCAGTGAGCACACTCAACCGTCCAATCAGGGGTCTGCGGAAGTGCCTGGAGGCACTTGGGTTGTTAAGTGCCCGGGCGGGGAGGGCTGGGGGGGCCCTGGCAACGCGTGCTGGGGACAGGATGCAAAGGCAGTGTGTACGGTCCAGCTCAGTGAGAACCATCCCACCCAAGCAGCCTCCCCGCCTACATACAAAATCAGAAAGAAGGAAGAAAGGAACGGAGGGAGGGAGGGTGGAAGGACAAACACAGGCGACACTAGCCTGTCACCTGGGGCATGCAGAAGGCCAGCTGCCAGTCTGATCGTTAGTAGTGTTGCTGCTGCCACTAAAGAGTGCAGACTCCCCCACCCCTACCCCAGGAGACTTAACAATCATCTCACCCGAAGTCTTCTTCACGGCTGAGAAGACTGAGGCCCCACCTGAGAGGAGGAGGATCTCCCCAGGCGCATGGCCGGGAGGTTTCTGGACTCTTTGACCAGGATGCCACATCAGCTCCCGTGACCACCTGCCCAGGTCCTAGAGTGACCCTTGGGCCCTGGGCAGCCGAGGAACAGCAGAATAAGATGGTCCCCAGCAGGGCCAAAGCGTATGTCACTGGAAGGTGCTGTGAATGACCCGGACTCAGAAGTGGGGAAATGAAACAGGTCCTGTCTGGGCTGCGGTGCGATCCGGGGGCTGAGACGCTGTCCCCAGTTAAGGGCTGACTTCCGTGGTCTGGTGAAGGCCACGGAGAGGGTGGCCTGGTAGCCTTCTGTGAACTTCCAGGAGCTCCTGCAGCACCTGCCCCAAGAGGCCAAGACAGGCCCAGGACCAATCAAAGTATTTTCCTCAGAAAACCATTTCAGGCTGCACCAAATGTGGTAACTGTATTCGTTTCCTAGGGCTGCCATTACAAATGACCACAAACTGAATGGCTTAAAACAGAAACGTCTTCTCTCACAGTTCTGGAGGCTAGAAATCCAAGTTCCAGATGTTGGCAGGGCCATGCTCTTGAAGGCTCTAGGGAAGAATCCTCCTTTACCTCTTCCCAGATTCCTGTGGTTGCCAGCAATCCTTGGCGTTCCTTAGCTTCCAACAGCATCACTCCAACCTCTGCCTCTTTCCTCACGCGGCATTCTCCCTGTGTGTGTGTGTGTGTGTGTGTGTGTGTGTGTCCCCAAACGTCCTTCTTACTATAAGGACATTAGTCATTGGATTAGGGCCCAACTTTCTCCAGCACGACCTCATCTGAACTTGATTACATCCGCAAAGACCCTGCTCGCATCACAGGTACTGGGGTAAAGACTTGAACATATCTTTTGCGGGGACGCATTTCAACCCGGTTCAGAGATCAGTTCCCCATATCTCTACTCCTGACTCATAGTGTAATCCTCGGAGCATCAGCCTCACCTGGGAGCTGGTGAGACACAGAACCTAGGGCCCTGCCCCCGACCTAGGAATCAGAATCGGCAGTCCATATGCTCTTTCAATTTTGAGAAGCCTTGGGTCACCACCTGATTCTTTGGGGGCCAGGAATTCCTGGAGGGGACTGAGAAGATTCGAGAGGGGAATCTCCCAGAAAAGAATTGTCAGTTTGCCTTCTTCCCGTCTCTGCTCCTCCCCTCCGCTCCCCATAGGAACTAAGAGATAAGTCAGGGATTCAAGCCTGGGAAAGAGAGGGTTGTTCACACACACACCCAAGGGAGGGGCCTTCAGGGAACCATAGAACTTGGTCTGTATCCTCTTGGTCAGTTCCCCTCTGGGGGACACAGAGGCCAGTATCTGACTCATACATCCGATATCTAACTTTGAGAACAGCCAAGATGCCTGCCCTGCAACAATGCAAAGAGGAAAAAGCATCTCCTACAACAGAGACAAGAGAAGATGAGGTCCTTACTAAAGGATGAGATCAGCGTACAAAGGCCCTTCCAAGGCGAGCGCCTGGCCACAGAGCTGACCTCAGCGGACGGGGGGAACCACGGGCAGGCAGGCTGCCGAAATACTGAGCCGGCCGAGGGAACACCTCCAAAGGGCTGCAACCCTGGACATGCCCAGCGGCAGCTGCCAAACAAGGAGCCCCTTCCGCCCTCTGGCCGCGCTGCGCAGCGCAGCGCCCCAGGCCCCGCCCCCGCGCCGCGCCCCAAGCCCCGCCCAGGCCCCTGCCGTCACTTCCGCTTTGGGGAAGCAGAAGGCTCGGCACTTCCGGGAGCGCCGCGTGGGTCTCTTCCGCCTGCGAGCTGGCGTCATGGCGGCCTTCACTGGCCCGGCCAAGCCGCTCCTGTCCCTAAACCCGCAGGAGGATACCAAGTTTAAGAAGGAGGTGGCGCAGGTTCGCCGGCGCGCAAACAAGGTGAGCGGCCGGCGCGGCCCGGGCCGCGAGGGGAGGCGGCGGAAGGGGTCTGGGGGTCCTGCCCGGCGCGCCTCGGCCTCCCCACGCCTGTGCTTCGTCCGGGGTCACCCCGGGCAGGCCCCGACCTCACGAGGTAGGAGGCCGAGGTTTCCCCGGGAGGACCGAGAAAAGACGCGGTTGGGCCGTGGGCCCTAGGGTCCTCCGGGGGGTAAGGGGTGGGTATGGGGGAGGGGTGCACGAGGAGAGGAGGGGAGAGCCAGCTGCTGGGTCGGCCCTCGTCCCGCGCGCGGATCAACCTCACCCCGGAGCCGTCCTGCTTCCGCTTTGCCCCCGAACTGGGGAGGTTCGTTTGCCCGGTTAGTGGTTTTGGAATTCTTAAAAGACAGTATTTGCCGAGCTCCATTTGCTGCCTAGGGGCCCTGGCATCAAGTTCTGTTTGCCCAGGGGTTTAGCATAAAACGCACCTGTGGAAAACTTAAAAGTCCATATTATGGAAGGCAGGGGTACGGTGGCTGAGATACTGAAAGGTTACTGGGCATCGTGAAGGTTAACTGACGTCTTTTTTTAATATACAGCAGGTTCTAATTAGTTATTTTATACTTATTAGTGTATTTATGTCAATCTCCATCTCCCAGTTCATCCCACCTCCACTCCCGCCACTTTCCCCTTAACTGACGTCTTAAAAGTGTTCCTTTACGTGGGACACTTAACGATGGTCTGCAAACAGAATTGAAGGGTACGTTTACGTGGAGTTCTTAGGCCAGAAGATTTTTAAATAACGTGTTCAAAGATTTACTTTATCTCTTGATCCAGCGTGTAGTTACTGAGCACTTACTTCGGGCTGGGAGTGGGAGGCTGAGAAGACCGCCTACTGCTTGACGGTTGTCCTCTTGGGGAGATAAGACATTACACAGACAATTTTTTTTTTAACCTTTATTTTTATTGAGGTATAGTTGATTTACAATGTTGTGTTAATTTCCGCTGTACAGCGAAGTGATTCAGTTATACGTATATGTGTATGTGTGTATATACATATATATTCTTTTCCATATTTTTTTCCATTATGGTTTATCACAGGATATTGAATGCAGTTCCCTGTGCTATACAGGAGGACCTTGTTGTTTATCTATTCTCTATATAATAGTTTGCATCTGCTAACCCCACCCTCCCAATCCATCCCTCCCCCACCCTTGGCAACCATTAGTCTGTTCTCCATGTCTAAACAGCTAATTCTTCAGTGTGTTATGGTAAGTGGAAATACAGAGTAGGTTCTTGACCTCTTGTCTTAGACTGAGAGCAAGGAGTTTCACAAGTTTCGGTGCATTGTGACTTCTTATTACAAAGAAAATATTTGCCTGGTCTCTGTGTCTTCAGCAACAGGAGAAACAAAAACTTACTCCTGGAGTGATCTATGTGGGCCATTTACCTCCGTCGCTTTATGAAACCCAGATCCGAGCATATTTCTCCCAGTTTGGCACTGTTACAAGATTCAGACTGTCCAGGAGTACCAAGGTAGGATTTTTATATTGAATTAGATTGTTTTATTTTCCGAAAGTGTATCATCCTTGACAGTTTATGGAGCATGTTCTCATGTTATCACTTATCACACTTCATTCCAGAAAGGGGTTGGATAAGGTCTAGAACCTGAAGCAGCCATGAGAGCAAAATCAGTGTTCCTGTAAATGTTTGCTTTACTTTTTAAGAAAAAAAGGTAATTGCTTCAAGTCCTGAAACTAAATTGACAATCCCGATAAATGAGTCCTGTTTGTCTTGTGACTGCTAAGCCAGGGGTACGTGAACTTCAGTTCGAGGAACAGGTTCATACGTCTTCTTGGACCAGCCTCTGATATGCAGCATCCCTGTGACAGCAGAGGTTTGTATGGTGGGTAGTTGGCTAAGGACACTGGAGCCAGACTGCCTAGGTATGAGGCCTGTCTCTACATATTATTGGTTGTGTGACTAGGGACAAATTCTGTAACCTCTCCATGCTTCTGTCTTCTGATTTTCATATTTGTAAGATATGACCTCCTAGGAGTATCTAATCGAAGATAAATATGGTAATGAGTGTAAGATTCTTAGAACGCTGGATATACAAAGTACTATATAAACGTTATTGTTGTATCATACCTACGTCCTAATAAAGAAAGGTTTATGTGGTTTGTTTCATTAATAGAGGAGTGGCCCACTTTATTTTTTTCCCACACATACACTTTATTGGTTGTAACCATAGAGTTCTTGTTGCTGGAATCTCTTTTTTTCTCAATACGGTTTTTCCACATTTTCCCACTTGAGTTACAGCAAATCAGAGTTAACTATTTGTTGTCACTGCTCTGTTCCTTTGCTTGAATATACTGCAGTTTATATATCCACCCTCCTGTTGAAACCTAGGTTTTTTCCAGTCTTGTAGGTGAAGCTGTTAGGAACATTCTTGGTGCAGGTGTAGGCAACTTTCTCTAGAACAGTATTTTTCAGACCTTCAGTCCACAATAAGAAATCCACAAGGCAACACACATGTACGTGTACATAAACATAACTGAAATACAAGTCCCAGGAGATGATACTTAACCTTCCTATTCAGTTTTGTAACAATACTTTTCTGACCTACTAAATTCATTTTGTTGTCCTCTAAAAGGTCAGACTCTGAGTTTGAAAAATAGAGCTTTACAGCCTATCCTCAGGATGACTGAGTGCAGAATGAGTTTCTCCATGTTGAGTATAGTTGTTCCCTAGCTTTGTATTCTGAAAATGTTCGCGTCTACAGGCAAGTAGAAAGAATGGTGTAATGAACATCCCTCCCCTGCATTCACCCGTTATTAATATCCTGACACATTAGCTTCATCTGTTCCCGTATCTATAAAAACGTACACACCTCTTTGTTTTGTTGAACCTTTTGAAGCAAGTGGCAGTTGTAATGCTTTAATACTAAATGCATAATCATAAATTTAAGAATGAGGACATTCTGCTACGTAATCCCAGTGTGAAAATCTCATTTACTGTCCATCGTCACGTACCCCCGTGGTCCCTGCCCACGCTGGGATCCAGTTAGGGTTCGTGCGTTGCACGTGCTTGTTTAGCTCTTCATCCTATCTCGAACGGTCTCTTTACTCCTGTTTTGCTTGTTTGGTTTTTCTCGACGTTGGCTTTTTTGGGGAGTTCAGGCCAGTAGTCTTGGAAAGCCTGCTCCTTGCTGAGATGCACTGAAATGCATCATTTCCAGCTTTGTTGCATAGTAGTAAAGCTACCGCCTCCCCACCCACCCCCGTTTTGACTATTTGCTTGGTATTGCCAGCATTCTGGGGTTGCTAGGTCGAGGTGTTGGCTTTTAAGTTTTTGGTTTTTTGGACACCTGACATGTATTTTCACATCAGGTTTCAAAAAGGTTTATTAGTTCACAGTGTGGTCCATTGAGCTAGATTTCACAGTGTTTTACACTCCACCATCCTTCCCCTCCTGAGTTGGGATTGTAACAGGACTGTCAGATGTTTAAAGTTTTACCAGAACCGTCCTGTTGCAGATAACGGAACTGAGACTCCGGGGTGTGGCCGCGTCCGAGCTGTCGGTCGCTGGCGCAGCGGGTGCTAGGAGTGAGTCTCCTGGCCTCCAGCTCTGTTGAGCTGCACACCCTTTGAATGGTTTCTCATTTCCAGGATCACGTGACCAGTTTTGAGCCGTATCTGAGAATATGTTGTTTAATGCAAGATTGTAAAGTATCTCTAGTCGTTGTCGCTAAGAACTGGATCTGTAGGGGGGAAAGTTCTTTTTCTACTGCCCTCCTAAGGTCCCTGGCTGGCACCTTGTAAATTGGACTGCAAAAAGGGATTAACAAGACCAAAACAAACCCCTAAAATGTATGCTTACACATGGGACTGCTCAGAGAGGAATAACTCAAAGGGTTGGTTAGAACTTGGGCCTATACAGCATCTTGGCAAAGGAGCAAAACATTTTTGGAGGAGCAACAAGACGAAGGAAAAGTGCTTTGAGTTTATAGGGCTGCACATTGTGGGAAGGCAAATACACGGGAGACTAATGATGGATAAGGTCTACTTCGTAAAGTTTGTTGTGTAGAGTCCTCTAACTTCTGTCTTTCTGCTAGAGGGAGGAAGACACCTTTGTAAATTCATATCCTCTTTTTAGGTAAATAAGGGGAGGACAGAGAGTTTTTCTTGTATCTGTTTCTCAATTCCTTCATCTCAAAATAATCCTATGCCAAAGGAGCAGATGTTGGGCAGGCATACCCTGCCACCCTGCAGTAACATGTTTTGAGTACTTGGCAGACATCTTGTGGAGCGCTTACGGATTGTTTCATATTTTCCTAGCAGCTCTGTGAGAGTGGTTATAGAAGGAAAAACTGAGGCTTGAACATTCCTTACCCGATTAAGTGTCAGAGCCAGGGTCCAGACCTGGGCATTCGGACTCTAGAACTCTTGTTACCGAGCTCGGTGAGAAAAATCCACTGTATATTGCAGTGCGGAGGCCAAGAACTCCGGATGTCCGTGTCAGAGGATGTCCTTTGCCCCCAGCCGTGGGGAAGCCCAGTCACTAGTAAACATGACAGCGAATCACTATTTTTTTTTTAAACATATATTTGTATTTCCAAATAAAGTCCTTCAATCAGTTCTTTATTTATTTATTTATTTTTGCTGTGTTGGGTCTTCGTTTCTGTGCGAGGGCTTTCTCCAGTTGCGGCAAGCGGGGGCCACTCTTCATCGCGGTGCGCAGGCCTCTCACCATCACGGCCTCTCTTGTTGCGGAGCACAGGCTCCAGATGCGCAGACTCAGTACTTGTGGCTCACGGGCCCAGTTGCTCCGCGGCATGTGGCATCTTCCCAGACCAGGGCTCGAACCCGTGTCCCCTGCATTAACAGGCAGATTCTCAACCACTGCGCCACCAGGGAAGCCCTGAATCAGTATTTTATTGATTAACGTTAGAGACACTGAGGAGTTCATTTCTTTTCAGTTTTTCCATATAAAATGGGAATTATATCACCTGCATTCTTTGTGAAGCATTATACCATCTCCTGGGTAGTATTAAGTACATGGATAACGTGACTACCCATGAGATCAATAACGAGTAGAGGGCTGGGGGCCCTCCCACATTTCCTTTATGGTGGGCTGTTGCTATTGGATGAATTCCAACTACAGTAATGTATTCATCATACGTAATCAAAGTCCCAGGAGTGCCTCAAAATCAGTGGCAAGTTCAGACTATTCTGAACTTTTCTTTCCCCATAGCAGTCCCCGGACTATGTGATTTGAAGTTGGAATCAAAGGTGTCTTAATGTTACTCGGTGAGGGGGCTACTGTACATTATTTAAACTAATGACGTTTCAGGAGTTGGACGGCAAATCAGAACTTAATTGGTCTGCTTTCTGTGGTGGGTTTTCCATTGCAGACTGGAAATAGCAAAGGCTATGGTTTTGTGGAGTTTGAATCTGAAGATGTTGCCAAAATAGCTGCTGAAACGATGAACAACTACCTTTTTGGCGAAAGACTCTTGAAGTGTGAGTACCCGTCTTACCTGTGGAGCTGCGGGGACGCCTCCCGCTGACGGGAGGGAAGGACGGGTTGCTGAGCTGCTTGGATCCCCCCCTCACCCCTGGGGTGATTCTCTTAAGCAGTGGTGCAAGGGTTTAAGTGCATTTTCCAGAGAGGGTCTAATGGGAACTTCTAAATCTTCCAGAGCAAGAGCTGCTTTAGGCTGAGATGGGGTTGGTTAGGTTCCTTGAGTAAATAGGAAGAGCTTCCTAGCGGGATGTGGAAGGGCTCCCTGAGAAGGAGTCACTGAAGTGGAAACCTGAGAATTAAGTGACAGTGAGCCAGGTGGAGGGGTGGGAGTGAGGATTTGCTGAGGGGATGGCAGATGCAGAACCAGACTGCCTGACCGTATTCGCCCGCGAGGAGAGTCACAAGAGGTGCGGGAGGAGAACAAGAGGAAGGGAGGTCAGGTTACTGGAGGCCTTGTAAAGTGGGAGTCCAGAGTATACCCCGAGGACAGCGGGACCCACTGCTGGGTTCTAGACAGGACGACCTCCAGCGTGAGGAGTCACGTTTCAGTCGGTCTGCATGGCAGTGGCTGCAGCACCTCCACGACAGAAGCCCTCGGGAGTGGCGGGATGGCAGCGGATTAGAAGTTCACCCTGCAGGGGTAGGGCCGCCAGCGACTAGCCTCCCAGAGCAGCGCCCTCCGGAGGCGGGGCCGAGCTTCCGGCCGCCCTGTGCTCGGGCTGGAGGGCGCCCATCCCAGTGCCCGAGTAGCACCCCTCTACCTCGGCTCCTGTTGCTAAGAGAGCCCCAGTAACTCCTGAGGTCCTGCGTTCATTCACACATTAAAAACGCGGCTCTTGCCGGGACGAAGTGGGCTGAGTGGGTAACCACGCGTATCAGATCAGTGCTGTGCTGCATCTGACTTTTGAAAGATGGCACAAAGGGTTCTGAACTCGGATACGAGTGAGATTAGCCACGTCATCACTGGTTGTTTGTTTCTTTTTTAATATTTTGGCTGCACCGCTCAGCATGTGGATCTTAGTCCCCCGACCAGGGATCGAACCTGCACCCCGTGCAGTGGAAGCGGGGAGTCTTAACCGCTGGACTGCCAGGGAATTCCCAACCCCCCCCCCTTTTTTTTTTCTTTTAATGGAAGCAGTTTATCTTGGAGGTGATCCCAGGAAAATACCTGTAAGGAGTGGCGACATGGGGCAGGGGGAGGAAGTCGATAATAAGTCAGTAAAAAGGGTATGTTAGCAAGCAGGTTCCCACTTAGGCAGCTGGGCTCCGTCCTGCTGGTAACACTGGGAGACAGAATTATCCCACCTGACGAGCAAGGGAACCTGGAGTATTTGTGTACCAACTCCCCTTCCATCACTGGTGGAGGGGGGATTCCAGGGGTTTTGGCTTGCCTTGCATGTGGGCCCAGTGTGTGTCCGTGAGCAGAGAGATGCAGATAACCAGTGAGCTGCCTTAGTCCTGGGCGGGCGCCCAGAGGATCAGCACTTCTGCTGCCGTGGGTCACACAGCCTAAAAGTAGGGATCCTTTTAGCTTCAGGAACCCTGAGACTTGATACCATCCACACTCTCCTCTGTGCTAGTCTTTGTTCACTCACAAACCTCCAGTCCTGGAATTGCTCTTGGCACGCACACAGTGAGTGTTTGATAAATAGTTGTGGGCTGTATGACTTTCCCTTGGGAACCTGCTTTATTCTTTCAGGCTTCTCCACTAAATGGGGGACGTGTCATTTTGATTGTGCTGTGAGGAATGACACAGGAAATTCTACAGTTAATGTGAAAATCCTTTCCCTCCCATGTGGTTGAAAACCTTTTTTATTATTATTATAGGTCATTTTATACCACCTGAAAAAGTACATGAAAAACTTTTTAGAGAGTGGCATATGCCATTTAAAAGGCCATCATATCCAGCAGTGAAACGGTATAATCAGAATCGGACACTTCTTCAAAAGCTACGGATGGAAGAGCGATTTAAAAAGAAGGAGAAATCACTCAGGAAGAGATTGGCTAAGAAGGGAATTGATTATAACTTCCCTTCACTGGTAGGTATTGCTTTGTATAAAGTATCTAACCCAGTACTTTGATACCATGCTAGATTTTGACTAAATTTTTGAAACCCTGCATTAAAGGTTTGTCTCTGTAAGTTTGTCATAGCAATCGTATTGTCTCCATTATACAGAAAAGGAAACTCCTGAAAGGGATTAGCTGATTTGCAACATTTACCTGATTTAGTAATTTTAGATTATTGAAGTTAAACCCTATTTGACCCAACACCATAATGCTTGTAGATTACTAGTAAAGGTGTCATTGCCAGAATTAAATGTTTGGTTTATTATATGTTATCAGTAAATATCAAGACTGTAAATTGACCATCCTTTTTATGCCATTCTAGTTAAAATTTTGTTTCGTGGTCTTCTAAGTTGGAAATACTCCCAAAGTGTATGCCATAATTAACCAGTAAGCATGAATTCTTTGGATTAAATGAGTGGGAGCTGAAATACAGGAAGGCTCCTTACATGCATGGGTTAACAGATTTTCATCCAGTTCTTACTTCATTGCTTGCTGAACAAGGAGACCTTGCTGAATCTTTCCTCCCTCTTTCATACTAAGGAGAGCTCTACATCTCTAATTAAAAAAACAAGAATGCAGGTCATTAGGGTGTGGATAGCATAGGTGAAGATCTTATTTTTTTTCTTGACTATATCTTGAGATTGTTCTGGGTCTTCCATAGACCCTGTTGGCTTATTTCCAAAAAGTTAATTAGTTGGTAAGAGATAGTATCTGTTACCAAGTTTATTAGGTCTTTTAACCTTATCCAGAAACTGGAAGACCAAGTTGCTATCCTTGGGCCCAGTTCCTGGTTGGTTTTTTTTTTCCCCTTCTGTTGTTGTTGCTTTGTTTTTCCTTTTTTTCTTTTCTTTTTCATTGAAGTATAGTTGATTTACAATATTATATTAGTTTCAGGTGTAAAACAGTGATTTAATATTTTTATAGATTATACTGCATTTAAAGTGTGAAACATTGGCTGTATTTTCTTGTGCTGTAATATATCCTTGTGGCTTTTTTATTTTATTTTATTAATAAATTTATGTATTTTTATTTTTGGCTGCATTGGGTCTTTGTGGCTGCACGCGGGCTTTTCTCTAGTTGCTGCGAGCTGGGGCTACTCTTTGTTGCGGTTCGCGGGCCTCTCATTGCGGTGGCTTCTCTTGTGGAGCACAGGCTCCATGTGCACCAGCTTCAGTAGTTGTGGCTCGCGGGCTCTAGAGCGCAGGCTAAGTAGTTGGGGTGCACGGGCTTAGTTGCTCCGCGGCATGTGGGATCTTCCTGGACCAGGGCTCGAACCTGTGTCCCCTGCATTGGCAGGTGGATTCTTAACCACTGCGCCACCAGGGAAGTCCCATTTTATACTTAGTAGTTTGTATCTCTTAGTCCTCTACCCCTATCTTGCCCCTTCCACCTTCCCTCTCCCCACCGGTAACCACTAGTTTGTTCTCTATATCTGTCTGTTTCTGTTTTGTTATATCTATTTATTTGTTTTATTTTTTAGATTCTGCATATAAGTGAAAACATACAGTATTTGTCTTTTTCTGTCTTATTTCACTTAGCACAATGTCCTCCATTCCATCAAATGGCAAAATTTCGTTCTTTTTTATGGCTGAGTAATATTCCATTGTATATATGTGCCACATCTTCTTTATCCATACGTCTGTTGATGGACACTTAGGTTGCTTCTATATTTTGGCTGTAATAAATAGTACTGCAGTGAACATTGGGGTGCATGTATCTTTTCGAATTAATGTTTTCATTTTTTTTGAATGTATGCCCAAGAGTAGGGTTTTTGGATCATACGGTAATTCTATTTTTAGTTTTTTAAGGAACCTCCATACTGTTCTACATAGTGGCTGCACCAATTTACATTCCCACTGACAGTGTACAAAGATTCCCTTTTCTCCACATCCTCTCCAGCATTTGTTATTTGTGGTCTTTTTTTTTTCTGTTCACGCTGTGCGGCATATGGGATCTGAGTTCCCCGACCAGGGATTGAACCCATGACCCCTGCACTGGGAGCGCAGAGTCTTAACTACTGGACAGCCAGGGAAGTCCCTATTTGTGGTCTTTTTTATTATGGCCATTTTGACCAGTGTGAGGTGATACCTCACTGTGCCTGGTGGTTAATTCTTTGCCCAAATCCCAAACACAGCCTGTAATGATACATGTTAAAACAACGTTATGTCACAGTTTGGGCCCTGGTACTCTTGTGATCCATTCAGGAGCTGGAGAACTGCTTTTCCCGTGCCCCGTCTGTTACCTTGTGGGAAGCGGGCTGCTGCGTTCACAGTCCTGGACTTAAGCAGGACAGACCTCCTCCAGGGCCTGCCTTTTCACGTTTGTCCTGGCTCCCCACTTCCTGACGCAGGATTCTCTGGCCAGCTCCGGGTTCTGGGCCTTCACTTCAGCCTCTGCAACTTCTGCCTGCTCCTCAGTTAGGCCCCTTTTGTAGTTTTGCCCTTTACTTAAGATCATTCACTGTGTTTGCGGATTTTGCTTTTTAAATTGAAATGCTCCGGGGACTTCCATGATGGTCCAGTGGGAAAGAATCTGCTTTCAATGCAGAGGACTCCGGTTTGATCCCTGGTCGAGGAACTAAGATCCCACATGCTGCGGGGCAACTAATCCTGCACGCCTCAATTAGAGAGCCCGCGTTCCACAAGCTACAGAGCCCATGCGCTCTGGAGCCTGCACGCCACAACTAGAGAGAGAAAACCTGCACGCCACGACTAGAGAGAAGACCACGCCGCAGTGAAAGATCCCGCATGCCGCGATGAAGATCCTGCGTGCCGCAGCTAAGACCCAACACAACCAAAAATAAATTAGATAGATAGATAGATAAAATATTTTTTAAAATAAAAAAAATAGTCTTCCCTGATCCCCATATAAATTGGTACCCCCCATATAAACAAACAAACAAATAAATAAATTGAAATGCTCTGTCATATAGAGAGAGTTTTATTCATAATATGTATAAGGATCTAGTGGTAAGTTTTAAAATGTACATATGTGACACTGCTAGTTTACAACTTCTTTATGTTTACTTATGTTAAGGTCTTACATAAAAATGAGGAAAATGCTTCAAACACTGGTCCTCGAAATTCCAGAAAGCACCAGGTAAAACTTTCATTTATCATATTACCTACCAGATATTAGAGAAAGATAAATGGGGAAATACATTCAAGACTACTATAGCTGATAAATATGCAGATTGATTAAGTCTCTTAAATTTATTTAAGGCTTTACGTAAGAAGAAGAAAAAAGAGGCTTTGGTCACTCCTAACACTCCTGAGAAGACTGTGGATAGCCAGGTAAGATCGTCTTCAGAATTTTGGGAATCAGATACTACAATTCAAAAGAGGAAAAGCAGTTGCTGCCACTGTCACTTTGCTAAAATTTCATTTAATCTTGGGACTTTTTGGTAAATCCTTACTGCTGATTTAGCGGCCATAGTAGAGTCTTCCATCTAATACTCTGTTGTGGAATATATCATATCCATTAATTGTGAATTTTCATAGTAAGTGTGATAAGCACCTAAGCTCTTGATTATGTGCAGCTATATCACCAAAAGATGGAAACAGGCCTAAAATAATATGCGTGACTTTTCATGAGAGAGGGGAGGTGATGGGGGGGTCATTCCTAACATCTTCCCACATTCGTGTATTATAATCTTTAACTTGTTGAACCCAGGGCCCCACGCCGGTTTGTACACCAACATTTTTGGAGAAACGAAAATCTGAAGTGGCTAAAATGAATGATGATGATAAAGATAATGAGATAGTTTTCAAACAGCCCATATCTGGTGTAAAAGAAGAAACAAAAGACACTCAGACGCCTACAAGCTCAAGGAAAAAAAGACGAAAAAAAAGCAACCAGTAATTCTGAATATATTGTGTGTGGTGGTTGTTCTGAAAAAGGTGATTTTATTATGGAGGCTGATTCTTTGTATTTAACTAGATACGGTGGAATGCATTTAGTAACAAGATGGTTGGAGGAAAAAACTGTCAATTCAAGTCAGCAGGGAGAGGAGTCAGTGATTTTGGCTTCCCGCCCTCGCAGAAATGCAGGGGTGAGCACCAGCTCACAGCAGCCCGGCTCACGCTGCCTGTGTCCTGTCTCTACGGCTCTCTTCAGCTTTCATAGCTGCCTTTGGTTGCTCTGCCTGGGTAGCTTAAGTACTAGGCTGTAGCCTTTGTTGTTACCATCAAATAAAGAAAGTAAAATCTTTATTAAGTGACCATTTAAGTGGTTCTCTGTTAGACCCATCAGATGGCTGAAACTGGACATTAAATTGTAGAAAGTGTGAGAAGACAGCGTCACTATTAATAGGGATTCATTTATGTATATGTGATCATGTTTACCAATGTTAAGTTAGTTTGGGGTGGGCTAGCATGGATTAATTAATAACTACATCCTGTATCAGTATCATCAGTCTGGAATTACACTTCAAGATTTAAGCAGTGACCGCCAGGTAAACTTTTTCTATATTTTTTTGTATGCAGGGGGGACTTGGGTGTCTTGAAGTAAAATTGTTGGTTTTCGCCTTTTCAACTATCTTTAAGTTTCTTATGCTCTTGAAATATGCTTTCGTATCAGCTAATTCAGGTTCATTAAAAACATTCATTGCCACCAAACATTTTTTTCATCTAATACTTGTTAAGTACTTACTCTTATAAGATACTGGGCTGGGTGAATTGGTTTTAAGTGTATACAAAGAGCGTGTTTTACCTCTGGAATAGTCCCTGACACAAGGAGTATGCTCGCCATGTGTTCATTGAACTGCGTGAGTATCAGAACTGCCTCCCTCTTTGAACAATGTCTGAACTTGTCGATCTGGAAGTCCATCTGGTCTCCCCTTCTGGGAAAGCAGCAGGTAAGCTCATCAGTGCAGCCTGTCAGGTTTTGAATAGTTCCCGGTTCCCGACCTACAACCCGGCCACCCCAGTGCAGCATGGTACCATCTGTCATCACTTGACGTGTGCTATGCCCTGGAGCTGGGAGAGAGCGATTCCATCTTGAGCATATATCGCGGCAATGGATATTTCTTACAAGAAACAGAGTGGAAGTTAAAGAATGTTTTCCTGGGAACTAGGTTAGGAATCTTCAGAAGAAGTAGCGTGGGTTTGATTTTCATATTTTGTGGGGAGAAAATCATGAATCAAGCGGAAACCCCATAGGCCAATAAAATATGAAAATTTACAGTATGTGGGGTAAATAAGGTGAAGAGGATACAATTCAAAACTACATTCAGAATGACCACAAGTATGGAAAATGGCATTCTTCTTTAAATAGGAAGTTAAACATCAAAATTCTAATTTGGAAACAAGCGTCTGTTGCTTTTATATATAATCATTACAAAAAGCTGTAGAGGAAAAAGACATTATTCCACAGACAAGATTCAGTTGGAGCCAGACATTTCACATGCTGCGTCATATTCGCCCTGAGACAGGGCAGCAAGTGAATAAATGCTTGACATGGTGTGAAAAGAGGTTTTCTCCTTTTGATAGCATTATTTGGAATACAGTGTGGCCATATCCAAGGCGACTGATTGCTGTGACTGGAAATTGTCACCCTGGCTGACCGTATGCTAATATGAACCCCAGTCTCAGTGTGATACAGCAAAGGCTGTGGCTCAAAGACTGACACGAGGTAGGCGAGATAGGGCAGCTGTCCCCATGCAGTGCTGTGATGCCAATGGCTGCTCTCCTTAGCCCACAACTGTGATACATGTAGATACATAATTTTGCACTTTCTGTAGGCGGAAATAATCATGTGGCTCAGACCTAACTATGCCGTAGGTCATCCTGTGCACCACAAGGCGATTGACTACTGGGTCGAAGCCCGACCTGCTGCAGAGTTTTGTTTTACGTTTTTAAATGGTTGAAAAAAATCTAGAAGTAAATTTCAGGGAGTTCCCTGGTGGCCTAGTGGTTAGGATTCCGGGCTTTCACTGCTGTGACCCCAGGTTCAATCCTTGGTCGGGAAACCGAGATCCCGCAAGCGCCCAGCCAAAAAAAATAAATTTCATGGCACGTGAGAATTCTATGAAATGTGAGTTTCAGTGTTCATGGATAAAGATTTATTGGGCCACAGCCACGTTTATGTACCTACTGCCTGTGTATGGCTGCGTTTGTGCTAGATGAGTTTCGTTGTGATAGAGGCTGTGAGTGGTCCCTCAGTGCTTAGTACTCCTGCTGGCTGCACTACAAATTGCAGTGCCGTGGTTTTAGCTTGACACACTTTGCCACGTGTATCGTGATACCATGAATTCTGTGTATTTTTAACCAGTGCATACCCATCATGTCAAAACAAGAAGAGAAGGTAGACTTCAAATATCATACTTAAGCTTGCGGTGGAGTGTGGGTTATTTTATTAAATTAGATTGGCAAATCATCGTGTCTGTTTTGCAGTGACCCTCCAGCTGTGCTTAAAAAACACAATATATGTTGACACTACCCAACTAAGTACCCATCACAGTATTCCCAACTCAGGAAAGCAATAGCTAGAAGAATTAGAATTTTTAAATGGAGTATCTCAGCACACGATTTCTCGATCCCCCCCAAAAATGAGAATGAGACTGTAATTAAAGTTTCCAAGTGGCTTATTTGATAGGCAAGCAAGGAAAGCCTTTTACCAATGACAAGGTAATTGTGTCAGATTGCAGCAGCTGAAGAAATGGGTCCAGATAAAATAAACGTTTAAGGACTCGGCCTTTTAGCAAGAACAGTTGCTTGAATAAAGGAAGCAACATGAGTCCATTTAAAAACAAGGCAAATGATTTCAAATGTTTCTCCTTGGCTCTTGATGAGTTAAAAGGTGTTCCCAATACTGCTGAACTGAATATTATTCAAAAAGTCATTATTCAAAAAGTCCTTGCCAAGTTTGACGGGCAAGCATGACCAACTCAGCCTGCTTTGCCCAGGACCTTGCTGGGTGTAACCCTGGACGTCCCACGTTGTGGGAACCCTCTCAGTCCAGGGCTCACATGGAGAGTTTACCACCCTAGAAATGACTGAAGCATTAGCCTCTCTGGGTAGTCTGTGTGGAACAACTATAAGCAAAAATACTTCCACAGTTGAGAAAAAATTCAGTACAACCTGGAGTAGAATCTTCCACCATGTGCCACAACCAATGGTGGTATAAAAATATGTGTGAAACAGAAAAAGGCTTAGACAAACATACAGTTTGTGAAAGCAAAGTGTTTCAAGCCTGTTGTATTATTGTGTTATTCATGAGCAAGTACTTAGAAAATATGTGAACATAAGATGCTAATTTTACTGTACGTTAATTTTTAAAACTATATAAATTTCTAAAATTAAAAATATATGTGAATCTATCCTGTTGCTGAACCAATAGTGTCACTGGCGTACTTCATTTGTTGTGGCCTTAGCCATCATCACTCGGTTCCGTGAGTTTTTTGATAGAAATAGAGGCTAAAGTCCTGACTTGACCTCACACACAGCGGTTTGATGGCTTAGCTGTGGTAAAGTTTTACTGAGACTCTCTGACTTCACCACCAAGATTGCAAATTCCTGAATGAGAAGAACCTCTCTCTACCGTCATGGAACGCTGAATGGCTTTGGAAATTAGCTTTTGCTGCAC
This sequence comes from Balaenoptera acutorostrata, assembly GCF_949987535.1. NCBI lineage: Eukaryota > Metazoa > Chordata > Mammalia > Artiodactyla > Balaenopteridae > Balaenoptera > Balaenoptera acutorostrata. The sequence goes on from NC_080071.1 coordinate 108,148,364, forward strand.
ACTTGATGTTTCTTAATGAATTTAAGTCAGTGAGTTCAACTAAGAATTAAAAGTCAAAGCACCATGTATATTCAAAACTTATTGGTGCTAAAGTCACTTTGATCACAGCTAACACTTAAACACAAGAAAGGTCCTGCTGCTTTGTATACTTGCTGTGCTGTCAAAAGTTAAAATGAAGTGAAATCTCCATACCCACACAAATTTGCAGCAGATATAGTTTCCAACCTCAAATAACAGTTCCAGCAGTGTTTTTCAGACCTCAATACAAGTGCAAAGGAAATCTATTCCAAAATCCTAACTGGATTAAATTCTGTAGGATGGATGGCGTCCAGCTGTCTTTAAGCTGAAGGTGATTACCTGCAATGTAATGAATGACGTGCTAAAGGGCGCGTGTCAACACGAAGCGGAGAGAAGTACAAATGCCTTCAAAGTGAGGAATATATTCAAAATCAGATGTTTGGAGATTGATCTCAGTACTTGACAGTACCTATCTGTGAAAATTCATTTCAGAAGATGAAATACGTAAAATATGATTACAGATCAACATTAAAAAACGAACATTTGCAAATGACTTTGATTATAGGAAACAGTAACTTGACACATTCTGTGAAAACTAATTCAAAATGTATCAAAGGACTTCCCTGGTGGCGCAGTGGTTAAGAATCCGCCTGCCAATGCAGGGGACGTGGGTTCGAGCCCTGGTCCGGGAAGATCCCACATGCCACGGAGCAGCTAAGCCTGTGCACCACAACTACTGAGCCTGCACTCCTAGAGCCCGTGCTCTGCAACAAGAGAAGCCACTGCAATGAAAAGCCCGCGGGCTTTTAATTAAAAAAAAAAGTATCAAAGACCTAAGTGTAAAACATAAACTAAAGAACTGAATCACTTTGCTGTACACCTGAAACTAACAAAACAATGTAAATCAACTATACTCCAATTTAAAAAAAAGATAAGCTATGGCCTGGGTGAAAATATTTGCGAAGGACGTTTTTCCAGAATAGAAACAAAACAAGCAGCCCAAATTGTCTTATGGAACCCAATTTCTGCCTTCTGACCATAAAATGGAAAGTAATACAGTTTTCTTTTTTTTGCCTTACCACGCGGCTTTCGGGATCTTAGTTCCCCCACCAGGAACTGAACCTGGGCCACTGCAGTGAGAGAGCCGAGTCCTAACCACTGGACCACCAGGGAATTCCCCAGACTATTTTCTTCTTTTTTTTTTTTAATATTTTTTAAAAATTTATTTATTTTGGCTCTGCTGGGTCTTAGTTTCGGCACACGGGATCTTCCTTGCAGCATGCGGACTTCTTAGTTGCGGCATGCAGGATCTATTTCCCCAACCAGGGATCGAACCTGGGCCCCCTGCATTGGGAGCACGGAGTCTTACCCACTGGACCACCAGGGAAGGCCCCCTCAGACTATTTTCAATACTTGTATTCTCATTAAGGACTCAGGCATGATATATGAGATAATAAGGAACATTTATTAAATACTCGCATGTGTCAAATACTGCTGTAAGCATTTTCAGTATATTAGCTAATTTAATCAGGACAACCTGTGAAATAGATACATCTGAATCCTGAGGAGACTGAAGCCCAGAGAGCTTAAAGATGGTGAGCCAGTTCAGCATACTCAAGCCATTACTCATGCCCTCCAAAGGGACGGGCATGAAAGCTAGATTGTTAGTGACGTTCGGAAAAAGAGGAGACGCAAAAGCCTTGCGCTGACAAGACCTGGTGACTTATTGAAATGGAGGCAGAAATGGGGCACTGGGGCAGGCATGGGAGGAGGAGGCCAATGAGATGCATTCTTAGGAGCTTGGCTTCGAAGTAACTGACAGCAACAGAACACTAGGTGGCAGTAGATCCCAGGCGCTTCAAATCTACAATCCACGCCATTCTCTTGAGGAGCCTGGGGGCTTCCCTGGTCGCGCAGTGGTTAAGACAAGAATCCGCCTGCCAAGGCAGGGGACACGGGTTCGAGCCCTGGTCCGGGAAGATCCCACATGCCGTGGAGCAACTAAGCTCGTGTGCCACAACTACTGAACCTGCACTCTAGAGCCCACGAGCCGCAACTACTGAGCCTGAACGCCACAACTACTGAAGCCTGCACACCTAGAGCCCGTGCTCCGCAACAAGAGAAGCCACCACGATGAGAAGCCCGCGTGCAGCAACCAAGAGTGGCCCCCGCTCGCTGCAACTAGAGAAAGCCCACACGCAGCAACAAAGACCCAACGCAGCCAAAAATAAATTAATTAAAAAAAAAAAAGGAGCCTGGCAAAATGCAAAATTATTAAAGGGATTAACCCTAATGGTAGCTTTTTTTAAAAAAAAGACCTCCCTGTGCAAACTGTTATATACAGAATGGGTTAACAAGAAGGTCCAGACCTACTATATAGCACAGGGAACTCTACACAATACTCTGTAATGGCCTATATGGGGAAAGAATCTAAAAAAGAGTGGATATACATATACGTATAACTGATTCACTTTGCTATACAGCAGAAACTAACACAACATTGTAAATCAACTATACTCCAATAAAAATTTTAAAAAAAAGAAAACAAGGTCCTACTGTATAGCACAGGGAACTATATCCAATATCTTGTAATAAAACATAATGGGAAAGAATATAAAAAAAGAATATATGTATAACTGACTTTGCTGTACAGCAGAAATTAATACAATGTTGTTAATCAACTATACTTCAATTTAAAAAAAATAAATCTCAGGACTTTCCTGGTGGCGCAGTGGTTAAAACTCCATGCTCCCAATGCAGGGGACCCAGGTTCCATCCCTGGTCCGGGAACTAGATCCCACATGCATGCCGCAACTAAGAGTCTGCATGCCACAACTAAGGAGGTGGCACAACCAAATACATAAATAAAATAAATATTAAAAGAAAAAACCTCCCTGGGAAGCATCATTTTACACACACACACACACACACACACAGCACTAATTTCTAGACAACTAGAGACAGAAACTGCCACTATGAAATGACTCTTAAGTAACTGGATGCTTAATAACATCCTTTGGGTAATTGGTTATTGTTAAAAATGAATTTGCCAAAGGATTTCAGATCACCAGTAATAGAACATACTGATGACATGAACCATGGAAGTTTTTAGCTTATAAACTTGCATGTACTTATGAACAAGCACAGCTTAGGGTCATTGGGCAATAATTATGGGTAAATGTTTTTATAATTTGGTGTTCCCCAGTGTGTATTAGAATTTGGTGGCTGTATTTTTTTTTTAAGGATTTTTTAAAAATTTATTTATTTAACTTATTTATTTTTGGCTGCGTTGAGTCTTCGTTGCTGTGTGCGGGCTTTCTGTACTTGTGAGCGGGGGCTACTCTTTATTGTGGTGCGCAGCCTTCTCATTGTGGCGGCTTCTCTTATTGCGGAACATGGGCTCTAGGCGCATGGGCTTCAGTAGTTGTGGCTCGCGGCTCAGTAGTTGTGGCTCGCGGGCTCTAGAGCACAGGCTCAGTAGTTGTGGCGCACGGGCCCAGCTACTCCACGACATGTGGGATCCTCCCAGACCAGGGCTCGAACCTGTGTCCTCTGCATTGGCAGGCGGATTCCCAACCACTGGGCCACCAGGGAAGCCCTGGTGGCTGTATTTTAAAGAAGATTTCATACAAGAACTTGGCTTTACTGTCATCATCACTGTAAACACCTTTAACCCATGGTGTTCAGAGTATTTCCTATTCTGCACTCTCTGTGCTCATTTAGTTTTATTTTTTTATTCATGAGGCCTGAATTATAAGCACAAAGTAAACACTGGACTTAGGATTTGGTGCATTTTTCTATTTCAATTAGTAAATCTCAACATTTGGAATTATTTTCAAGTTATGGCTAGGTGTTATATTTCTGGCCATTTTCCTGTCAGGAACAAAAACAAACAAAACATAATTGTTTGGGAAGTTAGGTTTTCACTTGGGTGGAGAGCTACTGTCCCATTGATCCAATTAGGGAATATTTCACATGCTTATCTACAAATTTCTCCTGTCCCAGGAACCAATCTGTTTCAGAATTAAATTGCTCAGCAAGTAACTTGGTGGCCTGCTCTGCTTCTGTGTGCTACACAAAGAAGGAGATGAATCTGTAGCCATGGTGTGGAAGTTACATTTCTGTGCTGATAAGTGGCCAAGTTTAGAATCTCCCCTGTTATAAATAGGTGCTGTCAACCCTACGGTGCCCAGGAAAAGAAGCTCAGACATTTGATACTTGCCAAACATAGTTTCCGTAGCAAATGTGCCCTGAGCAATGCTGTTCGTCTCTGGCAGCTCCATTCACAGGTTCTCCTGTGATTTGAGCTCCAAAAGGAAGAGCTGTAGCCTTGGCATGGGGGGAGAAGCACAACTTTTGCAAGAGGAACTAAGGAAACAATCCTAATTACCCATCCAAGAGAGAAACTATTCATATGGTTTTTGGCAGGGATACAGGATCGTCACTGATGATTTTTTTTTCTTCTGAAGGAGGGTGTCATTTTTTTCTTCTATTTCTGCTTTAGCACTTAGCTAGATGATAAATATTGTGGCTTTCTTCTAATTGGCTTAAAAAAAATCACTGCCTATACATTTGCCTGGTATAATAAAAATTGCAGGGACTTACCTGATGGTCCAGTGGTTAAGACTGCCCACTTCCACTTCAGGGGGCACAGATGTGATCCCTGGTCTGGGAACTAAGATCCCAAATGCCACGTGGTGTGGCCAAAAATAAATAAATAAATAAATAAATAAATAAATAAATAAATAAAAAATGCAAACAAGTCGTTTAGTAAATGCAAATTGAGTGTTTCCTACCTTGCAAATATGTAACGTAGCCCGTTACCTGACTGATGTTAATGTAGAACCAGTCGTATAAAGGCATAGGTTAGTCATCCAGCTCACTGTTTATGATTTTCTGGTGACTTTTTCCTTTGTTTTCAACTTAAGTTATTGCCTGTGTAGGTAACACATGCAGAAGGTACCGAGAGAAGAGTCCATCTGTCCGTCCTGTGAACCTGCTCACTGTGCTCCAGCCCACCCGCCTCCCCAGGAAGCTCCCCAGTCCCTTGAAGAAAGAGGCCCTGTTTCCTTCCCCTTCATCTTCTGTTTACCGTTATTCTAATTGTCTGTCTCCCCAGCCCACCCCAGGTACCCGCATTCCTAAGGGCGGGAGCTCTGTCTTCCTCTTGTTGCATTCCCAGTGATTGAGACAATGCTGGGACATGAACTGACCCACTCAAAACATATCTGAGTCCTTGCCGTGTGTCAGGCACTAGGGATTCAAAGTGAACAAAAACCAGTAAAAACTGTTCACAATAGTCAGGACATGGAAACAACCTAAATGCCCATCGACAGAGGAATGGATGAGGAAGATGTGGTACATATATTCAGTGGAATATTACTCAGCCATTAAAAGGAATGAAATTGGGTCATTTGTAGAGACATGGATGGACCTCAAAGACTGTCATAAAGAGTGAAGTAAGCCAGAAAGAGAAGAACAAATATTGTATACTAATGCATGTATGTGGAATCTAATAGATGATCTTATTTTCAAAGCAGAAATAGAGACACAGACGTAGAGAAAAAACGTATGGATACCAAGGGGGAAGGAGTGGGGTGGGATGACTTGGGAGATGGGGATAGTGCTCTGTGGTAACCTAAATGGGAAGGAAATCCAAAAAAGAGTGGATATATGTATACGTATAGCTGATTCACTTTGCTGTACAGTAAAAACTAACACAACATTGTAAAGCAACTACTATTTAAAAAAAAAAAACAGCAAAAACTCCTGTCCTCGTGCAGCTTGCATTCTAGTACTGTGAGACGAGCAATTATCAAAGAAGTAAGAGAAATATATACTGTGCAGAAAGTGGTCACTGCTGTGGCGAAAAATAAGACAAGGGTACAGGGACTTTTAGGGGTGGAAGTGGGGCTGCCCTTTTAAGGGGGTGGTCAGGAAGGCCTCACTTTGAAGTTGACACTTGAGCAGAGACTCCTTAACGTGGGAAGGGAGGGAGACAAATGTTGGTAGGAAGGAAAGTTGCCTTTAATCAGAATGCCAGGGACTTCCCTCGTGGCACAGTGGTTAAGAATCTGCCTGCCAATGCAGGGGACGTGGGTTCGAGCCCTGGTCCAGGAAGATCCCACATGCCACGGAGCCACTAAGCCCATGCGCCACAACTACTGAGCCTGCGCTCTAGAGCCCGCAAGCCACAACTGCTGAGCCCACGTGCCACAACTACTGAGCCTGCACTCTAGAGCCAGCGAGCCATCACTACTGAAGCCCGCGCACCTAGAGCCCGTGCTCCGCAGCAAGAGAAGCCACCGCAATGAGAAGCCCATGCACCGCAACGAAGAGTAGCCCCCGCTCGCCGCAACTAGAGAAAGCCCGCGTGCAGCACTGAAGACCCAACGCAGCCAAAAATTAATTAATTAATTAATTTTTAAAAAAGAATTATATATTTGAGACATTCAGGGACAAGGTTAAGACAGAGGATCCCACTAGAGGGTACAAGGCAACAAGACCCAGGTTCATAGAAGACCATAATTTTTTTTTCATATAAGCAGTGCTTTAATAGCATTGTAGGATTTTATATGTTGTTTTTTCATTTTCATTCAATTCAAAAGATTTTCTAATTTCCCTCTGCCTTATTCTTTGACCTGGATTATTTAGAAGTCTGTTATTAAGTTTCCAAATATTGGAGAATTTTCCAGATTTTTTTCATTATTGATGTTTTAAATTAATTTCATTGTATAAAGATAACATACTTTGATTTGAATCCTGTCTAAATTTATTTAGACCTGTTTCATGGCTCATAATATGATTTATATGGGTAAATAGTCCATGTGCATTTGACAAAAATACGCATTCTGCTGTTGTTAAGAGAACTGTTCCCTAAGTGCCAACCAGGTCGAGTTAGTTGATAGTGTTAGTGTTACTAATTTTGTCCAGTTCTATCAACTATCAAAAGAAGAGTGTTGAATCTCTGTTTTTTTTTTGTTGTTTTTTAAATTTTTGACTGCATTGGGTCTTCGTTGCTGCACGCAAGCTTTCTCTAGTTGCGGCGAGCGGGGGCTACTCTTCATTGCGGTGCGCAGGCTTCTCATTGCAGTGGCTTCTCTTGTTGCGGAGCACAGGCTCTAGGCGCACGGGCTTCAGTAGTTGTGGCACGTGGGCTCAGTAGTTGTGGCTAACGGTCTTTAGAACGGAGACTCAGTAGTTGTGGCACACGGGCTTAGTTGCTCCGCGGCATGTGGGATCTTCCCAGACCAGGGCTTGAACCCGTGTCCCCTGCATTGGCAGGTGGATTCTTAACCACTGAGCCACCAGGAAAGCCTCTAACTATTGTTATGAATTTGAGAAGACCATAATATTGTTGTTGATGATTAGGGAGCCTCGGTCAAACTTCTCCTGTGATTCGTAGCATCCAAACTTGTGTAACATAAATTCCTCCCATGTGAGTCCTTGGCCTGCTCTTTTTTTTTTTTTTTTTATAAATTTTATTTATTTATTTATTTTTGGCTGTGTTGGGTCTTCGTTTCTGTGCGAGGGCTTTCTCTAGTTGCGGCGAGCAGGGGCCACTCTTCATCGCGGTGCGCGGGCCTCTCACTGTCGCGGCCTCTCTTGTTGCGGAGCACAGGCTCCAGACGCGCAGGCTCAGTAGTTGTGGCTCGCGCGCCCAGTTGCTCCGCGGCATGTGAGATCTTCCCAGATCAGGGCTCGAACCCGTGTCCCCTGCATTGGCAGGCAGATTCTCAACCACTGCGCCACCAGGGAAGCCCCCTTGGCCTGCTCTTAACCATGCATCCTTGATCTGTGCTTGGCCCCCTGAACTCTTCCGTAAGTTGTGCCAATATCTCCTTTTCTCCCCCTCTTAAACCAGTTTGAATTAAGCTTCTGTGACAGATAACCAAAGATGGGCTGACAGATACAGGTGACAGAGTTTTAAAAACTGGCAGATTTGAGACTACAGGCTTAAGAGTCAAGTCTTATCAGAACAAAGAGTACTGGAAATTATGCTGTCAGAGAGGAGCCTGGGAAAGAAGCGGGTGTCCGGAGCCGCCTGGTCCTGCTGGGCTGACGTGGCCGGGCGCAGGGGCTGCAGGACATCCCTCCCACCCCAGGGAGCTCGGGAGATAGAAACCTCCCCCTGCTGCTCCTGCGGTCCTCCTGTGAGCAGGTGTTGCTGCCTTTAAACGGGGCTTCCAAAAGTCTCAGCAAACTGAGGGCGAGAGCTCTGGGAAGCCTGCAGGGGGGCCGGGGGGGTGTGCCTGACACCTGCTTTGCTAGGAAAATGCGAGCAAGCCCACACAGACTCTTGCCACCCCCCAGTGTGGCCAACGGGGGAGTCTCCCCCGCCCCCCGTTTGCATTGTAAACATGTCTTGAATAATTTCGCCCCTCTTTTTCTGGTTAAACATTACCCACAGCTGCCTGCCGCATGGAAAAGATGGCCAACAAATGACCGAGCAGGTATGTGTCAGTGAAGACTTTCCCGGGCGCTCACCAGCAGGGACGCTGACCCTTCGTCCTAACAGCCTGGGGTGGAGGCTGTAAAGGTCACCTGTGCAGACGGCGGGGTGGTGGTGGGGGGGACGGTTCATTGTCCCTCCAGGAGCTCCGCGGGTCAGGGAGCCGGGGCTTTCTCTGCCGCTGTAAGGACGTCGCATGCATTCAGCGCAACGCAGGCCTGGGGCTAAGGTCTTTGTTTTTCCTTCCGAAAGCCGTGTGTTCAGAAAAAATTGAAAATTCGTTCTGCTTTCAGTACATTGTGTAGCTTCCCGCGTGTTCCTCAGAAAAAAGACAGAAACCTGTGGTTACTGAAGCGGGTGGGGGACAAACAGGGAGATGGGGACGAACACATACACACCACTATGTGTAAAATAGACAAGTAACAAGGACCTGCCGTGCAGCACAGGGAACTCTGCTCGGGACTCTGTAATGGCCTACATGGGAAAGAATCTAAACAAGAGCGGACACAGGTATATGTATACCTGATTCGCTTTGCTGTACACCTGAAACTAACACCACATTGTAAATCAACTCTACTCCAATAACAATTAATATAAATAAATAAATAAATAAAAACAGACTTTCATGTCACTTTATTTATGGCACTTATTGCTGAGGAGGTTGATGTTACTTAGAATACATACCAAGTCCTGGGAGAAGCGTTGAACATACTCATGTAGGATCCCTAAAGCATATACATGTGCATGTGAGTTTCATTTATTTTTTTGATGCAAAAATATCACACAGGAAAAAAAGAAAAGGCTAAAAAGAAAAAAAAAATCATACAGGCAAGCCAACTCAGACCCAGACAGACTAAGCAAATGGCTCAGGCCACAGAGCTTTTTTGCAGGTGGGAGCACATTCCCCGAGTCTGTTGGACCTGAAATCCTACATTCTGTGCACTTTTTGCCACCTCTGATCTATAAATGAAGGAATGGCAAAATTTTAAATTTAAGTAGGGATCAAAACTGTAAATTGATTTTCCCTTTCTTGGTATTCCAAAAGTACTTCCTGGGACTTCCCTGGTGGTCCAGTGGATGAGACTTCGCGCTCCCAATGCAGGGGGCCCGGGTTCGATCACTGGGTTTGGTCCCTGGTCAGGGAACTAGATCCCGCATGCACACCACAACTAAGAAGTCCTCATGCCACAAGGAAGATCCCACGTGCTGCAACTAAGACCCGGCGCAGCCTAAATAATTTTTTTTTTTTTTTTTAACGGATGGTTGAAAGGGCACATTTTATTTATTTGTTTATTTTTGGCTGTGTTGGGTCTTCGTTTCTGTGCAAGGGCCTTCTCCAGTTGTGGCAAGCGGGGGCCACTCTTCATCGTGGTGCGCAGGCCTCTCACTATCGCAGCCTCTCTTGTTGCGGAGCATAGGCTCCAGACGCGCAGGCTCAGTAGTTGTGGCTCACGGGCCCAGTTGCTCCGAGGCATGTGGGATTCTCCCAGACCAGGGCTCGAACCCGCGTCCCCCACACTGGCAGGCAGACTCTCAACCACTGCGCCACCAGGGAAGCCCCAATAAATTTTTTTTTTTAAAAAAAGCACTTCCTGTCTTTCTGTCATTTTCAAAACTCAGCTCTATTGAGATATAATTTACATAAAATAAAATTTTATTTAAAAAATTTTAAGCGTACGTGGGAGTTTGGGATTAGCACAGCACTGTGCTAATTAACACAACATTGTAAATCAACTATACTTAAATTAAAAAAAAAAACACATGGAGAGAAGCCTATGCTTTGGAGGACAAGCCCCACACCTAGATTTGTTTCAAAACTTAGTTTACTAGGAAAACCCATTATCCACCTGTGCTGTTGCTGAGAAGACTAGTCTAAATGAGCAAGAGCAGATGTATTTCCAGTGTGTCAGGCACGGTTCCAGGCATCGGTGACCCGGTTCCGGCCCTCACAGAGCTTACTGTCCAGTGGAGAAGACAGATACCAAACAGGCAATTATAAAAATGGTATATGTAGACTTGTGTTTGCCAAGGGGGAGGGGGGCGGGGGACAGTTTGATTGGGAGTTTGGGATTAGCAGATGCAAATTATTATATAGAATGGGTAAACAACAAGCTCCTACTGTAGAGCACAAGGAACTATATTCAATATCCTGTGATAGGACTTCCCTGGTGGCGCAGTGGTTAAGAATCCACCTGCCAATGCAGGGGACACGGGTTCGAGCTCTGGTCCAGGAAGATCTCACATGCTGCGGAGCAACTAAGCCCGTGTACCACAACTACTGAAGCCTGCGCTCTAAAGCCCGTGAGCCACAATTACTGAGCCCACGTGCCACAACTACTGAAGCCCGCGCACCTATAGCCCGTGCTCCACAAAAGAGAAGCCACCGCAATGAGAAGCCCATGCACCACAACGAAGAGTGACCCCTGCTCGCCGCAACGAAGACCCAACACAGCCAAAAATAAAATGTAAATAAATAAATAAAAAATATCCTGTGATAAACCATAATTGAAAAGAATATGAAAAATAATGTACATTTATGTATAACCAAATGACTTCTGTATAGCAGAAACTAACACAACATTGTAAATCAACTATACCTCAATAAAATAAATTCTTTAAAAAGTGGTATACCTGATGAAAGGCAAGTACAGTAAGCCATGGGCATAGCAGGTGGACTTAACCCAATCTTGGGAATCAGAAAGTTGCTCAAGCATTCCAGGAGAGGAAAGAACGTGAGCCAAGCTCTGAGGGGGCAAGCAGGGTGACCTTGATGAAACAAGTGAAGTCCGATAAGGCTAGAGCCTCATAAGCAGCACAGGGGCCCAAGCTCATTACAGTAGGGGAGGGCCTGGGACTTTGTGTTTTTGCCAAGTTCTCCAAGCTATCCTGACGCCCTGAGAACCACGGCCTTAGAAGAGTACTACATGAGGCTCCGTTTCCCACACCAGGCCAAACACCACCCCTCACCGGATGGAACTTGCTTGCCTCCTAACAGACCTTGTGTCAAGTCTCCACATTGTGCAATCCTCTATCACTTCTTCAATTTTTTTGCAGACTGTGGGGTGTTTTTTTTCATTATTATATGCCTTCATTATTTATTATTATTTTTTAAATTGATGCATAGTTGACTTACAATGTTGTGTTAGTTTCAGGTGTACAGCAAAGTGATTCAGTTATACATATATATATGTGTATATATATGTATATATTCTTTTTCATGTTCTTTTCCATTATGATTTATCACAGGATATTGAATATAGTTCCCCATGCTATTCAGTAGGACCTTGTTATCTGTTTTATATATAGTAGTTTTATGCCTTTATTTTAAAAATCAGCTTTGTTCAGGTGCAATGTATAGACAACAAATTTCACCAATTTTAAGTAAGAAATTCAATGAATTTTGACAAATATATACAGTTGTAAAACCACCATCACCCGAAAAAGTTATTTTGTGCCCTTTGCCGTCAGTCCCCTTCCCCATTCCCAGCCCTGGGCAACCACTAATCAGTTTTCTGAAAGAACAGTTTTGCCTTTTCTATAATTTCGTATAAATGAAATCATACAGTATGTGGTGTTCCATGTCTAAGTTCTTTCATTTGTATAATGCTTTTGAGATTCATCATTTTGATGTACATATCAGTAGTTCATTCCTTTTAGTTGCTAATTCGTATTCCATTGTGTGCATGACCATGGTTGTTCACCAGTGGATGGACGTGTGGGTTGTTCCCAGTGTTTGCCTATTATGGATGAATAGTCTATTAAAAAAATAATGTGGGTTTTTGTATGAATGTGTTTTCATTTATCTTCAGTAAATACCCAGGAGAGGGATCGCCAGGTCACACGGTAAGTGTATGTTTAACTTTGTAAGAAACTGCCCAACTCCTTCCCAAAGTGGTCATTTTGTGTCCCACCTAAAATGTGTGAGTGTTCCAGTTCCTCCACGTCCAGGTCAACTCTTGGTCTGTTATAAAAAAATTTTTTAATTGTTATTGGAGTATAGTTGATTTTTAATGTTTTGTTAGTTTCAAGTGCACAGAAAAGTGATTCAGTTATACTGAATGTATATTCTTCTTCAGATTCTTTTCCATTATAAGTTATTACAAGATGTTGAATGTAGTTCCCTGTGCTCTACAGTAGGTCCTTGTTGGATATCTATTTTATATATGGTCGTGTGTGTATGTTAATCCCAAACTCCTAATTTATCTCCCCCACCCTCGCTATCCCCTTGGGTAACCGTAAGTTTGTTCTCTATGTCTGTGAGTCTGTTTCTGTTTTGTGGATAAGTTCATTTGTATCATATTTTAGATTCCACATATAAGTGATATCATATGATATTTGTATTTCTCTGACATCAGTGTTTTTAATTTTACCCATTTCAGATTGTGTTTTAATGAAATCGCTCTTCCTGCAGGAAGGAAAATGAGTTGGAAGGGACAAAAGACCCACTGGGTGGCTTTTGCAGGAGCCTAGGTGGGAGGCTCTGAGAGAATTAGAAAACCTACGGTCTACTGTCTCATCAGCAGACAGAGGGGCTTCGGGAAAGGAATCGTAAAGAAGAATTTACCTTTGAATGTACGGGGCACACTGATTTCACAGAGGAAACATGGACCTGACCAGCGTTGAACGGGGAGTGGCAGGGCCAGAAGGAAATGACTGTCCTGCGGATACCTGCTCCTGACCCTGCTTTGGAGACTGGGGACCCCGGCGGTAGAAGGGCAGGGGCAAGGTAAAGACGTAGTTCTTGTGTCCTTGGCTGAGATGATGAAGTAAATCCTCACAGGAAGGGAGTTCTAAGTAGTGGTTAGTTGTCTTTAGAAATCATTCCAACAGCACTCGATTCATTCAATATTCATTTTCAAAGTGGCTGAACTTGACGGGCACTGTGTCTTGTCTGGGAGCACAGACCTCCCGTCAAGTTGCTCACAGGGGCATTCCCTGGCGGTCCAGTGGTTAGGACCCGGTGCTCTCACTGCCGGGGCCCCTGGTTGGGGAACTAAGATCCCACAAGCTGTGTGGTGTGGCCAAAAAAAAAAAAAAAGTTGCTCACAGGTTAGTGAGTGAGTGAAGGGAGCTGACCATCCTTTCTAACAGTGTTTCCTCAGGTCTCTCTTCTATTCTTTGGAACCCCTTGCTGAGTGGGCCCAGACATGCCCAAGGACAGCCCTGGAGTGCACTTCCCTGCACCATCCCTGCCGGACAAGGTGAAGTTCACGGCACTAACTTTGCAAGGATGAATTAACCTAGTTTCTATCTTCTAGGGTTCCAGCCCTGAGTAGGTACATGCTCAGCTCTGGTTCCCAGAAGCCACCCAAGCACCTGTTTCGCCCCAACCCCACCCCGAGCAGGCTGAGATGGGGGTCGCCCCCAGAGAGACACTAGGAAGACAGAGGTTATAGACGTATACCAATGCCAATCAACGGCACAGCTCACGGCTCACCAGATTTATCAAGAGGCCAATCCGCTCTCAGCGTTCCTGGGGAGAAAAATGCTCATTTCTTGGGAGAACAGAAAATGGAGCTTTGGCTGAAACCACTTTGCCTTCAAGAGCAATTTTTTAATCCCTTTGTCTGGTGCATGAAATCAGTTCCCAGAACACGGGGGTTATTAATAACCGTGGGACATTTTCCCAGTCTCCAGATCAATTGGCAGAAGCCTCTGGTTCCTTCCTTCTCGATGCTTCTATCATTTAGAGCTGGGAAGTGGCCACCTCCTTGAGACGCGTATAGTTTTTTACGTGACTTGGGAATTGCACAGCGCCCTCCCCGCCCCCAGCCCAACAAACGAGTCCACCAGGGGGCCTCACCTGCTTGTCTGTCTTCCCGAGCTGGCTCAGCCTGCTGGCGTCTTTGCTTCCGCCGAGGTGGCCTGCTCTCTGCAGAGCGGTACAGCCTGTACCTCTCCTCCAGGCGGGCTCCTCACGGCCAAGTGCAGGCCCGAGTGTTGACAGGGATCCAACTGCCAGCCGTGGAGCCGGCCTGATTTAGAATAAGGTCACTTTGATCCGGCTCCAATCCTGCAGCTGGTGGAGGCCCCAAGGCAGCTTGGGTAGGTGCTAAGCGAGGCCCAGATCTCAACCTGGGGACATGGGGGATGCCGTGCCAGCAGCTCCCGTGCAGGGGGAGTGTCGTACAGGTCTTCCTCCAGAGCTGCCTCTGTCCTCTTCCTCCTCTTCCCCACCCCTCCTGGGGGCCTGGCCATGCCCGTGAGAGCCTGGCCAGGCTCTCAGCTCAGGATATTTGGATCCTCTGACTTGCATCCTCCAAGCTCCACACCACCCTGCTGTCTGTTTGCCACCTCCCCAGAGGCGGCTGGCTGGTACCCTAACCCCAGCACAGCACAGGGGGAAAGGCGGGCCTGGGGTCACCTCCTGGCCCCAGGCCTGTTAGCTCCCTGTGAAGAAGCTAACACAAGAACACCCGCCTTGTGAGGGTGGGTGACAGCGGGCGCAAAGCCCTGGCCACACGCGCACACGGCGGGCACATCCTAAGGGATGCTCAGAGCTGACCGCATCTTCCCACAAACCTGCCCCCCCCACTTCCTGTCTCAGTCAACAGCCTCGCTGCTCTCTTGGTCACTCAGACTGAATGACAAAACAGTTGTCTTGTCCATCTTTCATTAGCCCATGTTTTCCTTTTGTGGCAAAATATACGTAACATGAAATTTTAACCACTACTGAATGTACAGTTCAGTGGCACTGAGTACATTCACATCGTGGTGCTATGATGGTCCGTCTCCAGAACTTCCTGTCTTCTCCAGCTGAAACTCTGTCCCCATTAAACACTAACTCTCCCTCCCCGTCCCCCTCCTCCCAGCCACAGCACCCACCCTTATACCTTCTGTCTCTGTGAATGTGACTATTCTAGGTGCCTCATACAGGTGGAATCACACAGTACTTGCCATTTTGTGACTGGTTTATTCCACTGAGCATAATGTCCTCAGAGTTCATCCGGGCCGTAGCCTGTGTCAGGGTTTCCCTCCCACTGTAAGGCTGAATAATATTTCATAGTATGGATATGCCACATTGAAAAAAATCCAATAATTGGTCTATTTTTTTTTTTTCTCTCTCTTTTGGCCACACAGCGCGGCTTGTGGAGTCTTAGTTCCCTGACCAGGGACTGAACCCGGTCCCCTGCAGTGAAAGTGCCAAGTCCTAACCACTGGACTGCCAAGGAATTCCTTCCTTGGTCTATTTTTTTAAAGGGTTTTTGGAAAGGAAATTAACACACAGTTTTTTGTTTTTTGTTTTTTTAAGTTTTCCAAAGTGTTTTTTTTAAATCACCCATTTTATTTATTTATTTATTTATTGGCCACACCCCTCTGCATGCAGGACCTTAATTCCCCAACCAGGGATCGAACCCGGGCCCCCTGCATTGGGAGCATGGAATCTTAACCACTGGACCCCAAGGGAAGTCCCCAACACACAGAGTTTTAAAACCCACACAATACAGAGGACTGTGCAGTGAGAGCATGTCTCCTCCCAGCTCGAGGGCAGGGCCATCCCCTCAGCACCAGCCCTCTGACCCTCCCCCAGCAGTGACTGTCCCACTGCCTGTCCCTCATTGCTGCCCGATATTTTCCAGTTCTCACTGGTTTCTCCAACCTAGACTCTGCCTTCTGGGAGCTGTACTGCCGGGCTGCCAGCGGGGCAGTCTTCAGGCGAGCCCTGGCCTTGGCCCTCACCCACAGGGCATTAAATCTGTGGATCAATTCGGAAAGTCTCTTAAAAGTATGAAGCCTTTTGGTCCATGAACACGTGATGTCCTTCCATTTATTTAGATCTTCCTTAATTTCTTTCAACAACGTTCATTATACAAATTTTCTACTTCTTTTGTTAGATCTATTCCTAAGTATTTTATTCTTCTTGATGCTATTAGAAGTGGAATTGTTTTCTTCCTTTTCAGAGCAAATGTCTTTTTGCTTCACTGGGATCCGTTGGAATCCTCTCCGGGTTGCTGCTGTTTTACTTAGTGGCACTGAGTGATGACAGAGGCCTTGTGTAGGCAGGCGTCCAAGGCCTGGATCTCTCGTGGGACACGTGTGTGAGCTCTCTGAAGAAGCTGCAGGTCTCCACAGAGCAGGAATACTGATCTCCAGTTTCAGAATTCCAACCTCACCACTCAGCTCCGGCCCTAACGGCATCCCCCGTAGCCGCTTTCTGGGTTTTCCTCCCTGCAGTGTATATCCTCTTGGGTAGAATTCAAGAGCAAGAGCTCAAATGCAGTAGCTCCCACTCTGTTCACCTGACAGGTAGAGGCTGACTTTCCAGCTCTTACAACTTACTGTAAAGATATAATAATTCAGATCGTGCATTAAGGCACAGGAAAGGAAGAATAACCTGATAGAATCAGTAGAGAATTTAGAATATATGTCAAAAGTGGCATTACCCCCTTTGGGAAAAGGATGGCACTTTCAAGAAAAGGTTTCAGAACAATTGATTGTCGATTTGGAAAAAATAAAATTAGTTTCCTACCTCATACCATGCACAAAAGTAAATTCTAGGTGTATAAAAGGCACAAAGTTTATAAAAAAACAAAACCTTAAAAAGCTAGAGGGAAATATAGGAGAATATCTTTATGATCTTGAAGTGGGGAAAGGACTTTTTTTTTTCTTTAAAGAAGAAACCAGGGGCTTCCCTGGTGGCGCAGTGGTTAAGAATCTGCCTGCCAATGCAGGGGACACGGGTTCGAGCCCTGGTCTGGGAAGATCCCACATGCCGCGGAGCAACTAGGCCCGCGAGCCACAACTACTGAGCCTGCGCGTCTGGAGCCTGTGCTCCCAACAAGAGAGGCCGCGATAGTGAGAGAGGCCCGCGCACCGCGATGAAGAGTGGCCCATGAAGAGTGGCCCCCGCTTGCCGCAACTAGAGAAAGCCCTCGCACAGAAACGAAGACCCAACACAGCCAAAATAAATAAATAAATAAATTTAAAAAAAAAAAAAAAAAAAAGAAGAAACCAGAAGCATAAATCAGAAAAGAGAAGACTGATTAATCTGATCAGGAAAACACACCGTTATAAAAGTGAAAAATCAAGATCCAGACTAGGAGAAGGTATTGGCTGTATACAACTAATGAAGGACTGATATCCTGACTATAGAAAATTTTCTAAAATTCAATAATAAACAGACAAGCAGCCCATCTGAAAAAGTAGCCCAGGCAGAGAAGGAGATCCAGATAGCCAGTGAACACATGGAAAGACACTTAGCCCCATGAGGAACCAGGGAAATGCAAATTAACACCATGAAGAAATGCCATTTTACATTCTTCACATTAGTAAAAAATGTTAGTGGGACTTCCCTGGTGGCACAGGGGTTAAGAATCCACCTGCCAATGCAGGGGACACGGGTTCGAGCCCTGGTCCGGGAAGACCCCACATGCCGCGGGGCAACTAAGCCCGTGCGCCACAACTACTGAGCCTGCGCTCTAGAGCCTGCAAGCCACAACTACTGAGCCTGCGCTCTAGAGCCTGCAAGCCACAACTACTGAGCCTGCGTGCCACAACCACTGAAGCTCGCGTGCCTAGAGCCCGAGCTCCGCAACAAGAGAAGCCACTGCAATGGGAAGCCCGCGCACTGCAATGAAGACTCAACACAGCCAAAAATAAATAAATAAAATTAAAAACAAAACAAAACAAAACTCTAATCTACAGGTTTATTTTTTTAAAAGGGAAAATCTTAAAAAAAAATTAGTGAAAAATTAGCGATTAGTGAAAATATACAGTGCTAGTGTTGAACACTCATATTCTGCTGGTCATTTTTTTAAGCATTTTTTCTTCATTTAATTTTATTTATTTATTTTTGGCCCCTCCAAGCGGCGTGGGGGATTAGTCCACGCCCCCTGCATTGGAAGCAGCATGGAGTCCCAGCCACTGGACTGCCAGGGAAGTCCTCTACTGGTTATTTTTGAGATCTTTTTGTCAAGTTGATGATGTACCTACACTAAGGCTTCATAAACATCACTAGGAAACTTGCACTCAAGCATCAGAAGAGAGTTTTATAAAAATGTTTATAGTAGCAAGGTTAAACAACAACAACAAACAAAACAAAACCCCTCAAAACTCACTAGATGGGAATTCCCCAGTGGTCCACTGCTTAGGACTCCTCACTTCCACTGCTGGGGTCCTGGGTTTGATCCCTATTCGGGGAGCTAAGATCCCACAAGTCGAGGCCAAAAAACAAACAAAACAAAAACAAACCCAAAAAACCTCACTAGATGTCTATTTAATGGGAGATTAGATACATGTGAAAACATTCATACAATGGAATACCATAGAGTAGTTAAAATAAATGACCTGGAGCTATCCTCTTTATCTGTAGAAAAAAATCTCAAAACCGTAGTATTGAGAGAAAAAACAAGTTGCGGAAAGATATATACAGTATGATAGCATTCATATAAAACTTAAAATATGAACAAATTAAAAAATACTATCCCTTATGGACACTTTATAAATAGGAAAAACACAAGAATGGGTATGGAAATACAAGCAACAACTCAGTAGAAGGAAATGGGATCAGGTGGGGCTATACAAAGTGTTCATCATAGTTTCTATTCCTTTTGTTTGCCTGAAATACTTCATTCAAAGCAAGCAAACGAAACATAGTAACTCCCAGTGTTGTGAGATAGCTCCAATTCAATTTTCCATCAACTCCTTTATTCATAGTTCTCATTTCAGCCCACTGCTTCCCAAAAAGGTTGTTTGCTCTCAGTCAGGTGACACAATCAGTTTTTAACTTTAACCTCGTGACTAAGACTGTTCGTTGACTTGGGGAAGCCAAGGACTTGCTTCCAGTGAGCAAGTCTATACAGGAATTTCTCCCCGCTTTACAGCCAGTGTTTTCCTTCCAAAATATTCCAACCTGTTTGCTTAATTCTCAGAGAAACGGGCATTCATGAGCTGGGTATAGGATAGCTTTTGGAACGTGGGTTCAAAGTGTGGGTTGTCAAATGTAATCATCAGCCAGCTTTAACGTGACTGAAACGGAGTCAGGATCCTTCAGTCCCAGTTCTGAATCTCTGTCTTAACTAGCAGTGCAAGACCTAAGGTGATCTCTTCACTGCTTCAGCTTCCGTTTTCTCACAGTCAAATATGGGTGGTAGATTAAATGATCCCTAAGGTACCTTCTTGATCTAACATTCCATGAGTCTAAGACAGAATTTGAGGTGCTTTCAAACAATTCCTTGGCTCTGAAATTTCTCTCTTCTGTCATTTCCATCAAGCTGGTTGGATAAATACTGGTGCTGTCAAATCTCTGGACAGCTTTCAGGGATGCTATATTTTTCATATGTCCAAGTTGAAAGCGCAAAGAGGCAAAAAGTTACCCCACCTGCCATGGGGCAGATGTCTTCACTGCTCACCTAGGCGTGGACTAGCATTGTCTTTGTAACTTACACCAGCAGCTGTCTGGTAAATCCCCTGAAGTGGCTGGTAGTCTCTTTGCAGTAGACATTTCCTACTTTCCCCCTGCTTGGCACTAAGAGGAATCTAATTTATTTTCTGAGGCATGGTACACATACTTTTTGTTTAAATTGAGACATTGTGTTATCAACGGACCAAGAGGAACCATTGTTAAGAAAGGTATCATCGTGACTTTGACATGTTTTTTTTTTTTTGGCTGCGATGTGCGGCATGTGGGATCTTAGTTCCTTGACCAGGGACTGAACCTGCGCCCCTTGCATTGGAAGCACAGAGTCCTAACCACTGAGCAGCCAGGGTAGTCCCATCCTTTGACTTTTTATAAACGTAAAGTATTAAGTTCATGGGACGTAAGGACTGTCAGCTTCTAGTCAGACCTGTTAGTTTCAAGAGTTGGCCACGAACTGCTGCCGTCAGGAATTACAGGTTGAAAGCAACTAAGGTCAGTTGGATTCACGTGGTGTTTGAATTCAGAAGAAAGGAGATGGGCAGGTGGAGTTGAACCTATCACACAGTGAAAAGCAGGGACGATGCCTAATCCCAGGTGACTCAAAATGACAGTGCAGTGTGGTAAATGATGTAGGGAAAGGCAGTGCAGCCAAGTTCATGAGAGAAGACTATATAGATAGGAAAACTGAGGCCCAAAGAGGTAAGATGATTTGCTAAGGATGCTCAGCCAGTTTGTGGCAGAGCTGGGAGTAGGTCTCACCTCCTGACTCCAAGGTTCTAAAAACAGTGTAGAATGTCATGCTCATGAACATCAAAAGAGAACTTCCAAATGATCCCACATACTCAACAGGTGCTCCCTTATTTTGCCTTCCTCACTCTGCCTTCAATCGGACTATTCCAAATGTGATAACGAACCTAGGCAATGGTCAACCATGACTGCCAACGTCACAAGAAGAGACTATTAGCAGTAATGTGCCTCATGATTTGGATGTATGAAGTAGCTGCCAAAAAATTCAAATCTGAATCAGAATAAAGCATAGGGGACTTCCCTGGTGGTCCAGTGGTTAAGACTCCGCGCTCCCAATGTAGGGGGCCCGGGTTCAATCCTTGGTTGGGGAACAAGATCCCACATGCATGCTGCAACTAAGACCCGGAGCAGCCAAATAAATAAATAAATATTTTTTTAAAAAAAGAATAAAGCATACATCACTATCAAATATCTAGGAGGTGAAAAATTATGTTACAGACTTCCAGGAATATAATCAGAAAAATCTAGAATGTGGGAAACCAACAGGACAAATAACTTGGCTTCTTCAGTAAATAAGTACCAAGAAAAAATAAGATTGAAGTGGGGAAATCTACATATTAAAAAGACCTGAGAGGGACTTCCCTGGTGGTTCAGTGGGTAAGACTCTGCGTGCCCAGTGCAGGGGGCCCAGGTTCCATCCCTGGTCGGGGAACTAGATCCTGCAGGCATGCTGCAACTAAGAGTTCACATGCCCCAACTAAAGATCCTGCATGCTGCAACTAAGACCAATAAATAAATAAATAAATATTAAAAAAAAAAAAAGACCTGAGAAGACAAATAAGTCAAATGCAATGTATTGGCATTGTTTGGATCCTGATGTGAACAAACTGTTTAAAAAAAAGGGCACAGGTACATTAATATCAACCTTACAGAAATAAAAAGGATCATAAGGGAACTTTATGAACAACTGAATGCCAACAAATTAGATAATTTAGATGAGATGGATACACTCCTAGAAGGACACAAACTATTGAAATTGAAATTTAAGAGGACATAGAAAATCTGAATAGACATAACAAGTAAAGAGATTGAATTAGTAATAAAATAACAAAACAAAACAAAACTACCTGCAAAGAAAAGCTAAGGCCCAGACAGCTTCACTAGTGAATTTTATGAAACATTTAAAAAAGAATAAATAGCAATATTTTATAAACTCTTCTTAAAAAAAAAGGAGGGAATACTTCCCAGCTCAACTCATTCTGTGTGGCCAGTATTACCCTGATACCAAAAACAAAGACATCACAAGAAAATTAGAGACCAATACGTCTTATGAATATAGATACAAAAGTCTTCAACAACATACTAGCAAATAAAAATTCAGCAACATATTAAAAGGATTACATACCATGACCAAGTGGGATTTATCCCAGGAATTTATCCTAGGTTGTTTTGACATTTGAAAATCAATGTAATACACAATACTTAATAAAGGACAAAAACCACATGATCATCAAAATAGACACAGAAAATGGACTTGTTAAGATCCAAAAGTCTTTAAGGATAATGATAAAATACTTGACAAACTAGGAAGAAAAGAGACCATCCTCAATCTGATAATGGCCATATATGAAAAACCCACAGCTAACATCATATTTAATAGTGAAAGACTGAATGTTTTCCCCCTAGGATCGTGAATAAGACAAGGAGGTCCACTCTCACCACTTCTGTTCAACATTGTACCAGAAGTTCTAGCTGGAAAATTAGACAAGAAAGTGAAATAAAAGGGATCCAGTTTGGAAAGGAAGAATCAGAAAGAATCCCTATTTGCAGATGACATGATTTTGTATACAGAAAATGCCAAGGAAACCACTGCAAAACTAATAAATGAGTTCAGCAAGGTTGCAGGATACAAGGTCGATATGCAAAAATTAATTATATTTCTATACACTTGCAATGAACATTCTGAAAATGAAATTAAGAAAACAATTCCATTTATAATAGCATCAAAAAATACAGGAATAGATATTCTGCAAATGAATTACAGAAGTTATACTATGAAAACTACACATTGATGAAAGTAATAAAAATGATTAAATAAATGGAAAGATATCCATGTTCATGAATCAGAAGACTCAATATTAAGAGGCAATACTCTCCAAACTGCTCTACAGAGTCAATGCAATTCTTATGAAAATTATGACTGCCTTTTTTTTCAGAAATGGACAGGCTGATAGCAAAATTCATATGGACTATCAAGGAACCCCAAATAGCCAAAACAATCCAAAGAAAAATAAAGTTGAAGGGCTTACATTGCCCGATTTCAAAAAATTACTACAAACCTACAGTAATCAAAACAGTGTAATACTGGCATAAGAATACACATGTCAGTGGAATAGAATTTACAGTCCAGAAATAAACCCACACATTTATGGCCAACTGGTTTTTGATAAGGGTGCCAAGACAATTCAATGGAGGAAGAATAGGTTTTTTAACAAATGGTGCTGGGACAACTGAATAGGTACATGCAAAAGAGTGAAGTTGGACCCCTGCTTTATACCATATATAAAAATTGACTCAAAATGGGTCAACGCCTAAATGTAAGAGCCCAAAGTGTAAGACTCTAGGAAGAAAATGTAGGATTATACAATGGTTTCTTAGATACCAAATACAAAGCGACGAAGAAAAAAAAAAATAGATGAATTTGACATCAAAATTAAAAACTTTTGTGCTTTGAAGGGCATTATCAAGAAAGTGAAAAGGCGACGCACTGAATGGGAGAAAATATTTGCAAATCATATATATGATAAAGGACTTAAATTGAGAATATATAAAGAACTTTTACAACTCAATAATAAAAAAGACAACACGGACATTCCCTGGTGGTCCAGTGGTTAGGACTCTGCACTGCCACTGCAGGGGGCCCGGGTTCAATCCCTGACTGGAGAACTAGGATTCTGCAAGCTGCCTGGCCAAAAAAAAGACAACACAATTAAAAAATGGACAAAGATCTGAATAGACATTTCTCTGATGAGAGATCCAAGTTGGCAAAGAAGCATATGAAAAGATGCTTGACATCACTAGTCATTAGGTAAATGAAAATCAAAACCACAGTGGGGGACTTCCTTGGCGGTCCAGTGGTTAAGACTCTGAGCTTCCCATGCAGGGGGCATGGGTTCGATCACTGGTTGGGAAACATTTTAGTTTTTTATTGAAGTATAGTTGATTTACGACATTGTGTTAGTTTCTAGTGTACAGCAAATTGATTTAGCTTTATATATATTCTTTTCCATTATGGTTTATTACAGGATATTGAATATAGTTCCCTGTGCTATACAATAGGACCATGCTGTTTTTATATTTTATATACAGTAGTTTGTATCTGATAATCCTAAACTTCTAATTTATCCCTCCCCAACTCCCTTTCCTCTTTGGTAACCATAAGTTTGTTTTCTATGTCTGTGAGTCTGTTTCTGTTTTGTAAATAAGTTCATTTGTATCATATTTTAGATTCCGCATATAGGTGATATCATATGTGATTTGTCTTTCTCTGTCTGACTTGCTTTACTTAGTAAGAGAATGTCTAGGTCCATCTCATCCATGTTGCTGCAAATGGAATTATTTCATTCTTTTTTTTTTTCATTCTTTTTTATGGCTGAGTATTATTACATTGTATATATGTACCATATCGTCTTTATCTATTCATCTGTTGATGGACATTTAGGTTGCTTCCATGTCTTGGCTATTGTAAATAGTGCTGCAATGAACATTGGGGTGAAAGTATCTTTTTGAATTAGAGTTTTCTCCAGGTATATGCCCAGGAGTGGGATTGCTGAGTCATATGGTAGTTCTATTTTTAGTTTTCTGAGGAACCTCCATACTGTTCTCCATAGTGGCTGCACCAATTTACATTCCCACCAACAGTGTAGGAGGGTTCCCTTTTCTCCATACCCTCTCCAGCATTTATTATTTATAGACTTTTTACGATGACCATTCTGACCAGTGTGAGGTGATACCTCATTGTAGTTTTGATTTGCATTTCTCTAATAATTAGTGATATTGAGCATCTTTTCATGTACCTCTTGGCCATCTGTATGTCTTCCTTGGAGAAATGTCTATTTAGGTCTTCTGCTCATTTTTTTTTTTTTTTAAATTTCTTTCTTTCTTTCTTTATTTTTGGCTGTGTTGGGTCTTTGTTTCTGTGCGAGGGCTTTGTCTAGTTGTGGCAAGCGGGGGCCACCCTTCATCGCGGTGTGCGGGCCTCTCACTATCACGGCCTCTCTTGTTGCAGAGCACAGGCTCCAGACGCGCAGGCTCCGTAGTTGTGGCTCACGGGCCTAGTTGCTCCGCAGCATGTGGGATCTTCCCAGACCAGGGCTCGAACCCGCGTCCCCTGCATTGGCAGGCAGATTCTCAACCACTGCGCCACCAGGGAAGCCCCTTCTGCTCATTTTTTGATCGGGTTGTTTGTTTGTTATTGAGTTGTATAAGCTGTTTGTATATTTTGGAAATAAAGCCCTTGTCGGCCGCATGGTTTGCAAATATTTTCTCCCACTCCATAGGTTGTCTTTTTGTTTTGTTTATGGTTTCCTTTGCTGTGCAAAAGCTTTTACATTTGATTAGGTCCTGTTTGCTTATTTTTGCTTTTATTTCTGTTGCCTTGGGAGACCGACCTAAGAAAACATTGCTACAATTTATGTCATGTCCGCACAAAATCTTGTAATAGAATGTTCAGAATGCCATTATGTATAATAGCCAAAAAAGTGGTTTGAAACAACTTAATGTCCATCAGCTAATGAATGGATAAACAAAATGTGGCATATATATATATAAATAATGGAATTTTATTTGACGATAAAAAGGAATGAAGTAATGTTACATGCTACAGTATAGATGAACCTTCAACACATGCTTAAGTGAAAGAAGCCAGTCATATATTGCATGATTCCATTTACATAAAATGTTCAGAATAGGCCAATCTATGAACAAAAAGTTGATTAGTGGTTGCCTAGGGCTGGGTAGTGACTACTAATGAGCATAGGGTTTCTTTTTGGAGTGATGAAAATGTTCTAAACCGTATTGTGATGATTGTGCAACCCTTTGAATGCATTACTTTAAATGGGTGAACTGTTTGGTATATTAATTATACCTCAATCCATCTGGTAGCAAAAGAATTATGAGATAATTAGGGAAATTTGAAGATTGACAGGGTAGTGATAATACTAGTTATTACAGTTGAACTGCGTGGGTCCATTTACACATGGATTTTTTTCAGTAAATACATACAGTAGTACACGATCTGAGGTTGGTTAAATCCACAGATGTGGAACCTTGGATTCAGAGGGCTGACTGTGGGACTTGAGCACATGTGAATTTTGGTATCTGCTGCAGGTTCTGGAACCAATCCCCCATGGATACCGAGGGACGACTGTACTGTTAATTTTTCAAGTGTGATAATGGCCTTGAGGTTATGTTTATTAAAAAAATATTATCTTTTAGAAATACTAAAATATTTGTGGATGTAAATAATTAGAAACTACTCTTTTGACCCTACCTATTGCTTGAAGTTTTACCCCACTTTTCTGCCCCCGACCCTTGAACCAAACTCCTCCTCCAAATTACCTATCGCCCCCTCTCTCCACGTCTGTTCCTACCATTGTCTTTTTATTTATTTATTTATTTTTGGCTGTGTTGGGACTTCATTGCGGTGCACGGGTTTTCTCTAGTTGTGGTGAGCGGGGCCTACTCTTCGTTGCGGTGCGCGGGCTTCTCAATGCAGTGGCTTCTCTGGTTGCAGAGCACGGGTTCTAGGCATGTGGGCTTCAATAGTTGTGGCTCTCGGGCTCTAGATCGCAGGCTCAGTAGTTGTGGCGCACAGGCTTAGTTGCTCCACGGCATGTGGGATCTTCCTGGACCAGGGCTCGAACCCGTGTCCCCTGCATTGGCAGGCGGATTCTTAACCCCTGTGCCACCAGGGAAGGCCCCCTACCATTGTCTTTTGAACCAATTCCAATCAGGCTTTCACCGTCACCACTCGAGTTACAGCCAACAGTCCATGAGTACAGTTGGCCCTCTGTTTTCTCGGGTCTTGCATCCACAGATTCAACCAACCAGGGATCAGAAATATTAAAAAAAAAATTACAGGAAGTTCCAAAAAGCAAAACTTCAATTTGCCATGTTCTGGCAACCATTTCCATAGCATTTACGTTGTATTAGGTGATATAAGTGATCTAGAGATGATTTAAAGTATATGGAAGAATGTGCATAGGTTATGTGCAAATACTATGCCATTTTATATGAGACTTGCGCATCCTTGAATTTGGTATCCAAGTGGGTCCTGGCACCAACCCCCTCTCTCGGGGGGGGGGGTCACTGTAATTGACTTGGTGGCTCTTATTTCAGTTGCTGGTTTCTATTTCCTTTCCTAGTTTCATTACCATCTCGATCCCTAAATTCTAGAGTGCCCCACTTCTTAATTGCCCTAAATGCTAGGGCTCAGTTCTTAACTTTTTCAAATTTCTTTCTACACTTATTATCTAGATGATCTCATGGCTTTAAATATTCTCTAAATGCTGATGTCTCCTAAGTTTCCATGCCCAGGTGCCCTGCACCTTTCTTCTAAATTCCAGATTCATATATCTAACTTTCTTCTTGATATTTCCATGTGTTAATAGGCATCCCAAACTTAACATCTCCAAAGTTGAATTTCTTATCTCCTCCCATGCCCAGCCTGCTCCTCCCAGGCTCTCAGGCCCAAAATCTTGGGAGTCACTCTTGACTCCCCTTTCTCTCACTCCCTCCATCAACTGACTCAACAAATCCGTGTGCCATGCAGACACCTCACGCTGCCACTGCTGTCACTTTTCCCAAGTCACCATTGTCTCTCACTTGTAGTATTTTACTAGCCTCCTAAGTTGTCCCCCTCTTGCTCCCCTACAGTCTATTCTCAAAACAGAAGCTAAAGTGAGCCTTTAAAAACAGAAGTCGATATACAACAGGGTCCTACTGTATGGAACAGGGAACTATATTCAGTATCCTGGGATAAACCACAGTGGAAAAGAATATGAAAAAGAATGTACACATATATGTCTAACTGAATCACTTTGCTGTACAGCAGAAACTAACACAACATCGTGAATCAACTATACTTCAATAAATTATCAATAAAAAGAAATAGAAGTCAAATCATGTTTCTTCTCTGCTTAAAACCTACCAATAGCTCCCCATCTCAGTAAAAACCAAAATTCTTATATTGCCCTTGAAATCCACAGTTTGAACTTAAGCCCCTGAATGCCACAATTTGGCATCCTCTTACCTCTGATTTCATTTCCTACTTTCCCCTCCGACTCTCCTTT
Source organism: Balaenoptera acutorostrata (assembly GCF_949987535.1). Classification (NCBI taxonomy): domain Eukaryota; kingdom Metazoa; phylum Chordata; class Mammalia; order Artiodactyla; family Balaenopteridae; genus Balaenoptera; species Balaenoptera acutorostrata. The sequence continues at coordinate 108,176,292 of NC_080071.1, forward strand.
CAGTTCTTAGAATGTGGTAGGCGTCTCCTGTCTCAGAATGACTTCTGCCCTGGTCTCTACTTGGGATGCCCTTCTCCCAGGGAAAGGACATTTCTTGCTCTCTCACCTCCTTCACATCTTTGCTCAGTTTACTTCTCAGGGCCCCTCCTCCTTGTCCTATTGAAACAGAAATCCCTTTCCCTATTCTCAGCACTCCCTAATTAATTCCCTCACTGCTTCGTTTTTTCCCATATTTATTCTACCTGGTACAGTATATATTTTATTTATTACTGTTTTCTGTCTCCTCTTCCTAAGAACAAGGATTTTTTCTTGCTTTGCTCAGCGGCTGGCACATAGTTAGTACACAGTATTTTTGATGTGTGAATGCTGTTTATGATGCACTTATATTCTCTGCCTCAATGTTTTTTTTAAAAAAAATTAATTAATTAATTAATTTTTGGCTGCGTTGGGTCTTCGTTGCTGTGCGTGGACTTTTTCTCTAGTTGTGGTGAGCGGAGGCTACTCTTCTTTGCTGTGCGTGGGCTTCTCATTGCTGTGGCTTCTCTTGTTGGGAGCACGGGCTCTAGGCACACGGGCTTCAGTAGTTGTGGTGCGTGGGCTCAGTAGTTGTGGCTTGCAGGCTCTAGATCACAGGCTCAGTAGTTGTGGTGCACAGGCTTAGTTGCTCTACGGCATGTGGGATCTTCCCGGACCAGGGCTCGAACCCATGTCCCATGCATTGGCAGGTGGATTCTTAAGCCCTGTGCCACCAAGGAAGTCCTGCCTCAATGTTTAAGTGGCACTAGCTTCATGGGTGTTTGGGTATGTATCACTGAGGAAGGTGAAGCTAACTGAATAGACAAACTGTCCACTCACTCAGACTGCTGTAAGGGAGCCAAAAAACACAGGCGGGAATTCTGGAGGTTCAGGTCTCAGTTGCAGCCTTGGTCCCAATCAGCCATGTGACGTTGGGAAATCATTTTTCCTTTCGGGTCCTGTATTTACTCATCTGCCAAAAGGAGATTATTGCTTTAAATGGTCTCACAGGGCTTTAGAGAAAGCAAAGTTAAAGATGAAGTGTTGAGTAGGAAATGGTGTGTCTTATTAATTTCTCTATTACAGACAAAGGTATACTTATCTGGCATTTTATACTTTTGAAGAGCAATAAGGAGACCTGGAATCAAACTCCAGTGTTCTTTTAGGGACCTTGGAAGATTCAGATTTGCTGTGTTAAGCCCTCAGACATCAGTAATTTGAGAGTGAAAGCTCTTGGTATCAGCCTGTTTTTTCTCCTGTGAATCCTCCCTCTTACATGTAAATTGTTGATTTTCAGCACCCTTGTCCAAACCAGTGACTAGTCAATGCCCATGGGTGCCCAGCTCCCGTGGAAGTTTGTTTGCTGATCACTTGTGTTTATGTGTGGTTGGTGAGCTTCCCCTCGGCCCACCTGTAACCCAGAACCTTGGTTTCCTCACCTGTAAAATGTGGTTAGTAATCACTTGCTGTTTATTTTGATGGATTCAATGACATAGCAATAATTTACATAAAGCAGTAGTACAATGCCTGGCATATCTTAAAGCCTCCAAAATGCTTCCTATAAATGGAGAATGCATTGAGCTGCCCCTGCCAGGGTCACTTTCCAAAACAGTTCTTTCACCATGTTACTACTCCTAGTTGAGGACCTGAAACAGTGTGGATTTCTCTACCTGTTTTCAAAATATTCCCCATCCTACTGAAAGCAGGGTCTCAAAGACATATTTGTACACTTATGTTCATAGCAGCATTATTCACAGTAGCCAAAAGGTCTAAGTAACCCAAGGGTCCATTGTGGGATATATACATATGTATACCTCATACATATACATACACACAATGGGATATTATTTAGCCTTAAAAAGGAGGGAAATCCTGACACTTGCTTCAACCTGGAAGAACCTTGAGGACATTATGCTCAGTGAAATAAGCCAGTCACAAAAGGACCATGATCCCACTTACACGAGGAACCTGAATAGTCAAATTTATAGAGACAGAAAGTAGAAGGGTGGTTGCCAGGGGCTGGGAGGAGGTGGAATGGGGAGCTGCTTAATGGATAAAGAATTCCAGTTTCCTACGGTGAAAAGAGTTCTGAAGATGGTTGCACAGCTATGTAAACGTACTTAACTGTACACTTAAAAATGGTTATGTGCATTTTACCACAATCAAAAATTAAAAATTCCCCATCCTATTTATTGAACCTTTTCACTTGTCCCGTTTTTTGTTTTCTTTCCCCATTTCAGTTAGACTGCTCTCTTCATTGTACTCCCAGTATGATACCCACTTCCTCTTGAGCCCCTGCTCCACGCAATCTTCTCTGGAATGCTCTTTCATCATCACCCATCCACTTTCAAAAGGCCGCTTGTGCTTTCGCCCCAAAGATGTCCCCTTTTCTAGATCCAACCGGGAGTCACATCCTCCTTGTCATCGCTACTCCTCAGACTACAGTCCGCTCCCTTCCCTGCACTCCACAGAGGAGTCTACACGGGGCTTTGTTTTAGCTGGGTGTCTCCAACCACAACATCTAAGCCCCGGACTATCAGGGGTAGGATCTCACAGGTCTCCCAACACACGACATCCCCCACTAGCAGGAGCTTCGATACAAGAATCGAGACGGAGGGAAGCCAATTCACACTTTAAGAGTGGTTTCCACGGAGCAGTGTGTAATCTCACGAAAGCTTTCAACGTCAAATTACTCGCGAGCGCAGGGGCCCGAGGCGGAACGACTGTGGGGCCTCCGGGGTCCTCAAAGGGAGCCCTGTAACTTGCACAGCTTATAACCCTCCGAGACACTCTCCCACACGTCTTCCAAGAGCAACGCGACGGGGGGACACAAGCAGCCTCATCTGTGCAGCTGCTCGAGGAAGAAAGTCTCAAGGGTCTCCGAGGCCTCCACGGGGCTGGCTCGGTTTCAAAAAGGGAAAAGAACCGTTAAAAAGGTGTGCTTCCGGCTCCAGCACCCACGCCTCCTCCAGCGGGGAAAGGGGAGCCGAGGTACGGGAAGTCGCAGGGCACAATTTCCTTCGCCCCGGACGCCCGGCCGGGGCGCGACGCGCGTAACCCAGAAGTGAAAGGCCGGTTCCTTCAGGTATTAGACACCCCCCGCCCCCACCGGAGGAAGTTCCGGCCGGACGACTTTTACCCAGGCTTTCTTGGTTCCTCCTGAGTTCTACGCTCCCTGCTTTCTGGTGCCCTACTGCCATGGCCGCTTAGATCCGACCCTCCCCGCCTTGCCTGAGTTTTGCCGCAACTTCTCAGGGGGGGTGCCCAACTCCATTCTGGCCCCCCTTTCCTGAAAGAACTTTTCCCTACGGGTCCCCATCAGGGCCAATTGACGTTCTCCAAGGAGGCAAAAGCTCCTGGGACTTGCAGGTCCCGAAGCCCGGCGCAGCCAGGGCAGCGCCTGCGCGGGGGCGTTACCATCGAGAAGCAGGCGCCTCTCTGGTCTCGGTTTACACTCTCTATGGTCTAGCCGGGTCGTGGCGGTAAGGGGAAAAAAGAGAGACCGCACTGCGCAGGCGCTCTGGGCTTCTAATTTTTTTTTTTTTTTTTTTTTTAATCCCCGCACCAAGCGCTTAATCTCATTGGGGTGGAGGAGAAGGCGGCGGCCGTCTGGTCCGCGGGGGCAACAGGAGCGACTAATACGGCTGTAAGTCCCCGGTTAGGGCGAGGATGTGTAGACCCCAGCCCTTCCAGGCCCCAGCCCCCCCTCGCGGTGGTGGGCGCCGAGGCTGGGTGGGGGCGAGGTCCAGCGCTGTCATCCGCTCTTGGGTGCACTTTGGGGGGAGGGGGCGGCCCTTAGGTGGGAGCCGGGCGGGGAGCGGGAGGGGAGGGCTGTTTATCCAGCCCGCAGGTCGCTGATCCCAGGCTGCTTTGCAGAGGGAGGGGGGCGGCTGTGGAGTGAGCCCGGCTTTGTGTGTCCCCCTCTCTTCTCCTCTGCCGGACCCCACCCCGGGCCCCCTTCCCGACCCGAGTCTCCCAGGCCGGGTGGGCGAAGCCGCGTTTGAAAAGAGCGGGGCTCGCGAGGGGAGGGGGGGAGGGGGCGAGGGGGAGAAACCCACCACAACTATAGTCACGGGCGAGTGATGGGTGTGGAGGAAGATCCGGGGGGAACGGGTCCAGGCGGGCCAGACAAAGCCGAGCGCGGGCCGGGCCGGATACGCAGGGAGCCCGCGGTCCCTGGGCCCGCGGCGAGCTTCTTCGGAGGCTGGCAAAGCGGACAAGTGCTGAGTTAAGCCTTGTGCAGCCTCCTCAACTTGCCTTTGTTGTTCTTCGGTATTGGCAGGGACGCTCTGACGGAGAGGAGTGGGTGCTCTTGCACGTTAGCCTGCTTGGCTACAATGGAGCTAATCGCATTTTGCTTTCCCGTTTAACGAGCCGCTCGGATGAGTCGGGTTTTCCAGAGTCTCACTTATTACATAATTTTTTTTTTTAATACTTGTGTTTACTACAAAAATTAAAAACAAAAATTAGATGGAGCCTTGAAGCGTGTTTTGTTGCATCTGGGTGAGTTTCTCTGTCTTGGGGTTCGTTCATTAACTGCTGACCATCCGTAGAACCTGTGAGCTCTTTAAACATGGTACTTTGATTTGTAGATGTGGCGTCCAGAGCTTTAGATTCTCTAGTCCTTTGGGAGGCAGTGATGCAGAAGAATCAGAAGCGAGAAATAGTTGCCTGCTGCCATGTGCCTTGCACCCTTTTCGGGGGCCAGAGTCCGGTATAAATGATGGCTTTAGAAATTGTTGCTTTTATTGCTATTATTGTGACATTTGCCGTGCTCTTGATATGAGGAATCCTGGACCGTGGGCTCCCTTTGCTCATCCAAAGCAAAGGGAGCAGTGGAGAATAGTAACATTGCTGCAGAGACCATTTAGATAAGAAAAATTACACCACAGTGTCCCAGAGTTACTGAACATTATTTATCTTCTCCATGTGCTAAGAAGGATTTAAATTTTGGTGAGGTGTTTGCTTATCCATTTTTGTGAGATTGTGTAATTGCACCTTTTTTGGCAAATGTTACTCAGATCTCAGTTTCTATAATTCATAGTTTATCAGCTAACGTGTAGCAGTTTCAGATTTCTAAAGTTTTAATTTTTGTTGAGGAGTTTTCAGCCGTAGTTTTATATTCTCCCAGCTAAGGTTAAGCGGAATCAGAAATCCTTTGAAGAGACTGTTGGTGGTGGAGGTGTCATATATTTTATCTCCATGTCACAATTTAAGCGGTAGTAAGTAGGGAAAAGGCCTTCGCACCTTAAATCAGTGTTAGAACTGAAAACCTTGATCTCCTAGTGTGCCAGGATTTTGGCCACAGACTCAACTTTACGTAAAACAGGTAGGCATTTTTTTGTACTAACAAGAAGCAAAAATCTGAAGCTTGGTTTTTTATGCTTCAGTAACTACTGCGATAGAATCTCTCAAGTGTAGTTCAGATGATGGGAACTTGCTTTTTATAGAGCAAGATTTCAGATCCTTAAAATAGTTTGACAGGGATGTTGAGAAATGAATGGCCAGAAGACCATTAAGTTTATCATTCAGATGTGTTATATTTTGTTCATTGGTCTGGGATTTAGATTTTTTTCCTTCAGTCCTTTGTTAATTCTCTTTTTTTTAGGTGGCTTAATCTCACAGTTTATAAATTGGGTGAGATAGTTTTTTGGACCTGAGACATAAATTAATTTTTTCAGACTCCATTTATTCTTAACAGTCTTCTACTTATAAAGTTGTAGCTTTTTAGATTGGTAGATAATACTTTTTATTTCATAGTACTGTTGGTAAATGTTATAATCATTTAAGGGATTGTAAATGTTAGGCTCAGAGCTGAGTTTTGATAAGAGGTTTTTTTAAGTGCAAGTCTGGTTGTCAAATAGTGGAAAGAATAGACAGTAGCAGAAACTAACAAATGTTTAAAGACAGAATCACTGATGATTCAGTCTTTGGTTTGTGAAATGTAATTTAAGAAAGTAAACTAAGCTTTCTTTACCCAGTGCAGCCAGGTCGGCATCCATAAAGAGTGTGTGTGTTTGGCTGACTGACCTCTGAAAGCCTTTTCTTTTTAGCACCAGAATTTCCTGAGTGTTTCTAGCCGAGTCTTCGTCACCCCAGGGCTTTCCCGCCTCCCTTATGCTCAGACCATTACTGCCATGCTGAATGCATTTCCTCCCCAGATCCTTACGGCAGCCGAAGTCCACTTCCCCACAAGGATCCCTAAAGACGTAGCTCAGATATGTTCAAACGGCAGCATTACTTCCATAACACCTTTGTTGACTTTTCTCTTGTTTCTTGCCTGGAATTCTCCTGCCTCCTTGCTGGTCCCTGTTGTATCCATTATCTTCCTCCTTGGAAGATTCACTCCGGTGATTTACTTTTCTCTAGATCCTTGAGGGATCTGGAGTTTGTAGAACACTTTGTGGTAGCCTCTGTGCTTGGACGACTGCACTGGTGTAACTAGTCACTGTAGAATGTGAGAAGGAATAAAGGAATGTATCGTAACTTAGAGTAACAGAATTTGAGCCTTGGAAGAGCTCTTAGAGGCCCCATAGTCCCACATCCTGCCTTTTATCTACGATATTTTGGTCTTTAGCCACAAACTGCAGGCACGCTTTCCTGTCTCTGGACAGGTCTTGGTTGCTAGAAAGGTATTTTAGACTGTCTCCAAAACTACCCCTCCCCTTTTACCTGTTGATCTTAGTTGTACCCCCGGAAGCAACATGAATCACGTCTGTTTCTTTCTATGAAAGAGCCTTTCATTTCCCAGGACAGTCATCAGGCCTTCTCTAGATTTATTGATTAATTTATTAAACCCTTTCTCTAGTTAGATACCAGGTACCACGAGGGTACAGTTGAAAAGACATACCCGGTCCCTGCACTTCAAGGGCTCACTCACAGTCTAATAGAGAAGACAGACAAAACGGTTACAAACTGGTGCTGGTGATGCTGAAGTATGTAAACAGCCCTAGACCCTTTGTCCCTCATGGATTAACCTGATTTCACCACACTCTCTTGAGACAACTTGATTTTGTTAGGGTCCTTTAAATGCGATGTTTGAAATAAAGCAGAATTTATTTATACTGACCAGAGTATACAGTTACTGTTGTAGGTTAGGAAACTGTATCAAGGATTTTCAAACTTTGTTGTGCTTTCTGGCTCTGCCACTTACTAGCCCTGTGACTTTGGGCCATGGGCCAGTGAAATCATCTCTTTGTATTTCAGTGATTACCTCTATAAAAGGAGGGTGGAGGGAGGGCAATGTTAGTAGTAGTATCTACTTGTAGGACTGTGTGAGGATTAAGTGAGATAATATATGTAAGATGCTGAGAACAGTGACTGGCGTATACTGAGTGGGTATATGGAATTCCTGTCATGTGTTCATGCTGGCAGTTAATATTAATAACAACGTAATAATAATAGCAGTAATCAGGCCACCAGAATCACTTGGAGAGCTTCTTAAGATACAAATGGCCTGGTCTTATTTATCCCCAGCCACCCAGAGATTTTGGTTAGTTCAGTCTGCATGGGGTCTGGGCAGCCATAGTTTTTATTTGTTTGTTTGTTTGTTTATTTATTTTTGGCTGCGTTGGGTCTTCGTCGCTACACGCAGGCTTTCTCTAGTTGCGGCGAGCGGGGGCTACTCTTCAGTTCGGTGCGCGGGCTTCTCATTGCGGTGGCTTCTCTTGTTGCGGAGCACGGGCTCTAGGTGCACGGGCTTCAGTAGTTGTGGCTCGCGGGCTCTAGGCGTGAGGGCTCAGTAGTTGTGGCGCATGGGCTTAGTTGCTCCGTGGCATGTGGGATCTTCCCAGACCAGGGCTCGAACCTGTGTCCCCTGCATTGGCAGGCGGATTCTTAACCACTGTGCCACCAGGGAAGCCTGTGGGCAGCCATAGTTTTAACAATCCCCAGGTAATTCTTAAAAACCCAGTTTGAGAGTCCTGCAATCTCTATTAATTTTGTTAGTGATTACATTTGCTTTTACGAATTAAAAAAAATGGCCAAGAAGTAGACGAATAGATTCTCCTGAAAGATTTGAACATCCGGATAAAGGGACAGGCCTGGCCCCAGACCCTGGGCCCCTTGGGAGGCATATCCGCGTATTATTGGTTTGGAGTGTACCTCCTAAACACGGTTACCCTTGTTTGTAGCTGCATGTATATGAACGTCTTTATAATACTAATAGCTAGATTCAAGGGAACAGACCCTGGATTTTCAAAGCACTTGTACATTCATAATCTTTGTTTCCTTCAAAATCCTGTGAGGTAGGCAGAGAAGATACCATCGTTATCCTATCAATTTACAGATGAGAACCCAAGACCTGCACGTTAAATCCAAGTACGTGATAGAACTAGGATGAGAACTGGGCCTTCTGTTTCTCGCCTAATGTTGTTTTTATGTAAATTGTCTCCTAGCTACATGATTTTGTTACCTTACATTGAAGTTGTGGTTCTGAAGTCCTCTGATCTTTTGCCACATGAATAGCTGCCAAACCAGATTTCCTCCTTTCTTTTAGTGTGTTTATACTTGCTTTTTAAAAAATGTAAATTTAAGTTTAATAGTTACCATATCTGGGGGCAGGGGGGTGGTGGTGGGATGAATTGGGAGATTGGGATTGACATGTATACACTAATATGTATAAAATAGGTAACTAATAAGAACCTGCTGTATAAAAAAAATAAAATTCAAATAAAAAAAATAGTTACCATGTCTGTTAAGATTTATCTTTTTCTGAAAAAAAACCTAGAACTGGCCTCGTGGCCATCTTGTTACCATGGCCCATTTGGGTGTGTTTATCTTCGTTCAAGATGGCTGTGGTCAGTGAATCCACTTTCCAGCTCTCTAGAATGGTTGTCCAGTTAACTTTCCAAGCAGAATCAGTTAAATTTACTTAGAGTCCTATTACAGTGATACGGCAATAATACAAAAAGTTGAGAGGCCAGACGGGGAAAACCTATGCCAAGCTGTCCTAACACAAGGTCTTGTCTTTTCTTTGTATCCAAAGACTTTTTTTTGTATTTATTTATTTATTTATTTATTATTTTTTTAAAAGAAATTCACGGTCTTTTATTTATTTATTTATTTATTTTATTTTTGGCTGTGTTGGGTCTTCGTTTCTGTGCGAGGGCTTTCTCCAGTTGCAGCGAGCGGGGACCACTCTTCATCGCGGTGCGTGGGCCTCTCACTGTCGCGGCCTCTCTTGTTGCGGAGCACAGGCTCCAGACGTGCAGGCTCAGTAATTGTGGCTCACGGGCCCAGTTGCTCCGTGGCATGTGGGATCTTCCCAGACCAGGGCTCGAACCCGTGTCCCCTGCATTGGCAGGCAGATTCTCAACCACTGCGCCACCAGGGAAGCCCATATTTATTTATTTTTAAACATTCATGTGACTCGCTTTTTTAAAAATCAAAAAAATTTTTTTATTTTATACTTTTGGCTGCATTGGGTCTTCGTTGCTGCGCGCGGCCTTTCTCTAGTTGCAGCGAGCGGGGGCTACTCTTTGTTGTGGTGCACGGGCTTCTCACTGCGGCAGCTTCTCTTGTTGCGGAGCACGGGCTCTAGGCATGCGGGCTTCAGTAGTTGTGGTGCACGGGCTCAGTAGTTGTGGCTCGTGGGCTCTAGAACGGGGGCTCAGTAGTTGTGGCGCACAGGCTTAGTTGCTCTGCGGCATGTGGGATCCTCCTGGACCAGGGCTCGAACCCGTGTCCCCTGCATTGGCAGGCGGATTCTTAACCACAGCTCCAGCAGGGAAGTCCCTTTTTTTGTATTTACTGAGGTAGAATTGACATACGACAGTATATTAGTTCCCAGGTTTGCAACGTAATGGTTCAATATTTTTGTATATTGTGAAGTCGTCACCACAGTAAGTCAAGATCCATCACCCTACAGAGTTATAGAATTTTTTCCTTGTGATGCGAACTTCTAAGATCTACTCTCTTAGCACCTTTCAAATATGCAGCACAGTACTATTAACTATTGTCATCATGCTGTGCATTATAACCCCAGGACTTATTTATTTATAACTGGAAGTTTGTACCTTTTGATGCCCTTCACCCATCCCCCCCAACAAGGTTTTTGCTTAATGCGTCACCCTTTAAAGCTGTCCATGCTTTTTAGTAAGTAATTTTAGGTCTTGAGTGTTTTTTGAATAGTTTCCGTGTAATGACATAGTACACATCATTAAAATTTGTAAAGCTTTGTCATATTTGAGTTGATATGGCAAATTTTGGTAAACTGGGATCCTTGACAGGCACGTTATCTTTTATTTTTTTTTGATATTATATATACTACAACGGCGGCTTTTTTTTTTTTTTTTTTTTATGTAGTTTGCTGCTTTTGTGTTGTTTCCTTCAGATCAATTTTAAGAAGTGAGAATATTGGGTGACTTTTGATACATATTGCCTGATTGCTGACCAAAAAGTTGAACAAGTTAATAATTTCCTAAGCAATTTAAGGGTGTTTGACAAAAATTTTACCAACTTCTGGTAATATGATTTAAGTCATTTTTTTTTTGGCTCTTTTTGTTCCTGTGAGAGGGGCAGAGTGTGCAGGTTGAATTGGATATCACCTGCAGGTGATCCCTCTGTATTGCCAAAGCCAGTGCATTTTCGACAGGTTTGGAGGAAAACGCAGGTCTTACTTTGTGGGGCAGACTGGTCTGTTTGCCAGCATCGGAAGGTAGTCTTGTAACATCTCCGTGCCTTCCCTTTTCAAGTGTTTCCTTACACAGTTGTGCTCAAGGGCCCTGCCTGAAATATTTAGTAATCAGAGTGTCTGGCGGTGGGGGTGAGGCATCTGTGTCTAACAGATTTCCCAAGTGCTTCTGAGGCCACCAGCGTTGGAGAGCTGCCTCAGGTCCACCTCCTAGCTGATTTCCTGCTCCGCTCCTCCACAGAGCACGTCTCTCCTGCTGGTAAAGGCAGGGCTCTGTTGTGAACAGAGGCCTGTTGTGCAGAGAGAGTGAATTGTGTAGCCGCGCCCTTCCTAACGTGGAGTAGCTGGGTTCATTCTGTGAACAATAAGCCAGTCTTTCTAAGAGTTTGAACTGCATAGAAACAGCTCCTTCTCTGAAGTCTGCGTTTTATTTAAGTTCTGGTAAGTCATAGAATTCTCCAGATCCAAGCCATGTCCTGCTCAGCCTTTGGTTGCCTCTGGGGTGGCAAACAGACCTCTCGTCCCAGTAGCAACAGCCATCGTAGACTGAACACCCACCATCTGCCAGGCACTAGGCTGGGTGCTGTAGGAGTACTTTTGTGAGGTCTTATGTCAACATTTAAAGGTAGATGGTGTTTTCATTTCATAACGAGAGGAAGCTGAAGCTTCATTAGAGCACTTGAGTAACGTGTCCATGGTCACACAGCTGCAGAGTAGCAGAGTTTGGCTCTTGGATTCTTCAGCTTCCTTTCCACTTATCTCTGTTTTTTTCCAGCACAGGTTATTCTTCCTGCGTGGAAGGTCACTGGGCTGCCTTGGGGGAGAGTCTGCTTCCAGCATCCGGCAGCATCTGGAGAGGCCTCTTCACTGGTCAGGAAGGATGTAGAGATGCAAGCTTCCCACTAAGGTTTCCATGAGCGTTAGTCAGATCTGGGGACCTACAGTCCATTTTGGATTTGAGTCCCTGATTTGAAATCTACCCTTGGGCAATCCAGACTCCTAAAGACTTTATAGAAACTGTTTTTTTTTTCTTTTTATTGTGGTAAAATGTATATTATATAAAATATGCCATTGTAACCATTTTTAAGTATATAATTCAGTGGCATTAATGACATTCACATTGGATAACAGTCACCACAATCTGCTTCCAACTCTTTCCCATCACCCCAAACAGAAACTCTGTAACTATTAGGCAGTAAATCCCTGTTCGTCCCTCTTCCTCAGCCCCTGGTAACTTCTAATCTTCTAGTTCTATGAATTTGCCTATTCTAGATATTTCATATAAATGGAATAATATATGTCCTTTTACGACTGGTTTATTTCCCTTAACGTAATGTTTTCAAGGTTCATTTATGTTGTAGTCTGTGTCAGAATGTTATTCCTTTTTAATTGCTGAATAATATTCTGTTGTATGGATATTGTACATTTTATTTATCCTTTATCTGCTGATGGAACTTGGGTTGTTTCCACTTTCTGACTGTTGTGACTAATGCTGTAATGTATGTTGGTTTACAAATTTCTGTTTGAGTCTTTTTTTCAATTCTAGGTATATACCTAGGAGTAGAGTTACTGGATCATGTGGTAATTCCATGTTTAGCTTTTTGAGGAACTGCCAGACTTTTTCCACAGTGGCTGTACATTTTTACATTCCCAACAGCATCGTACAAGGGTTTCAGTTTCTCCACATCCTTGTCAACACTTGTTATCTTCTCTTTGTTTTTGTTGTTTAAAATTATAGCCATCCTAGTAGATGTGAAGTAGTATCTCACTGTGGTTTTGATTTGCATTTCCCTAATGACTAAGATGTTGAGCATCTTTTCTTGTGCTTATTGGCTATTTGTATATCTTCTTTGGAGAAATATCCATGTATCTGTGCAAGTCCTTTGCCCATTTTATTTTTTTAGATTGAAGTATAGTTAATTTACAATGTTATGTTAGTTTCTGGTATACAGCAAAGTGATTCAGTTATACATATATATATTTTCATATTCTTTTCCATTATTGCTTATTACAAGATATTGAATATAGTTCCCTATGCAATACAGTAGGACCTTGTTGTTGTCCTTTGCCCATTTTTAAATTGGATTGTGTGTCTTTTTGTTTTTGAGTTTTAGGAGTTCTTACATATTCTGAATACTAAACTCTTATCAGATATATGATTTGCAGATATTTTCTCCCATTCTATAGGTTGTCTTTTTTTTTTTTTTTTTTTAATTATTTTTTGCCTGTGTTGGGTCTTTGTTGCTCCGCGCGGGCTTTCTCTACCTGCGGTGCGGGGGCTACTCTTCATTGAGGTGAGCGGGCTTCTCATTGTGGTGGCTTCTCTTGTTGCGGAGCACGGGCTGTAGACGCGTGGGCTTCATTAGTTGCAGCACGGGGGCTCAGTAGTTGTGGCTCACGGGCTTAGTTGCTCCGTGGCATGTGGGATCTTCCCAGACCAGGGCTCGAACCCGTGTCCCCTGCATTGGCAGGCGGATTCTTAACCACTGTGCCACCAGGGAAGCCCCTATAGGTTGTCTTTTCACTTTCTTGATAACGTATGTTCTTTGCTGCACAGAAGTTTTTAATTTTGATGAAGTCCAATTAATGTATTTTTTCTTTTGCTGCTTATGCTTTTAGTGTCATATCTAAGGCTCTATTGCCAAATCTAAGGTCTTGGCGATTTACTCTCGTGTTTTCTTCTTAGAGTTTTATAGATCTAGCTCTTCCATTGAGGTTGTTGACTCATTTTGAGTTAGTTTGTATAAATAGTGTGAGATAGGGCTCTAACTTCGTTGTTTTGGATGTGGATGTCCAGTTGTCCCAGCACCATTTGTGGAAGACTAATGATGACTGTACTTATCTTCTGTATCGCTCAGTTGGCGTTTATGTTTTGCTTTGGGTTTTTGACTTCACCGCCTGCCCTCCTCAACCTCAACACCCTCCCACCCTGCCTTGTTTTCTTCCCTTGAGACAGGATTCATGGATGTTGCGTGTGTATTGCAGCTTTGCTACTTGACGTGTAAGATACACTTAGTAAATGTGAGTTCCCTTTCTTTAGATTTTGTATAGTTACTTTTAAGTCTCCTGTGTTCGGATATAGATTATAAGGACCTTAAGAGTAGACTATATATCTCTGTTTTTCAATTTCCAACCTTCTTTGGTCCCCCATTCACTCTAGTGCCCAGTCCAGTACTGTGTAAGTGATGTGCTTAACTTTTATTGACTGAATTGTGAAGCTAAACATAGATCTTTGTGAATATATTTGGGTAATTGCAGAAAATTATTCTTTTTTTTGAGCAGGTGGGGTTGTACCACGCAGCTTGTGGGATCTTAGTTCCCCAACCAGGGACTGAGCCAGGGCCCACGGCAGTGAAAGGGCCAAGTCTTAACTACTGGACCGCCGGGGAATTCCCAGAAAATTATTCTTAAAAGAATAATGATCAGTATATTATAAGGTTCTTTAAGATTTTAAGTTCAGGTCCTTTTAAGTCATTTTCCCAAATGTGGGGATTGATAATAGTATTGGGCCTTTCAAATGCCTTAGGAATTTTTTTGTATGTGACATTAGCTATATGGATAAATGTCAGTTAGGCTGCATAATATGGTGTTCATTTCATGGATGATTAAAACATTTTTAACTTGTTATTTAAGATTATGATGAGTTTTAAATTGGGAATTTTACTCATTTTAGGTGTGATTTTGCTCTTTTTTTAAAAATAAATTTATTTATTTATTTTTGGCGGCGTTGGGTCTTCGTTGCTGCGCGTGGGCTTTCTCTAGTTGTGGCGAGCGGGGGCTACTCTTCGTTGCGGTGCGCGGGCTTCTCGTTGTGGTGGCTTCTCATTGTTGCAGAGCACAGGCTCTAGAGTGCGGGGGCTGCAGTAGTTGTGGCACGTGGGCTCAGTAGTTGTGGCTCGCGGGCTCTAGAGCGCAGGCTCAGTAGTTGTCGTGCATGGGTTTAGTTGCTCCGCGGCATGTGGGATCTTCCTGGACCAGGGCTCGAACCCATGTCCCCGGCATTGGCAGGTGGATTCTTAACCCCTGCGCCACCAGGGAAGTCCCAACAAATGCTTTTAATTTCAAAAATTATTTTGAATTTGTATACGATGAGTGTATATTACTTTTCTAACGAGAGAATTAAGTATCATTAGAAAATCTTCTTTTGCCTAGAAATCTGAAAAGTTAACTAGTGGACAAGTATCTGATCTTTCTCTCTGGGTCCGTATTATCAGATTTCCCTCCATCACACTCTTTAGTGTTCAGTAGGGTCTAATGTTACTTGTCCTAAGTGATCAGAACTCCCTTGGGAGTCCATTTTGTAATCTGCCATCCAGATATCAGGGAGGGGAAGGCTCATTTTAAAGTTTGGCCTTTGGTGTTTCGTTTTCCAGTAAGTTTTGACTCCTAAGTAGGTATTCCTTAGCATCTGTTATAAACACTTATCATGAGATACTGGTTATTCATAGGGGAGGGAGGCAGGTAGCAAGGAGAGATGCTATTTTCTTTTGCTACCTCTGGCCTTATTTATGGAGAATTTGGGCCTGGTATGTATCTAAATCTAAGGCTATATCTTTGTCTAAAAAGTTTGACTTAAGAAGTATTTTTATCACTTAATAGATCGCCCTCCAGACATAGGATCCCATTCTGAGGAGGGTGGCCCTTTCAAAAGAAATGCTCTCCTGCCACGCTCTTGATGCGGGCTGACGGGGTGGTACTTTAGCCTGTTGCTGATTGAACTCGCCTGTTGGTAGCCATTGCCTGCGGCCTGTGACTGCGTTTATAAAGTGAACACGATGGGAAAAGCTTTTCTTACTCTCATTCACTTCAGAATTTGGAGTAGATTTCGGAAATTGCCACAGAAGCATTTGTTTAGACAGTGTGACAGTATTTAGCCAGATTGTGTAGTAATGGTTTTGTGGAATCATGAAAGCGTGACTAAGCCCTGGAAGGTGGGGCACACCTTATAGTCATTTGCTCGCTAGATCTGTTTTGGGGTGGCGTGGGTGACCGGAGGGGACACAGAAAGTGTGTACATAGGTGTTCATGAGAAATGGACCCAAAACACTGAAAGCCCTTAAGGAAAACCACTGCCGTTAAAATGAGAGAGTTATTCTGGGGTGTATCTGGGTAATTAGTAGAGAATGCACTATGTACTCTGGTGAGAATCTTCAACAAACTTTACTGTTGGGCCTGAGGACAGAGAGCAGGGCTGTCAGCCCTGTTCCCAGAGAGCTCCGCCCCCAAGGAAGCGGGACGAGCAAGGAGACAGGAGTCCCCTGGTGAGTGTGCTGAGTTCAGTGTGGAAGGCTGAGGCGGGAAGGGCTTCTCATCTGGCAGTGGCGAAGGATGTGTCCCTTCCTGTTTTCGTCGGAAGGATGTGAAGCCCTGAGCAGGTCCGCAGCCCCCTGGCTGTACACTCTGGGGCCTGGCTCTTGCCTTCCATTTATGAGAGAGCTATGTTGGCTGGAGACCGAGCTTGTGACAGGGGACAAGGAGCCTGACTCTTGGCCATGTTAACCCCACGGTCTAATGTTGTCAAGTGGCCAAGAAAGCAACCTAGCTGAGAGAAGGCTGAAACTAACCTCCCACAGAGAACCCTGGGTCTTAATGAAATCCGGACTCTTCTGTTTTACTGGAATCATCAACTGATCAGTAATTCCGTTTTGGAATTTTGGGGGTGGGGTTAGACGTTATGCTTTTGGGAAATTGGTTGCTATTGAGATTGCATATGGATAGTTATGACATTATTAAACTTATGTAATTTTTATTGTAGTCACAAGCTTATTACATGCATGATTGGCTGTAGAAACTTTTTTAAAGCGTACCTCAGGGGTATTCTTGTGGGCCTGAAGGTTCCTTTCATCTTGTTTAAGTTACCTAGAAAGGAGAGATAGAACTGCTAGTTAAATGCATTAAAATTTTTAAATTATAAAATATTTATTTTTTGAACAGTTAATACATACACATGATTTAAAGATTAGGTTCCCTCCTCTGCTGTCTGCCATCTACCCTTCCCTAGAGACACTAATGTTATTAATTATATGTATGAAAAAGTGCGTATACATATATGCCTTCCCCCACTCTCCTTTCTTGCACAGATAGTAGACTACTGAATTTTGATTTTTGCTTTTTTTTTTTTTTACTTAATATATCTTGGAAATCAGTCTATGTCAGTATCAATACATTAAAGGCTTCTTCATAGTTTTTTGAAAATGAAGAGTATGGCTGAATAGTATGCCATTGTATGGCATACCATAATTTACCCAGCCCTCTACTAAGGAACATTTAGTTTTTTCCAGTCTTTTGCATTTATAAAACTATGCTGTAAAGAATAATCCTATAATAATTTATTTTGCATGTGTATGAATGAATTCCTGTAAGTCGACCTTTTGGATTGAACGTTATGTGTCATTAAAATTTTGAGAGATATTGCCGAATTACCCATCTTAGAGGTTTTAACAAAACCCGGCTGGTGATAAGAGAATCCTCTAGTTAGTACACTTAAAAATGTAATTTTATAGACACGTATGACCTAAAAGTAATTTTGTAGACCTGTATGACTCTGTCTTGTGTTATTTTTGAATTAAAACATGGCTGTAGTTCAGTGATCAAAAACTAATCAAGCACTTTTCTTCTCATTACTTGTGTGTTTTTGTTTTTTGCGTGTCTTTGATTTTGCAGGAATTCCGTGGCTGGAAGAGCTTCAGAAATACACTTTGCTTCCCTATAGGTGTTACCAGTGCTGCCTGCTAGAGATGAGTATACTAGCGATGGACAATTTGCTGAAGAACTAGCTTTTTAAATGTTTTTCGGTTCTTTGTAGTAACTGATGATGTCTGTGGCTTCAGGATTACAGTTCTTTTTGACTTTACAAATAACTTTCTGTTATTTATTGGATGCAATATGCTTATACTAGAAAGAATATGAACATCTTAATGTTTTGAAATGTGTATTTCCTTTGACTAGATACTGTATGTACATGGTTAAAAAAGTTTAAAAGGTGCCCAAGGACAGAGAGTGAAATGTAAGCCTTCCTCCACCCTTTTTATCCTTCTTCCACATCCCATTCCCAGAGGCAGCGCTGCTTCTAGCTTCTTGACTGGTCTTCCAGATAATCTGTGCGTGTGCAGGCTGGCGGCATTGCTCTGTTAGGACCCCTGTTATTTTTTATTTTTTTTAACATCTTTATTGGAGTATAATTGCTTTACAATGGTGTGTTAGTTTCTGCTTTATAACAAAGTGAATCAGTTATACACTGTTATTTTTAACATTTTTTTTCTTTTTTAATTTTTTTTGAAGTGTAGTTGATTTACAGTGCTGTGTTAGTTTCTGGTGTACAGCAAAGTGATACAGTTACACATATATTTTTCATATACTTTTCATTACGGTTTATTACAGGCTATTTAATATAGTTCCCTGTGCTATACAGTAGGTCCTTATTGTTTATTTTATATATAGTACTGTGTATCTGTTAATCCCAAACTCCTAATTCATCCCTCCCCCACCACCTTTCCCCTTTGGTAACTGTAAGTTTGTTCTCTGTGTCTGTGAGTCTGTTTCTGTTTTGTAAATAAGTTCATTTGTGTCATATTTTAGATTCCACATATAAGTGATATCATATGGTATTTGTCTTTCTCTTTCTGACTTACTTCACTTAGTATGATCATCTCTAGGTCCATCCCTGTTGCTGCAAATGGCATTATTTCATTCTTTTTTCGGCTGAGTAGTATTTCATTGTATATATGTACCACATTTTCTTTACCCATTCATCTGTTGATGGACATTTAGGTTGCTTCCACGCCTTGGCTATTGTAAACAGTGCTGCTATGAACATTGGGGTGCATATATCTTTTCAAATTAGAGTTTTTGTCTTTTCCGAATATATGCCCAGGAGTGGGATTGCTGGATCATATGGTTAATTCTATTTTTAGTTTTTTAAGGAACCTCCATACTGTTTTCCACAGTGGCTGCACCAGTTTACATTTCCAGCAGCACTGTAAGAGGCTTCCCTTTTCTCCACACCGGCATTTATTATTTGTAGACTCTTTGATGATGGCCATTCTGACCGGTGTGAGGTGATATCTCGTTGTAGTTTTGATTTGCATTTCTCTGATAATTAGCGATATTGAGCATCTTTTCATGTGCCTATTGGCCATCTTTATGTCTTCTTTGGAGAAATGTCTGTTTAGGTCTTCTGGCTGTTTTTTGATTGGGTTGTTTGTTTTTTTGTTATTGAGTTGTAAGAGCTGTTTGTATATTTTGGGTATTAACCCCTTTTTGGTCGTATTGTTTGCAGATATTTCCTCGCATTCTGTGGGTTGTCTTTTCATTTTGTTTATGGTTTCCTTTGCTGTGCAAAAGCTTGTAAGTTTGATTAGGTCCCATTTGTTTATTTTTGTTTTTATTTCTGTTGTCTTGGAAGCCTGATGTAAGAAAACATTGCTACGATTTATGTCAGAAAACGTTTTGCCATGTACTCTTCTAGGAGTTTTATGATGTCATGTCTTATATTTAAGTTTTTAGTTTGTGTGTATGGTGTGAGGGAGTGTTACAGCTTCATTGATTTACATGCGTCTGTCCAGCTTTCCCAGCACCACTTGTTGAAGAGACTGTCTTTTCTCCATTGTATATTCTTACCTCTTTTGTCGAAGATTAATTAACTATAGGTGTGTGGGTTTATTTCTGGGTTTAACATGTATTTTTAAAAATTATATAAATAGGACATTTTCATTGTAGAAAATAGAGTGTTAATGCTTTGGTATGTTTCTTTCCATACTTTTTCTATGTACCAAGAATATAAGTGACTACTTTTTATTTTACAAACAAAAAGGACGTCAGAAACATGGAGTTTTCTAGTTTGCTTTTTTCACTAAACTGATTGTAGATATTTTTCCAGGGCAATAAGAACACATTTTTACTTTGATTTTCAATGATTGCGTGGTATGCTATTGTTTGGATGTACTGTAATTTCTTTCCAAATTTCCTGTTCTTGAACACTTATTTTTATTAAAAAGTCTTTTTCACGAAAGCTGCAGTGAACAACTTTATATATACATTTTAGAATACTTAACAAATTATTTCCTTAGATGAATTCTTAGATTTGGACCTATTGGATCAAGACATATTTAAAGGTTATTGATAGAGGTTTCCAAATTGCCCTAGATAGTTATGAATTTTATTCTCATCAGCAGTGTAGTAAAATGTGTATTTGATTATGTTCAATTACATTCTTTTTTAAAAAAAATAATTAATTTTTTGCTACGTTGTGTCTTTGTTGCTGCACGCGGGCTTTCTCTAGTTGCAGCGAGCGGGGGCTGCTCTTCGTTGCAGTGCACGGGCTTCTCATTGTGGTGACTTGTCTTGTTGCGGAGCACAGGCTCTAGGTGCGTGGGCTCAGTAGTTGTGGCACGTGGGCTCAGTAGTTGTGGCTCGCGGGCTCAGTAGTTGTGGCTCGCGGGCTCTAGAGTGCAGGCTCAGTAGTGTGGCGCACAGGCTTAGTTGCTCCGTGGTATGTGGGATCTTCCTAGACCAGGGCTCAAACCCGTGTCCCCTGCATTGGCAGGTGGATTCTTAACCACTGCGCCACCAGGGACGTCCTCAATTACATTCTTAAGTGATTTTTTTTGTTTAAATGTAGCACTAGAGTCAGGTTTTTAGGCATTTTAAAGAAAACCATGTTAGTGATGAGTAGGAATAAGTCAGTGTTGGAAAAATATTGAGTTTGGAAATGGAGCATCATCTGTATGTACAACATCATCTGTATGTACAGTTCAGTACATACTAATATAGGCAAGGCACAGATCTCTTTTTGTGCTTTTCTTTTGGATTTTTTTTTCCTGAATCCATAAAATATGAATGTAAAAAGGTTATTATAGTAATAGCAGTGTTCTGTTATAGTTGATCTGAGAAATATAGCAAAATTTCCCTAGCTGTTACGTGTAAGCTTAGTAGAGTACAGATTTAAAGTCTATATGCTTGAAATCTGGTTGAATGATGGGTGGGTAGGAAGCCGTATGTGAAGTTGTGTTTTCAGTGTCCTTGTCATTGCCCAGCTGATGTTGCAAATTATTTTTCTCTGCCAGGTCACTTGCACTGCACTGAAAGGATTTGAAGCTAACCCTAATAAGACTCAATGAATAAATGAATCTCTAAAGTGCTCATCTCAGTTTTCTTTCTTCAGCAAGCACAGGATTCCTTATCATTGAAGGCTCTGTGACTGTAGGTCTTCGCAGTCCGTCAGATTCTGCGTCTTCAGTCTGAATCTTTCTGGAGCAAGGAATAGAAGCAAGGGAAATGATTTGGGCGTGAGAGACAGTAGCAGAGCATGTGTTTTCATGGCAGTGCATGCCTAAGACAGAGCTTTACCCAGGGGTGACCTTATGTTTATTTCATCGATGTAGTCTTTCCTTTTTCTGTCTACTAAGGAGTCATCAGAAAAGTAGCTAATCTTCCAGGAAAGTACCTTGATGTACTGTTGGAATAGATCCTTCACTTGTCTTTCCCTCCCCAGTGGACCTGGAATTCGTTGACAGATTGGCTGGCACATTAGGTATTTAAGGAACTTTAGGAAACTAGGACCAAGAGCATATCCACATCATGTACATCTCTTCACTTTTTTCCTCTTTTCATTTTGGCATAAGTATAGATTCACAAGAAGAGGCAAAAATAGTACAGAGAGTTTCTCTTCACCATTCACCTAGTTTCCCCCAATGGTTATATGTTACCCTTTTTCTTCTCTCTCTTTCCTGTTTTTTTTTTTTTTTATAAAGTGAATCACTACATTTTTTTTTTTTTAATTTATTTATTTATTTATTTATTTTTGGCTGTGTTGGGTCTTCGTTTCTGTGCGAGGGCTTTCTCTAGTTGCGGCAAGCGGGCGCCACTCTTCATCGCAGTGCGCGGGCCTCTCACTATCGCGGCCTCTCTTGTTGCGGAGCACAGGCTCCAGACGCACAGGCTCAGTAGTTGTGGCGCACGGGCCTAGTTGCTCCGCGGCATGTGGGATTCTCCCAGACCAGGGCTCGAACCCGTGTCCTCTGCATCGGCAGGCAGACTCTCAACCACTGCGCCACCAGGGAAGCCCTCTTTCCTGTTTTTGATCAGCCCTTTGGCATCTGTGGGAAATACTGAGCTCTCTGAGCTAACGATTGCTGATTGCTCTCCTAGGTTCACTTCTGGGGGTGCATATGGTTCTTCCTCTTCCTTTGTTCCTTGTTTCTGGAGCCCCTGCTTAGTATGTGTGCTGTGCCAGGACAGGTTGCTTCTCTCTGTTCAGGCTCTTCTGCTCTTATTTTGGGAATATTAAGTGTGGTGGATGTATCCTTCCTGTGTAGGTCTTTTTCCTAAGTTATATATACTCAGGTCTGAAGTACTGAGACTTGTGTGTATTCTTGGTGAGAAGCAGCAGCTGTGACTTGGTGGAAATAGCCCTGGATTTGGAATTAGAAGCCCAGGTTCAAATATTGATTCTGTTTCGTACTTGTTGTGTGACCCTGGAAGTTACTTTGCTTCTGAATCTGTGAAATAGGCATGACAGTAACGATCTTACAGAGGTTTTGTGGGGGAATAAAGAAGGTGGCATTTTTATAATCACTTAGTGCATTGGAAAGCGCTATTTCAAATGTGAAGTACCTATGCTTATTGTAAATTGCTGAAATGAAACCCAAATTTTAAACCACTGCTGCAGTACTTCTTAGCTTGACTTCTTTATTCAGTAAAAGAGAAAAACTCTGTGCTTTTATATCCCAAGCTTCTTACACCTTCTGTCTTCACATTGAATAACCCATACTTAATAAGGTTTTCTTTTTTTCCACTGTGTGTAACCCAGCTCCCTTGGGAAACTTGGGATAGCCATGTCAGCTGTCATGCTATCAAATGACATATCAAATGCTCTGCTCTCTTCTTATTTACCTAAGTCTGGAGATTTTATGTTTCAGAAACCTGTTAGAAAATCTCTCGTATGGGTATATATGCTCTTTTCTGCTTACCTTTTTAGTAGGTTTCACTCTTAGAAACCAGCCCTTAATATGGTGCTAGAAACTGAGATTTTTATTTTTAAAGGGGAGACGTGATTTTTTTTATATACATGTATAAATATATATATGGAATAAGTAGTCAGTATAAAAGTGGGGGATAATATGAAAAATTTAAGATGTCCATAACTGGCAATTTTTTTCTTAAATGTGATCTAGTTGCCGATAGACTCTTTTAAATCATTAAGGGACAGATATCTGTAGAACAGCACACCCAATAACAGTGAATACACATTGTTCTCAAGGGCATGTGAAACATTCTCCAGGATAGATTATATGTTATGCCATAAAACAAGACTCAATAAATTTAAAAGGATGGAAATGGTTCAGAGTGTGCTCTGACCACAATGGAATGAAATTAGATATCAGTAACAGAGGGAAATTGGGAAATTCACAAATATGTGGAAATTAACCAACACACTCCTAAGTCACTAATGGGTAAAAGAGGAAATCACAAGGAAAATTAGAAAATAGTCTGAGATGACTGAAAACAGAAACACAACATAACATGGTGGTAATGGTTGCACAATAATGTGAATGTACTTAATGCCACTGAGCTGTACACTTAAAAGTGGTTAAAATAGTAAATTTTATGTATGTTTTTCCACAATTAAAAGAAGAACCCTGCCATTCATTCATTGTTCAACAATAAATATTTAGCACCTACTATGCTCCATGCACAAAATTAAACAACGTACCATAACCTTGGGGATGCAATAAAAGCAGTGCTCAGAGGGAAATTTATAGCTATAAATGCTTATATGAAAAAAGAAGAAAGATCTTAAATCAGTAATGTAAAAAACTTCCATCTTAAGAAACTGGTAAGAGAGCAAACTAATCCAAAAGCAAGCAGAAGGAAGAAAAAATAAATACTAAATTAGAAAAAAATGAACTAGAGAAAAAAGCAGAAATCAACAGATTAAGAATTGAAAAGATCAACAAAATTGACAAAACTTAAGCTAGTCAAGCTAGTCTGACCAAGAAAAACAAGGACAAGACTGAAATTAATAAAATCAGGTATGAAAGAGAGGACATTACTACTGACCTTACAGAAATAAAAAGGAATATGAGAGAATACTAGGAACAATTATATGCCAACAAATTAGACAACCTAGATAGAGTGTATGCATTCCTAGAATGGCATTACTGAGATTGACTCAAGAAAAAATAAAACATCTGAATAGTCCAATAGCAAGTAAAGAGATGTAATTAACAATCAAGAAACATCTCACAAAGAGCTCCAACTCAGATGACTTCACATTTGGTGATTCTACCAAATATACCAAATGCAAATTCTTTGCAAACTCTTTCAAAATAAAGAGGAGGCTGGGGTGCTTCCTAGTTCATCGTTTGAGGATGTTATTACTCTGTTAACCAAACCATACAAAGACATCATAGGAAAAGAAAATTACAGACCAGTATCCTTTATGAATATAGATGCAAAAAAAAATCCTCAACAAAATACTGGCAAACTGAGTCCAGCACCAGATCAGAAGGATTATACACTATGACCAACTAGGATTTATCCCAGGAATGCAAGGTTGGTTTAACAGCTGGAAATCAGTGTAACCATAATAATAGTAAAGGACAAAAACCACATTATCATCTCAATAGCTGCAGGAAAAGCATTTTAGATGGTAAAAACACTCAACAAACTAGGAATAGAAGGGAACTTCTCAATGTGATAAAGGCCATTGATGAAAACCCACAGCAGATGCCATACTTAGTGATAAAAAATTGAATTTTTCCCAAGATCAGGAACAGGACAAAGATGTCCTTTTATGTCACTTCTATTCAACATTGTACTGGAGCTTCTAGCTGGGGCAATTAGGCAAGAAAATGAAATAAAAGGCATCTAGGTTGGAAAAGAAGTAAAACAGTCTTTTTGCAGATGATGTGATCTTGTATATAGAACATCGTAAGGAATCCACTATAAAACAATTAAGAGCTGGGCTTCCCTGGTGGCACAGTGGTTGAGAATCTGCCTGCCAATGCAGGGGACATGGGTTCGAGCCCTGGTCTGGGAAGATCCCACATGCTGCGGAGCAACTAGGCCCATGAGCCACAACTACTGAGCCTGCGCGTCTGGAGCCTGTGCTCCGCAACAAGAGAGGCCGCGATAGTGAGAGGCCCGCGCACCGCAACTAGAGAAAGCCCTCACACAGAAATAAAGACCCAACACAGCCAAAAATAAATAAATAAATAAATAAACAAACAAACAAACAAATTTTTAAAAAGTATAGAAAACTTAGAATAAAGTTAACGAAGAAGTGTAAAACTTACATTCTGAAACTATACAACATCACTGAAATAAAGATCTAAATAAATAGACATCCTATGTACTTGGATCGAATGACCTAGTATTGTTAAGATGGCACTATTCCCCAAATTGATTCAACATACTCCCCATTAAAATCCCAGCTGTCTGTTCTGCAGAAGTTCACAAGCTGATCTTCATATTCGTATGGAAATACAATGGACCCTGAATAGTCAAAACAATCTTGAAAAGGAAGAACAAAGTTGGAGGACTTTAATAACTTATTACAAAGCTACAGTAATCAAGACAGTCTGGTACTGGCATAAAGGGTAGGGTAGACATACAGATCAGTGGAATAGAATGTAAGTCCAGAAGTAAATCCTTACATTTACAGTCAATTGATTTTCAACGAGAGTGCAAAGACAATTCAGTGAGGAATAGTCTTTTCAACAAATGGTGCTGGGACAAGTTGATATCCACATGCAAAAGAATGAATTTGGACCCTTTCCTCACTCATATATATAAATGAACTCAATCATAGACCAGAATGTAAGATCTGAAACAGTAAAACTCTTAGAAGAAAATGTAGATGCAAATCTTCATGACCTTAGATTAGGCAGTAGTTTCTTTTCTTTCTTTTTTATTGTGGTAAAATAGGCAGTGGTTCCTTAGGTATGACATATAAAACAAGCAACAACAGCAAAAAAACAGGCAAATTGGACTTTATTAAAATTTAGAACTTTATGTTTCAAATGATACCATCAAGAAAATGAAAGCACACCCTACAGAATGAGAGAAAATATTTGCAAATCATTTATCTGGTAAAGAACTTTTATCCAGAGTATATAAAAACTCATACAATCAACAATAAAGACAACCCAATTAAAAACATAAGCAAAGAATTTTTTGTTGTTGTTTTTTGCTTTTTGGCTGCGCCACGTGGCCTGTGGGATCTTAGTTCCCCGACCAGGGATTGAACCTGCACCCCCTGCATTGGAAGCGCAGAGTCTTAAACACTGGTCCACCAGGGAAGTCCCGCAAAGAATTTGATTAGACATTTCTCCAAAGAAGATGTCCAAATTGGCCAACAAGTCCATGAAAAGAAGCCCAACACCCAGAGTCATTAGGGAAATGCCCATCAGAGCCACAGTGAGATGCCGCTGCATACCCTCTTGGATGGCTATGATAAAAAAGATGGACCATAAGTATTGCTGAAGATGTAAAGAAATTGGAACCCTCATATAATGCTGTGGGAATATAAAATGGTGTAGCCACTTTGCAAAACAGTTTGGCAGTTCTTCAAAACCCTAAACATAGAGTTATACCCTGTATTCTAGTTAACACTCCTATTTGTATACCAAAGAAAATTGGAAACCTGTCCACACAAAACTTGTTCAGGAATGTTTATAGCATTATTCATACTAGCCAAAAAGTAGAAACATTCCAAATATCCATCAGCGGATAACTGTATGAACAAACTGTGGTACAGCTATTCAGTGGAATATTATTCAGCCATAAGAAGGAATGAAATACTGATCCATGCTATGAGATGGATAAACCTTGAAGATACTATGCTAAGTGAAAGAAGCCAGATGTGAAAGACACATATTTCATGACTCCATTTATATGAAGTGTCCAGAATAGGCAGATCCATTCCATCAGAAAGTAGATTACTGGTTTTCATGGGTTTGGGAGAGGGGGTTGGAGAGTGACCGCTAAAGGATGATAGGGGTTTCATTTTGTGGTGATAAAAATGTTCTGGAATTAAGTAGTGGTGACGGGTGCACAACTTTGTGAACATATTTAAAATTGCTGAATTACATACACTTTATTATTTTTTAACATCTTTATTGGCGTATAATTGCTTTACAATGGTGTGTTAGTTTCTGCTTTATAACAAAGTGAATCAGCTATACGTATACGTATATCCCCATATCCCCTCCCTCTTCATCTCCCTCCCACCCTCCCTATCCCACCCCTCCAGGTGGTCACAAAGCACCGAGCTGATCTCCCTGTGCTGTGCGGCTGCTTCCCACTAGCTATTTTACATTTGGTAGTGTATGTATGTCCATGCCACTCTGTCACTTTGTCCCAGCTTACCCTTCCCCCTCCCCGTGTCCTCAGGTCCATTCTCTACGTCTGCGTCTGAACCTAGGGGCAGTACATACACTTTAAAAGGGAGAATTTAATGATATGTGATATATATTTCAATAAAGCTGTTAGTAACAATTACTAAGGAGTCATTCAGGTTTAAGGATCTGTTTTCCATTGGTATAGTAAACAAACGGAAAAGAAAGCTGGTCACAGCTATGGAACTGTAAATGAAGCTCTCTGAAAAATACAACAGAAGTAAATGTTGCTAGCCTGAGTGGAAATTTAGGTCCCCTCTTTCTAGAGGAGCCGGCATATTGGTTAGTGTCTGTGATGAGCCTTGTTTCTCCAATAAGCTGGCTCCCTGCTGAGGTCTCCTGTTTTCACGTAAGACCTTTCCTTGGGAATCTGTAATCTATATTATTACTATTCTTTCCTGTCTGGGGTAACTGCCTTGGTAATGTAACAGCTTGGTATGCTGATGTTGACATTGGTCTTGTGTATATCATTGGGAGAAGAAAAGTCAGCAGTCAATAGGGAGGTGTCTTTGTTGTCAGTTAGTTTTGGTTTCACAGTTCTTGAATGAATAAGATGAATGTTAAATAACTGCTTTTCTCTTTTAAGACTTTTAAAAATGTCTCTTTTCTTCTTAGAAAATATGAAGAGTAGAGGAAATTATTAAGAAGTAGGAGGTAAGCTCTCAAACCTATTAGAGGCTACCTATTAATCTTTTACATACTTCATTTTTGTTCTTTTCTGTAATTTTTTTCACATGTGGGCTACATCATACTATATGTATATAAATGTCATACACTGTATATGCTATTTGTGTAACTATGTATATGCAATTTAATGCAGTTTCACATCCTTATTTGTTTAGTTAATTACTAATTTTATTGCAGGTATTTTATGTATTTTTTTTCCCACATAGACTTAAGCTTTACAGTTCTTTTGAAGAAGTTAAAAAGTGTTTTGGATTTTTAAAAGTTCCAGACAATTTTAAACACATAGAGAAGTGAAGAGAATGGTGTAACAAATTCTCATGTACCTATCAACATGCTTCAGCAGTTTTCAGCGTTATGTCCATCTTGTTTCATCTTTGAGGAGTAGAATAAAAATAGAAGCAATTCTTATTATTATAAACCTGCCATAGGAGAAGCAAAAATAAAATTAAAACTATGTTCTACTTTTATAGTTCACAAAGAAAAAAAAATCTGAAAAATTTTTAAGAAATTACTTCATTAAAATACTAGTGAAGGCAAGTAGTAACCATTATGAATGAATAATTTATCTGACACTTGTGCAGTGTATTTATTTTCTCCTATTATTTTTTTATAGTATGTATACAGTAATATGGAGCTGGTTTGTTTTTTTTTGGTACTTATTTGTGTTTTCCATTGTGTAGTTTTCTACCACATAATTTGTGGAAGTAACTAATCCACCAATCCCATCTTTTTGGGAATTTAAGACTTTCTTCTTGTTTTACACTTCACTGATAGTTATACATTATATTTCATAATACTGAAAGGGAGATTTTCCTCCATTATGAAATGGTAATGCCTGGTTTTTGAATAATACTTTTCTCTTTGTAATTATAAAAGTAACATATTTTCTATATTCATCATAGAAAAAATTTAGAAAATACAGAAAAGTACAAAGAAAAATCTGTAATCTTAGTACCAGAAATTAACCAATATTAATGATTTATTTCTATTCATATGACCTGCACTTTTAATACAGTGAACTTTCTTCTGTTACTCACTTTTGGGCATTTACATCATACATTATGGTTGGTTTTTTTGTCATGACTTCACTGTAGTTAATTATTATTCACACTGGGGTGGGTGATAGAGAGAAGAGGGAGTACAACTGATTTTTTTTCCCCTATTGCAGAATATTCTTGTGATAACTTGAGGAACTGCAGATTTTAATGATCTCTCCAAGGTAAATAATTGTATGTCCACCCAAAGTCTTGTGATTCTGCATTTCAAAGATGACGTATACAGAGCTCCCTGGAGACCACAGCACTGTTGGCCTTTGGTGCTGGAAGTTGACTGCTGGGCCTTGTCTGTGCTCAGTCTTTCTGGTCTGAGCCAGGCTTTCTGAGAATAAGAACTCTTTTTTAAAAAAAATATTTATTTATTTGGCTGTGTTAGGTCTTAGTTGTGGCACGAGGGATCTTCGTTGTGGTGTGCAGGATCTTTCGTTGTGTTGCGCAGGCTTCTTTCTAGCTGTGGCGTGCAGGCTCTAGAATGCACGGGCTCAGTGGTTACGGCCCGCAGGCTCTCTGGTTGTGGCACGTGGGCTGTAGAGTGCACGGGCTTAGTTGCTCTGCGGCATGTGGGATCTTAGTTCCCTGACCAGGGATAGAACCCGCATCCCCTGCATTGGAAGGCGGACTCTTAACCGCTGGACCACCAGGGAAGTCCCAAGAACTCTTTTTAGTGTTCAGCTTCACAGGGCTCTATGTAAGTGGAATTTCTGGTATCTGTTAATTGAGAAATATTTTCAAACTCAAAATAAGAATTAAGAAATACTTTTTACATTATTTTTGCATTTAAAGATTCATAATTGCATTGCATAAGTTTGAAAATATGGCTAGGAATACTTAGGTCATGGATAATGTGTGGCTTGTGTCTGCACTAATTCTCAGACAGACTTTTAAAAAAATTAATTAATTAATTAATTTTTGGCTGTGTTGGGTCTTTGTTGCTGTACAGGGGCTTTCTCTAGTTGCAGCAAGCGCGGGCTACTCTTCGTTGCGGTGCGCGGGCTTCTCATTGCGGTGACTTCTCTTGTTGGGGAGCACGGGCTCTAGGCGCGTGAGCTTCAATAGTTGTGGCACGCAGGCTCAGTAGTTGTAGCTCGCAGGCTCAGTAGTTGTGGCTCGCAGGCTCTAGAGCACAGGCTCAGTAGTTGTGGCACACGGGCTTAGTTGCTCCGCGGCATGTGGCATCTTCCCAGACCAGGGCTCAAACCCGTGTCCCCTGCACTGGCAGGCAGATTCTTAACCACTGCGCCACCAGGGAAGTCCCTCTCAGACAGCCTTTAATCACTCCACCCTCTCACCTCAGGGGCCGGGGTCAGTAGTGTTTGCAGGTTGGGAACCATTGCTCTGGCCTTTCCAAATGGCTTGTTTTCCCTTGAGCAGGCCGTAGTCTGTTCTTTTTTGTGTTTTGTCCATATGTATTTGCACATTCCTTTTATCTGAAATGTTTTTTTGCGTTTTTCGTACCCCCCCCATTCCTCCCACTCCCCAAGAACAAATTGAACTCTACTAATGACTGCCAATGACTGTTTTCTTCTGATTTTCAACTCAAGCAAACTTCATTCATTCAAAAACTATTTCTCGAGTGCCTTGTTTGTACAAGGCATGGTTGTAGGCATTAGGTGAACAAGATAAACAAGGCCCCCTCTTTCATAAGACTGACAGTCCTGTGGGAAAGTCAGACAGCAAATAGGTAAACAAACATGCGATAAATTACAACTGGTCATAAATGCTTTGAAGAGAACAGGGTGCAGTGACAAGGGACCGACCCCCTAGAGTGGTCTTTAAAGGGCTTGCTGAGGAGGTGACATTGAAGCTGAAGTGACAGCCAGGCCAGTGCAGGCATAAGGAGAATGTTTCAGGCATTAGGAACAGCAAGAGATAAGGCCCCGAAGTGGTAAAGAGTTTGGCACCGAAAAGAGGCCCGTGCCTGTGACTGGTGTTCAGAGATATTTGGCTCGGACATTCAAATTTGGGAGTCACCAGTTTTATAGAGATTTAAAAAATTCATGGAAATGGATGCTTATTATTTTGGGGTGAGCTTTGGGAGATGAGCAGAGATGGTTAAAGAAACTTGAGGCGGTGCAGCCAGAGAAGTAGCAGGAAGGCACGCTCGTTTGTGGGAAATTTTTCGGAAGGAAGGAGGGGTCAGTTTTGGGATGCCCCTGAGAGGTGGGGTTAGTGAAGTAGGTCTGCCAGCAGGGCCGTCACTGGTGCTCCTGACCAGGGCGGCTGCAGTGGAGGGGTGGCAGGGGGCCCGAGGGGAGGGCTGCAGGGTGAACAGGGAGTGCCTCCGTGCAGCTCACGGGTGTAGACGGCTGCTTACAGGGGCTCCACCGTCCCTGGTGTCGCTGATGGAAGGCCTGTGAGCTCCAGGGGCCTTGAGGAAGTCTCTCAGCTGCCGGGGGTGAGGCGATGGAGGGGAGCTTGCAGGTAGATGCTGGAGAGCAGGCAGCTGAAAAGTTGAGGGGGCCACCCCGGGTCGCTGGTGAACGTCCCAGTTGTCTCATCCTGCCTGCTTTATTGAGCGAGCAGCAGGTGAGCCGGTCAGGAGGGGGCGGCGGGGTCGGATAGATGGGCGTCTGCGGAGAAGACGGGAAAGCCCGTTGGGAGAGAAAGGCAAGCAGAGTTGCCGGAGAACGTGAGTTGGAAGGCTGCTGGTGGTGAAGGGCCTTCTGAAGTTTGAGATCAGTTTAAAACCAGCCTGGTTGGGTATGTGTGTCTTCTCCTCCGCATGGTCACCGCTGCAGGCCCGAGAAGGCAGCCGGTTCAGTGTGTCTGGTTCACCCAAGGTTCGGGATTACTAGGCAGTGACTGCCGAGAGAGAGACAGTGGAGGGTAGCTCCATGCTGTTGACACCCCCGTGGAATTTAATCCAGACTCAAAGGAAGGTGAGACTGGGAAGGAGTTTATGGAATCGACGAGGTTGAGGCAATGCACTTGAACAGAAGAGCTGGAGGGATGGGCATTTGTGGCGGGGAAGGAGGATGGCATGGCAGGGAGCTGAGGACCAGGCCGGGAGGGCTTGCTGGGGCCGAGAACAGGAGGCTACAGGAGATGAGAGGAGCTGGGGAAGGAGGCAGGGAGGCCGGAGGCCGCATCCGCAGTGGGTGAGGAGTGGGGGGAGTGACGCGTGACAGCCGGAGGGGGGGGCGGGTGCTGCATCTGCCTGGTGTGCGTGGCGGGGGCCCATCCTGAAGGGCCCGCTGAAGTCCCTCAGGCAGCCGCTTCCCCTTTCTCTGCCACTGTAGCGCCATCTACAGGCCCCCGGCTTAGGGCCTGTCCCAGTACCGCCACCACCGTCTGCTTTTCTGTCTCGTCCTCCTTCCAGGCAGTGACCTCCTGGAGGGCCTTGACCAAGTCTTACCTTCTGGGCTTCCCAGGAGTTAGCCTGGGACACTTGTCACACCGCTGGCCCAGGGTCTGTTCACTGAATGACTGTGTGGCTACCAGTGAGTGGGCTGTGGGATGGCCCAGGAGGAGAGAGAACCACTGCTGGCCGGGCACGCCGGGCGTCTTTAAAGGTTCACACCATATCGTAATTGTACAAGTGATTATAATGCAGAAAAATTGCCTTATTGATAGAAGCAACTGCTTTTGCCTAGTGTGGATTGGTTCTGCTCGTTTCTAGCTTTCGGGGTTGGCTTGTCATTATGATGCCTGCTTTCTACGTATTTTCCAGGGAAATTTTTGATGTGCTTATTGATTCACTGGTGCTGGTAATTTAAATTGTACTACTTGATGCTGTGATATGGAATATTATTTTATTAAAGCTTCCTGAGTGCTTTGTAATTTGATTTCTTGTTTCTTAATCCTCTACTTCTCATGCCCCATATAACTTTAACATTTTCATGTTTGAGTTATTAAGTACCCATGCTTTGAACTTTCAATGAGGCAGTAGTATATAGTATTACAGTATAACAAAAATAATACTAACTTTGGGGCCAGGCAGATCTGATTTTCAATTATCACCCGACAGTTATTAGCTTTAAAATCTTGGGCAGGGTTTTTTTTTTTTTTTTTTAATTTTTTTTAGCCTAGCCTTTCTAAGCTTCATTTCTTTATCTTCAAAGTGGGAGTAATGGGAATGCCCTGGCGGTCCAATGGTTAGGACTCGGCACATTCACTGCCATGGCCTGGGTTCAATCCCTGGTCGGGGAACTAAGATCCCGCAAGCTGCACGGCCAAAAAAAAAAAGTGGGAGTAATAATGCTTGCCCATCTCAGAGGTATCTCACTGTCTCTGTTGCCACACTTCTTCCCTCAACCATTCACAAGTTTCCACGTCCCTCACTTGCTTAGGCTTTTTCCCCCTATTAAGTGCCATAACTGATGTAGGACGTCCCGTCCATGTTTCGAGACAAAGCTTAAACTGAGCCTTGTCTGACTGGTTTTGACTTGGTCATTCCAGGCCTTCTTGATCCATCCCTTCTCTAAACAACTACAGTACTTACTCATAGCCCTTATTTGGCAGGTGCGGCACTCTATCTGTGAGGTCTGCTAGCTGTGTATCCTGTGTTTGTGGGTTTTTTTTTTTTTTTTTTTACTATTTATTTGTGTATTTGGCTGCACTGGATCTTAGTTGTGGCATGCGAGATCTTCGTTGCGGCACACGGGACCTTTTAGTCGTGGCATGTGGGATCTAGTTCCCCGACCAGGGATGGAACCCGGGCACCCTGCATTGGGAGCGTGGAGTCTTACCCACTGGGCCACCAGGGAAGTCCCTGTGTTTGTGCTGAATTCTCACATTGACAAGCTTTCTGTGAGTACGTATCTCTTGTTCTCTCCAAGTAAGTTGGAAGCGTTTTCAAGTCAAGTCATAGACTATAGTTATTTCTTTTGTATCTTCTGTAATGAGATGTGATATATGATAAATTGATGGGTAAATACAAGTAATCAAGATAATGGGCAAACAGAGGAGACAGATGTGTTTACCCCGTCCGTGTAGTCATCCTGCAGATGCCCACTACACATATGACTACATATGTGTCCGACTGACGCACATGGCTGCAGTATGTCGCGGCCCCTATTAACTGGTGGAGTCCGTTTCCTCACACTTTTGTTCTGGGCTGACCTCGCGGCTTGCTTTGACCCGTAGAATGTTGCAGAAGTGATTTGCACGTTCTGTGTCCTGGGCCTTGAGAGGCCTGGCCACTTCCCTTCGCCCTCTTGGAATGTTCCAACCACGTGTAATGAACCGCAGACTGTATTACTGAGTGGTTAGAGGTCACGTGTGGCAAGAGGTCCAGCCAACAGCCAGCACCAGTGCCTCAGACATGTGGGTGATGCCACTGTAGACTCTTCAGCTGCAGTCAGGCCGGCAGGTGACAGCAGCTGCCTGAGTGATCCCAGGCAAGATCAGCAGAAGGACCTGCCAGCTGAGCCCAGCCAGTCTGTACACTTAGGAGAAATAGTAACTCATTGCTGTTTTCGGTCACGAGTGAAAATGGTCCTACCTTGAACTTGTCTTAGGGAGAAGCCTGTAGTAGATGCAGAGAAGATCAGAGCTCACAGCTGGTTCTGTTCTCTGCCCCTGTCCTCGGCACTCATCTGTGGTTGTGGCCCGAGTGCCACAGAGTAGGGACCGTAAGTAAGGGATCGAGAGAGGATCTCTTTATTATTATTTATTTATTTATTTTAATGTAAAGTACTTTTTATTTTATTTTTCTTTTGGCCACGCCACGCGGCATGTGGGATCCTATTTCCCCGACCAGGGATCGAACCCGGGCCCCCTGCCTGGGAAGCGCAGAGTCTTAACCACTGGCCCTCCAGGGAAGTCCTGGAGCTTTTTTTTTTTTTTTTTTTTTTTTAAAGGAATTCCTTTATTTTTTAATTATTTATTTATTTATTTTTATTTTTGGCCGCATTGGGTCTTCGTTTCTGCGCAAGGGCTTTTCTCTAGTTGTGGCAAGCGGGGGCCACTCCTCATCGCGGTGCGCAGGCCTCTCACCATCGCGGCCTCTCTCGTTGAGGAGCACGAGCTCCAGACGCGCAGGCTCAGTAATTGTGGCTCACGGGCCTAGCCACTCCGCGGCATGTGGGATCCTCCCAGACCAGGGCTCGAACCCGTGTGCCCTGCATCGGCAGGCGGACTCTCAACCACTGCGCCACCAGGGAAGCCCCTGGAGCTATTTTTAAAAAATGCCCTGTGCAAGCCCTTCCCACCCTTAATCTTACTTAATGAATGTGGAGCCAGTATTCTTCCCATTGCCACTCAGGAAGTGGCAGAGTCAAGACTGGAGGCTGTCTCACATGTGTACATTACATCAGGCTGTCCTGCTGTGTGTTTCTTCATTCTTGTTGAACCTGGTATTTTTAAACTTTTTCCTGTTGGCCTGCAGCAGAGTTGGGCTGCTTCTTGTGATGTAATTGTGAATGCTTAGGAAACTCTCCCTGGAGGGTACAGAGGGGAGCACACATATGCTTATTTGCTTGGGTAGCTAAAAATATCTCTGCAAGGAGGTACAGGAAGCTAGTGACAGTCTTCACTTTTAGGTGGGGAAACGCAGTGGCCGGGGGACAGGAGTGGGAGGGAGGTCTTGTACTTTTGTGCAGGAGGGGATCATCCGTTACTTCTTTTTTTAAATTAAGGAGAAAGAGAGAGAGAGAG
The DNA here is from genome assembly GCF_949987535.1 of Balaenoptera acutorostrata. Taxonomy (NCBI): domain Eukaryota; kingdom Metazoa; phylum Chordata; class Mammalia; order Artiodactyla; family Balaenopteridae; genus Balaenoptera; species Balaenoptera acutorostrata. The sequence continues at coordinate 108,211,679 of NC_080071.1, forward strand.
AACAGAGAGGACCAGTTTGCTTAATGCGTGAGGGCTTCTCGTATCTCATTCTGTGGGTTTCCTCCATAAGGAGTTTGTGACCTACTTCTGAGGGTGCTAATAAGCCTTTACTGCGTAATTACCGTCAAGAAGCATATACTTATTTGTTAGAAATCTTATAGAATTCCAATTGAAGAGGAAGTTTTTATATAATATGTATTTTAAAAATCACAGGAAAGAGACTTGAATGTGGAGGGCTCCTTCCTCTCCCGGGAGTGGAGACTTTGCTCTCTTGCCTGTTGCTTCCCAGCTAAGCATGAAGTCTGACCTTCTTTCCCTGAGTCAGAGCAGAACTAGGCCAGACTTGTAGTAACAAGGATTTGAAGGTGGGGAAGGGAAACTTATGGCCATGCAACCTTAGACAATGACTTACCTTAGCCTCAGTTTCTTCCTCTGTAAAATAGGGATGTTAATATCACTTTGTAGAGTGGGTTGGAGAATTAGAGGTAGTCTGTATAAATCGTCTAGCGCAGAGCCTGACACCTCATGTGGGTGCTCCAAAGCGGTATCGTCATCATCGTTACTGCGTAGTGTCTGTTGAAGGAATAAAGGATATGAGATTCTTTTCACTGGGAATGAAAGACAGATGTTTAGGGGAAGAAGGAGTGTATCAGTTATCTACTGGTGTGTAACAAAGTACCACAAATCTCGTGGCTTAAAACAACAGTGAACTGTTTCTTATCCTTCTGTGGTTTGACCTGGTGGTTTTCGTCTCCTCAGATGTATTTGTGTAGCCGCAGTCAGAGGATGACTGGAGAGGCTGAGTGGTCCCCCCGTGGACTCACATGTCTGGCAGGTGCTGCCGGCTGTTTTTGAAGCATGTTGGTTCCCCTCTAATGGCCTCTCGTGTTCAGGAGGCTAGACCAGCTTTCTGACAGCGCAGCAGTCACGCAAGCTCCAGCGTCAGACCTCTGCTCGCTCCTGCAGTCTCTGATTTCCCACTGGCCAAAGCAAGGCTCAGACCAATCCCAGGGTCACTGTCGGGGGGATGAGACCCCACCTCCCCTCGGTGGGGGAGGAGTAACAAAGCATCTGTGGCCCTTTTTAATCTGTCACAAGCTTGACCTTATTAGATCTCCTTCTTGGGCTAAAATTGGGCCCAGAAAGGAAAAGGTTCTGTTGGTTTCTCCACTTTTCCTATATCACTGAACCCTTCATTAGTCTGACATAGGAGCTCATTAGGGAACTGGGGATATTTTGTTTGGACTAAAAGTTGGAGTGAAGGGTAATAGCTCCTTTTCTGTATTTGAAGATCTTTCTTGGGAAGGAGGGACTAGTTTCAGGGTGTGGAAATGACTGGAAAGCGCGTATTTCCTCCATTTAAGGAAGGATTGCCACGTGAGACAGCGAGTCTTCTTGATTGGAAGTAAAGCAGAAGATGGGTAATCAAGTGCCAGGGACTTTGCAGGAGGGTTTTCCTCATTGAATGACTTGGCTTGTTTCTCATTCTAGAACTCGGAGAGAGCATTGTGCTTTTTTGCTGTGGGTAGGAATGGGGTAGGGGTGATGATAGGAAGGGAGAGAGTCCCTGTGCTCAGACTGGAAGAGTTACCCTGCACCGGATTTTACCCTTACTTGATTTATAAGGTCAGCTCTACCTGCTGAACCCCTGAGAGTCGGCATCTACTGTCGGCGTGAAGAACGTTTCTGTTTGGTACAGTGTCGGGGGGATGCTGCATCTTGAAGACAGGTTTTCTGTGCGTCTTCTTGGGTTAGAATGGAAGGAATTGAGAGAAGAAATTGCAACAAATAAATGTGTACAATTGTTCCAGCAGCTGTAGATTAGATGGTCGGCCTGTCTAATTTGTCTAATGAAAATGATTTTGGTACTTTCCCCATATCATGTGTTTTGCACTACCCCAGGCGTGATTTTGAGGTCTCCTGATTTTGTAACAAAACACCCAGCCCAGTTGGTGCTATTGTCAGTGGAGAACGCTTTGTCAATAGAATGTGATCAGAATGTGAGCCTGTTTCCTTTTCTCCCTCCATCACTCTCTTTGGAGGAAGAGGCAGGGACCACTACCTACTCACCCTGTTGTAAAGCTGCTGAGCAAGAAGTTTGGTGTAGGTGCTGCCTTTGGCTGTGGTTAGTGTTACCGGGCTGGCCAGTTTGGTCAGTGGTGTTTCTGTGGAGCCTGCCTCACTTCCAGCACTTGGGTTTTTAGAAAACTGAGAGTGAGACAGTAAGCTACAGTACCTACAGGATTCAGACACAGAGTGGTGTTAGGTTTTTGGTGGGAAGCAAAACTTAAGCTACAAATAAACCTTCCAGCTGAAGCAGATGATTGCTCTCCTGACTGGTGCATTTACAAACTGGAAAATTGTGAAAAACCTCAACCCACCAACTGTGAAGCTCATTGGCTCTTCGCTTTGGGCTTCAGTGTTCTTCCTGATAAAAATAATAATTATTTTATTCGGATATGGTTGCCAAGCGTTCATGCGTCTCACTCCACTTGCGCTTACAAACGATGCTGCATCGTGAACTGCTTTGTCTTTGATTGAATGTTTCCGAGCGCTGGAGAGTTTTGTTACCTGTGCTGATGGGTCGTTCTCTTCTCTAACTTTTCAGGATGGACTGCTGAATTATGAAGTATTCCAGACCCAGGAGGAGAACATCACTCTGCCACTCACTCCCTTCTCCCCTACTAGTTATTTAAATTGGACTTTTAATATCCTACCAGCTGCTCTTCAGACACACATGGTGCATTGTTGCCATTCCCCAGATCGCATCTCTGAAACACAGGCTCCTAGTAACCTTCAGCAAACAAAGAGGCCGCGTCCCGGGGGCGCTTGCGGGGAGGGTGTCACCCCGACTGCCCTCTAGCTTCGGCTGCTCTGCACTGGGATTCCACCATGGAGCCTCGCATGGAGGCCTGCCTGGCACAGGTGCTGCAGAAGGATGTGGGGAAGCGACTGCAGGTTGGCCAAGAACTGATAGACTATTTCTCAGACAAGCAGAAGTCTGCCGACCTTGAGCATGACCAGACCACATTAGACAAACTCGTGGACGGACTCGCGACCTTCTGGGTGAACTCCAGCAATTACAAGGTAAGCCATGCGCTGGAAGACGCTCTTCTAGGTGGCCGGGCAGCCGTGGGGGATCAGAATGGGTCCTAGAAGAATCCTTCGTGAGCCGTCAGCATGATCCCTTGCTTTCCAGTAAGAGCAAGTAGAGTTTTCTTTGATTTTTGTTGGAGCTCAGAAAACCCCTTGTCCTTTAGCGCACTGAGAGAAGGCCAAGTGACCGGATGAAGAGAGGCTTTTATGTGGGAGAGGTTGCAAGCATTTGCAGCCTTGAAGTTGAAGTGACTATCGCGTCTAGCAGTGAGTGGCCCTTCGTGAATAGCAAGTGGCTTCACCGATTTTCTCTGGGGGTGGAATTGGCAGTAGGATGTGGGCATTTTACCTGCGGGTCCCTGTTTTGAAGTCGGCCCAGGTACCCAGCCAAGGGCCCTCCAGTGACCTGTGTGTAAAGGCCTGGAGGATATCCTTCAGGTTCCAAAGATCAAGGCTCTTCAGGTGCCCTTGACGGGTGGGAGGGGCCAGGCGGGGTCCCATGACCCGACTGAGTTGTGAAGGTTGATCCGTGTTGCCATTCGAGGACTAAGTTTTCATGAATGAAAACTGGGCTGGGCTCAAAGTGCTGAAGAGGTGTCCTTTCCCCCCCTCGCCCTCCCCACCTTTAGTTTGTTAAGAAGGTGGCCCCTTTGGGTCCGGTTGAGGTGGAAGACAGCGTGGCACATGTGCTAATAGGTGCTATAGACATTATAGACAATCGGGCTTCCAGAAACTGAACCTTTTGCGATTTTTCATTGAACCAGTCTTCTGACATGGATTCGGACTTGGAAAGGGTGCTTACAGGATTTCTTTGTTTGCTCTAGTATAGACTGTTTTCCAATTACATTAAACCTTGATCTTATCTAAGAGTCAGCAGGCTTTAGACTTGTTACCTCGGGCCCTAATAGTTCACTTACAACTCCACATAAAATTTACCCTAATAGTCTTTGAAAGCCGAGCTTAAATTTCCTGTTTCATTCATCTGTTTATTCATTTAGCTGGAATTAGCTGAAATTAACAAGTGCTGGCGCTGGATGGTGGGAGCGTTACAGAGGGGAGGGTGATAGAGACTATCTAGTCCTGCATTTTTGAGGTCTGGGAAGTCTCCTTGTCTGTGTGTGAATCACGGCTCCACGAACCTTTCTGTGTGCAAATCAGGATGCTTCTGGCTCAGAGTAACTGAACGCTGACGTAGTTGACTTAAAGTTATCTATCGTAAGGAGATTGAGTAATTTCCATTAAGTCTGCATAGTTAACGCAGTGGCCAGGGAAGAAGAATGTCTGCTTGTGTCTTTTACTTGGGAGGAAACCTTCTCTGAAGCTCCCCAGCAGACTTTTTTACATCGCATTGGCCAGAATGGCTTTGCGCGCCCACCATAGTATCACTGGAAATGGACAGGTGTCCACGGTGGCCTTCAGCCATCACGCTCAACCTCCGGGTCCTACAAAGGGGTTCAGCCTCCCCTGAGCGAAGTGTGTGGCCGTGTGGAAGAGGTGGGGTACTCGGGTGGTATCAGACTCCTGATAGGAAGGAGGAGGTGAGGGATAGGAGTATCAGTCAGTATTAAGACTTGGTTCCTGTCTTCAAGGAGCTCGTAGTCTGGGGGGCGGGGTGGGGAGTGGGCATGAATAAATAAGGGAATGGTTCCAGTCAGTGTCGAGTGTGCAGTAATAGAGATGCACAGAATTTGGTGGGAAGACAGAAGAAGAAAGTAGTAACGTTGTCTAGAGGAACCCAGAGGTTTGAAGAACTGGGTCTTTTTTTCGTAATAGGAATTGCAGAGTCACAAAGGAGTGAAAGATTAAGACTTGACCCTTTGTGAAGTAGTTTCTAAGAAAGACAGCTCAGTGGGAAGGAAAGCAGGAAGATGGGGTTTGCTGCTGACTCGCGTGCCGTCATGGACAAGTCACTTTACCTGTCTGTGCAGGGCAAGTGTTTGACTACATCTTCTCTCAGGGCCCTCCAGCTCTGATGTCTTGTGTGACTTCATAGCGATGGCTTTGGAGTCAAGGCCGTGTCTTGTGGTTCTGATCTGACCCAGTGCTGAGCACCCCCCTGGTCTCTAAGGTCTCTAAGTATGGTGACTGGGCCTTGTTCACACCTGGAGCCTAGAGCCTGGAACATAGCAGGTGCTCAGTGAATCCTGGTTACCTGTGTGAACTCAGGAACTTAGGCGTACTCTCGGCAAGTGTTCCTGGTTGCTTTACTGAAATCTGGAAACGTATCTTTTAGGGACCCATACCTGTTTTTTTCCTTTATCATAGAGCAAGATTTCTCATTCAGAGCCTGAAGTACACTTTAAGTTTTATTCGAAGGGATTCACTTTGTATTAAATAGTTCTCTGAAGCTTGGCTTCTTGAAATTTTTTCTTTTCAAATTCAGGACTAAAAAGATAAGAGAGGAAAAGGGAAGTACTTTTGGCCTTCCAAAACAGTAGTGCTTGGGTATTGTTATTCCTTTTCCTAGCAGGGAATGTAGATGAATGCAAGCACAAGATATTATTTAAAAAAAATAGTTGGCTGAAGCTTGAATCACTTTATTACCTTTGAGTATTTCTTAACATGGTAGACAAATTTGTACCTGGTTTTGATTAAAGTTTAATAGCTATAATTTCTTGCTTATTTACTGTATGTATGCATTTAGTATCTCATTTAATCTTCTTAACACCCCTGCAAGGTAGATGGTGGTATCCTAATTTTATACATGAGGTCACTGAAATTACTGAGAATTACGAGGTAATTTCTACTTGTGATTATGGAACTGGGATTTAAATGTAGGTCTCTCTGGGGACCTCCCTGGTGGTCCAGTGGTTAAGACTCCATGCTTGCACTGCAGGAGGAGTGGGTTTGATCCCTGGTTGGGGAACTGAGATCCCACACACAGCGTAGCGTGGCCAAGTAAATAAATAAACAAGTAATAAAAAAATGTAGGTCTGTCTGATTTCCTAGCCAGTGTTCCTTTCAGAAGAATAGAGGTCAGCAAACTTGAAGAATAGAGGTAAACATATTAGGCGTGGTGGGCCCTGTGGTCTCCTTGTAAATATTTAACTAGTTTGGGCCATTATGATGCAAAAGCAGCCCCAGAGAATGTGTTCATGAATGGGTGTGGCTGTGTTCCAGCAAGACTTAATGTCCGGGAGCAGGTGGAAGGTCAGTTGGTCCCTTGGACCGTAGTTTGCCAACCCCGGCACTAGCTAGAACATTGAGCACCTACTGTGTGTAAATGCTTCTCCTTCACTGGTGGGAACCATTCGTGATTCAACTGGGGGAAGAGTGAGCCTTATAATTTGCACATAAGTTAGCAATAGGGGAGCATTCATTTAGGTTAAATAGAACGCAGTTTGCTTTTGGAGCATTTTAGCTCTCTTGTGCAGACTCATTTTAGGGTCAGTATGCGTTCTGCTAGCCTATCGCTGGTTATCTAGTGTGAGCTGGCTGTGATCACGGGTGCCTCTCTGCACGGGGTGCTGAATTGAATCTCAGAGACAGAGTGTTGAGTGAAGTAGAAAAGAGTAACTTTATTGCTTTGCCAGGCAGAGGGGGATACAGCAGGCTCCTGCCCTCGAAAACTAAGTGTCCCTTGAGGCGGCACCAGGACCCTGCCCCCGCCCCAAGGCTGCACTGTGGTTTCTTGGCTGCTCCTCCCGTGTCTCTGCATCCCCTCCCTTCCCTGATTAGCAGCCGTTGGAATCTGCCCTTTGGGACTCAGGGAAGGTCATGGAGGCTGAAAGGAAGGGCTCCCCGCGCCCAGGAGCCCCTACAGGGTCCTGCTCAGTTTCAGCTTTGGACTTTGTTGGATCACCTTGGGGAGTGAGTAATTGGTTCTTTAAATAATGTCCTCATACAGGCGGCACACCCTGGGACTACACTGTGGGGCGCCTTTCACCACCCCACCCCACCCCGTTGCTGGAAGAGCTTTGTAAGTCTTCGATGTCACAGTGACCATGGGAGACACGGAGGAGATGGGAGACTTCTTCTTGATTATGGGGCTTCTTTTCTAGATTAGTCTGACATTAAAAATAAAAATAACAACGAAAAAGTTGAATATGGCTGCCCTCATTGATCTGGTCTCCTCTTGCTGTTTTTCCTGAATAAAACTCAAAGAAAGAGGAAGATGGTGGAGTAGATTCCTGATGTACCTCCAGCCACTTTTCTGGTCTCCCCCGGCCCCTTTAGGTGAGAAGGGATGAAGGTAAGAGTGAGCTCACCTGGGGAGGCCACCTGGGCCATGGCAGTTGGAGGGAATTGAGGGAGCCTTTCCCAGCTCTCCCAGGTCATCTGAGCAACTTGTATTGAGCCCAACAGCGCAGTGCGTGCAGCCTGGCGGGTTCTCACAGGGCAGGAACGTGCGCGTCTAGCGGGCTGATCGGAACAGAGCATCCCAGTGGGGACCAGGTGCTTTTGTGAATATATTCCTGCAGTCCCTTCTCTGCAGTTACAAGTTCCCCAAATCTCTGAAAACCTAGTGTTCTTCATTTTTCATTTGATCTGAAGTGAACCGATATGAGACTACTTATGGTCCTTATTTACCTGCTTAGGGCATGTTGTGCTGCAGAAACATTCACGTTTGATGGTGGGTGCTGGGCCAGGTTCTGTTCAAGGGGTATCTATCTATCCATCTGTTCCTGCCTGTCTGTCTATCTGTCTGTCTAAAACTGTGTGCAGCATTTTACCTTTCTACAACGTGAAAATTCCGTGTTGCAGAACACATTTGGCCTCCAGAGTTTTGGATAAGTGACTGTGGACTTGTATTTAATATTGTAGAATAATAATAATGACCCACGGTTATGGGACATTTCCTATGTAGCTAAAGATGTGTTCATTTTAACTGATTAGTACCATATGAAGTAGATATTGTCATCCTCATTTTACAGATGAGGACATTGACATGCACATAAATCAGGTAACTTGTTTAAGGCGACAGAGCTAGTAATTAAGGTTTCTGGGACTTGAACCCAGGTGTTCACACAATGGCTGAAGTACATTAAGCACTTATCCTGTGCGGGTACTGCCCTGGGGGTGGGTATACCGTGGGCAGAAGACAGGCCCGGTCCCTTCCCTCAGTGTCCGGCCAGTGCTGGGCAATCTTGCTCTGTCTAAATCTAATATATGTGGACTCCAGCCCTGTGCACTGTTGTCTCAGGGCCCAGGCCGTGCTGACTTGTATTTGAAATTTGTAGGTTCCCTAACTGAGGGCTTCCTTCCTCCCCGCCCTAATGGTCTTCATGGTGTAAAGGGGGGACAGGTAAGGCAGATGAGAGGGCAGGGCACAGTGTAGGGTAGGGAATAATCAACTGTTAAACTGCATCGTAGGAGCGTCTGTAAATGCCGTAGTGCCCACAAGCAGACTGCAGAAGGTTTAGTCTCTCCTTAGCTGCTTTACGGGGCGCAGTGTGACCCCTGCCCCAGATCAAGTGCCCTTTATGGCTGGAGGGGCAGGTGCTGACGGATACCTGGAGGCTCCTCTGTTTCCCTTGCCTATCTCTAGAACCTTGGCTTCCATTGAGGCTTTTATTTTCCCCCTTTGTCCTTGAGAGGAGAGCCACAAAAGATGATTGGATTCAGATTAAGTGACTTCCGCTTCTTTTCTTGGCTGTCGGCTTGGTGCTGCCGTAGCGTGAGGCCTTCCAGAGGCTGTTCATTCTTCCCAGGTTTCCCTTGCAGCACTGTCCTGTGGGTTGCAAGAGGTGAATTTTTCTGGGTGTAGTTTAAAAAGACAGGTGCCTCTCGTAAGTAGGAAAGCTACAGTGAGCAGTACTAAGCAAAAGCAAAAAAAAAAAAAAAAAATCCAGGAAAAATTATTTCAAGAAAATTTATGCAGCTTGTCAAATAAAAATGGTGTCCTTAATGTATGTGATTAATGGCATTTCTTCCTGAATGTGTGTTTATGTATATGCAAGGGCAGCAAAGTGTATTTGGAAATAATTCAGGTTGGAGTATGAGCAGTCTGGATTCCTGTCCTGGCTCTGCCACTTAGACCTTTGAGCAGGTCACTCTACTCATCTGTGAAAGGGGTCTGATGATACCTGGTACATAGCATTGTTATAAGGGTCCAGTGAGCCAGTGTACGAAGGTTCCAGGACTGCTTGGTAGCAGCACGTGGTCAGTAAAAGAAGCAGATGAAGATTTGTAGTTATTGGGCCCAATGATAACAAGATCTGTAGAAAGTGAACTTTTATGTGGGACTGAGTTTGTGTGCCTTTCTGTAGCCCTTGTCAGCCTGTGCCCTGGAGCAGAGGCCTGGCTCTTTTGTAATACAGTAAGAATCCTTGAACCCTGCACTGTTGATAACAAAGGCTCTGAGCAGAGCAGCCGCTGGCTGGGAATTCTGAGGGTGAGTTTAAAACCTACTGGCAAAGGCAGCCCACTGATCGAGGACCCCTGTTTTTGGAGGGTTTCACTTGTTCTTTTTAATACTTTGCCTGGTTTCAGAAAGCTAAAATTGAAATAAGGATACATATGATAAAAGAAGTCATAAATTGGATGTCAAAGCAAAAAGGAAAAGAAACAGCTGAGGTGAGAACATGGAGATGACAATGAGGCTGATGTTTACGAATGGCTCACATTTATGAGGCACTCGTGTGCGGGGTCCCTGAAGCGCTTGGCGGTCATTGCCTCCTGTAATTGTGAGGCAGGTACCCCGTGATAAGCCCTGGGATTGGTCCCGTTCTACAGCCGGGAAAAGAGCAGTGAAGCAACTTGCCCAGGGTTATATAACTAGAAAGTTATTTTAATCTGGACAGTCTGACCTTCGAGCCCACATCTGCATCCATGCAGTACGGCTTCCTTTATAACATTGCGACAATATTTATAGCATACTTATCAGAGCAAAAGAGTGTAAGGACATAGCCCACAGCTACCGGTGATGACTTTAGGAGGCCGGGTCCTGAGTGAGAGATACGCAACTCATTTTGTACTTTAATAAAAAACCAAAATTATTTAAGATCAGTGTATTTAAAACAGTTCTTTGGCTGGTCCTAATAGAATCATGACAGTATATACTTTTTAAAGTTTTTATTTTGGAAAATACTCAGACCTATAGGGAAGTTTCACAAAACAATGCAAAGAAGCATTATTTACTATAGCCAAGATATGGAAGCAGCCTAAGTGTCCATCAATCGATGAATGGACAAAAAAGATGTGGTGTATATACACACACACACGCACACGCACATACACACAATGGAATATTATTCCGCCATGAAAAAGAATGAAATAATGCCATTTGTGACATGGTTGGACCTTGCGGACATTATGCTAAGTGAACTAAGTCAGACAGGAAAAGACACACCCTGTATGATCTTATATGTGGAATCTAAACAAAACAGGACACAAACAAAGCTCACAGGTGGTTGGTTGCCACAGGCAGGGGTCGGGCGTTGGGCGAGATGGACGGAGGCTCAAAAGGCACGGACTCGCAGCTCCAAATTTAGTCCTGGGGGTAACATGCAGCGGGTATCGCGTAGTCGAAAGTTGGTGAGAGAGCAAATCTTACAAGTTCCCATCACAAAAGAAACTTCCTGTAACTGTGTATGGTGATGGACGTTAACTAGACTTATTGTGACAATCATTTTGCAACATGTACAGATATTGAATCATTATGTTGTACACCTGAAACTAATGTCATTATACCTCACAAAACAAATAAATAAACCCAAAGCCAACATACCAGTGCAAAAAATTTCCATGTGTTTCATTCAGACCCCAGTGGCAATACTTCACCACTTGTTTTATCTTCTCTGTATGTGCGTTTTATTATCATTTGTGAGTTGTAAGACACGTGCTCCATTTCTCCTAAATATTAATATTTCCTAAAAACATGGGCGTTCACTTACATAGTCTTACAAAGGTATCTAGAGCAGGATTAGGATTGATAGAGTACTAATATACAGTCTGTGAACCTTATTCATACTTTACCTGTTGTCCTACTGATGTCCTTTATAGCAAAAGAAAAAAAATTTTCTGGTCCACATGCAGTCCAAGCTCACAGGCTACATTTTGTTCTCACCTGTACGGTCTCCTTCGATCTGGAGCAGTTCATCACTAGTCTGTCCTTGTCTTCCTTGGCTTAATGCTAGGCCATTTGTTTTGTATAGCCCCTCCATTTGAGCTCGTGAGCTTGGTGGCTGCTTCTCAGGATTGGGTTAAGGTTATGCGTTTTGGCAGAATACCATGGAAGTGATCGGTGTATCACATCAGGAGGCACGTGGTATCTCTTTGTCCCACTTGGTGAAAGAGGTGTTTGCCAGGTTGCTTCCAAAAGTCGATATTTTTTCCTTTTATGATTAGTAGGTAGCTTGTGGGGAGGTATTTTAAGACTGTAAATATCCTGTTTGTCATCAAACTGTCACCTACTAGCTTTAGTATCCATTGATGATCCTTGTCTAAAATAATTATTTGGATGCCAAAGGGTGATTTTCTTTTCTGTCTTTCTTTTTTCTTTTTGGCCATGCTGCGAGGCTTGTGGGATCTTAGTTCCCTGACCACCCGACCAGGGATCAAACCTGGGTCCTCAGCGGTGAGAGCGCAGAGTCCTAAGCCCCGGACCGCCAGGGAATCCCCCAAGGGTGATTTTCTGATTCCATCATTTCTTCTCCATTTATTAGCTGGCTCCATATATTTTTTGAAATGTATAACCTTTGTCTATTTGTATAGCAGGAATTAAGTGTATATTTTGATAGTTATTCCGAAAAGGAACTACTGTGATGAAAGAAAAAAATGTTTAAATTTAGTCTTATTTAGGTACATTTATATTTGTAAAGAATTTAAGGCAACCTAATAATTTGTGAACATAATGTGGTGAAGTTTGGTTTGAGCTCTGGGCTTCCTAGCAGCCAAGATAGAAATGGAGAGATGGTTACCTATACCCTTTTTTAACAACTGTGAAAGGAATATAGAAAGGCAAATAACAACAAAATGCCTTCCTGGATTTAGCAGGGTATTAAAGGACACTTTGCATGAGGGGGAAAAAAGGAGAGCATGGAAAACAGATGAAACAGAAGACGGTATTGAAACCGTGCACCTCAGATTGGGACTTGAACCCATGTGCTGGGATTCTAACCCCGCCTAAACCCACTTGAATCCACGTGGCTGGGACTCGAACCCGGCCAAAAGCGTGATTGGGACTTGAACCCACGAGGCTGGACTCAAACCCGGCAAAATCCCACAGTCTTCCAACTGAGATCACACACCTGGTTTCAGGACTTAATGAAGCTCAGGTTCTTGATGTCTCATCGCAGAAAGAATTCAGTGAGAGACAAAGTGATAGGTAAGAAGTGGATTTATTTAGAGAGAAACACACACTCCACAGACAGAGTGTGGGCCAAGTCAGAAGGTGAGAAAGGCACCAGGGTATGGGGTCGTCAGTTTTTATAGGGGTGGGTAATTTCATAGGCTAATGAGTGGGAGGAGTATTCCAGCTATTTCAGGACGGAGTGGGGATCTCTAGGAATTGGGCCACTGCCCACTTTTTGATCCTTCTGGTCGGCCTTGAAACTGTCATAATGCCTGTGGGTGTGTCATTTAGCTTGCTGATGTGTTACAGTGAGCGTATACTGAGGCTCAAGGTCTAGCGGAAGTCGACTTGTCCGCCATCTTGGACCCATTTGGTTCTAATCAGTTTATGTCATGCCCTCGGGCTATGTCATTCTTTCAGAGGTTGTGCCCTGCCCCTTCCGTCCTGTTTTGGTACTGAGTGAGACACAGGTTATTCAGCTGTTCCTGTAGACAGAATTCACCAGCTAGAGTTTTGGACTAAGGGGAAATTGTCAGATGGCATCCAGAGTGAAAAGATAACCAAGAGCTAGCCAACCCCACTGAGTTATCTTTTTTTTTAAAAAAAATTTATTTATTTATTTATTTATTTGGCTGTGCCAGGTCTTAGTTGCAGCACGTGGGATCTTCGTTGCCACATACAGGATCTTTGTTGTGGCATGCGGGATCTTTAGTTGCGGCACGCATGCAGGACCTAGTTCCCCAACCAGGGATCGAACCCAGGCCCCCGTCTTGCAACCGTAGAGTCTTACCCACTGGACCACCAGGGAAGTCCCTGAGTTATCTTTTTAACAGGTTAAGTAGAGGGAGAGTCTGTGACAAGGACCACGGCAAAGAATCCAGAGAAATTGGATGAAAGTGGCTTGAAATAGAGAAAGGGAGGTTGGCCTAGAGGGATTATCTGGCTATAGCTGATTTTCACAGGGTATTTGGGGTAGGGGCAAAGAGGGCTGTCCATTGTGGACCGTGTGGATGGGGTTATAGATGAGGAGGAAGTGCTTGGTGCCAGGCCTGATGGCGGGTAGGAATTTCTGTGTTTAATCATCCTTATTAAAGGCTTTGTGGGAGAGATGGCCTTTGGGCCTTTTTTGGATGAGAGAAGGGAGATGGCTCAGTGACTACACAAAGGACCGTGTGGCAGGCCTCATTAATAGAGGTGATGTTTTGACATAAGCGGCCTGTCCTACACGAGTGAGGTGGGTCCTTCATGAGTGAGGCGGAGCTAGAGTCCCAGGTGGAGGAGCCTGGAGGGGGCCGTAGGGAGTGACTGCCCTCTGGCACCTTAGCAGGACCTGGGAACCAACTGGAGGGGCAGTGGAAGCCATTGAAGCACCAGCAGCTCTGGGTGCTGATGTGGGTGGTGTGGACTAGGATGATTTAATGTAGCTTTAATGCATTCTTTTCTTCTATGAGTTTTTAGCTGTCATTTCTTTATCCATACTTGGTTGCCAGCATCTAGGCTGTTTCTAGTTTTTTGCACTGAGCATCCTTGAACATACGCGTATTGCCCTCTTGTGTGTCTCTGCGCTGGAAGTTCTGAAGGGTTGAAGTGTTGGGTCGGAGCAGGCCATATCGCCCACCCACCGGTGCTGTGTGAGTGCCTTTGTACCGTTCCTGGGTCCTGGGTGTTGTTATTTCTCCGAACGTTTCTCCTTTTTGCTGGGCAAAAGATGTCTCTATGTTGCTAGGAGCAGTGTTGGAGAACGTTTCTTCTGCTTCTGACCTTTCAGATAAAAACAAATCTTCAGAGGATATAAAGTAAATAATTTAATTTTTGTTAATCTCATTTCCCCCTTAAATGACTGACGCAAATAGGTTCTGTCTGGGCCATCTTAAACATTAGCAGAGCAGGGGATGTCAGTAGTCAGGGGGAGGGAGGCCTGATAACTTGACAGAGTCTACCCTGAAGTGGATTAAAGAAGCGGGGTCTCTCTATTTGTTGTTATTTATTCCCATTAGCTTTTGTTAAAAAAACCCCACAGAATGAATAAGAGAGTTGTGAGGAAAACACCCACCATAATCCATTTCTTTGGAATGTTCCTTTCCTTTTTCCAAGTGCTTTCCCATCTAGTAGAACCTAAATATCAGCACATCTTAACTGGGCAAAGATGGGAGATACTGAATAAAGTTACTTTGTTTTTGTGGGACAGTGAGTGTATGTGTCTGATCTTACTTGATTCTTTGTATAATTGTAGCCTGACCTAAGGAGTGTTTTTTAAAAAACAGCTTCTTGAGGAAAAGGATTGATATTAACCTTTCTGCTTGTGGTGAGGAATTCGGATGGACTTTGTATTGAGCAGTAACTCAGTTCAAACCAGTTCAAGACAGAGAGGGCATCATTGGGTCAGACCCCTGGCTGGGGCCGGGGTTTACCGTGGAGAGTGCGGGGCCTTGGGGGGGCGTCTGCTCTGTCCGGCCATTGGCTTCTGGACTCTCCCGTCAGCACTGCCCTCGTGGCCACCATGGTCCCACCTCACATCTTGCGGCCCCGTCACCGGGACAAGAGCCTCTATTCTCCCAGCTGGGAGTGAGACATGCCGCCCAGCCTTTGGCCCGCTCGCTGTGGCCAGGCAGGTGCGGCGCCGCAAGGAAGTGGTGGCCGCTCTCCGAGCCCTGCACGTCGGGGGCTGGAGGAGGTGGGCCGGTTCCCCGAGGAGAAAGAGGACTTGGCTGGGGGCGCTGTGGGCAGTGGGGACCTCATGGCTCAGATTGCTTGAGAGGCTGCAGGGCCCCTGTGGAAGGCCCAGGCCGGCAGCGCAGCTGTTGTACTCGCTGATGTGGATTTGGGGCGCCGTTGGCCTCTGCTCCTCGCGCTCAGGAGTCGGCGCCCAGAGGTGCCCCGCGCTCCGGGGCTGGCCTGGTACCTGCGCCTGTGCCTCGCTTCTCTCCTCTGATGACCCTGCATTATGTGGGCTTTGCGCTGTGTCATCGAGTGAGAGCGTTTCCATCTTTCCCAGCCCCTTTAAGCTGAGAACTTATTTATTCTTGGTGGTTATTATACTAGTGTTTGTAATTCTAGTACCAAAATGCCGGTGTTTTTAGGGGTATGATGCCACTCTTTCCGTAGTTTAAACATCTGAAGTCTGGATCACTTAAGTATCGATGCATGTACAGAGTCACAGGCTGGTTTTTAACGTTTCAGATGTGCATTTGCTCACCGTTTGCCTGTCCGGTTAAAACCATTCCTGGGTGTCTTGTTGTAACTAAGGAAACGGCAGTTAACACGAGTGAAATTGAGCCTCTTACGTTTATTTATCACTTACATTTTTCTGAGAGCCAGTTTGGGCCTTTCACTTCTGTCGGAGCTCCCAAATGGAGTAGCTTTACAATTAGGAGGGGAGGGGTGATGTGATGTTCAGGAGATTGATTTGGATGCCGTCGGGGGTCAGGTCGGGGACCAGGAAGGGGACCAGGAAGGGGACCAGGAGGGGGACGGCTCCAGGCCTGCTTTCCAGCCTTCCCGGGTCTGGGCCGCTCCCCTGTGTCAGGGGCTGACTCCTGCTCTCCTTCGCTGCAGCTCCAGGGCTGTTCTCTCGTCCAGACCTTCTCTTCCCTGGGACGACTTACTTTAGTCAGAGTCAGCCTTCCTGCCTAGTCATGCTGCTTTGAGAGAAGCGTGTTCAGAGCAGGTGGGCGAAAGGCAGTGTGCTTCGCAGTGAGTGCTGCCTGGGGGCCAGTGGCAGACACGCGCCCGGCCCAGCGCCGGGGGCTGCTCCTGGCTGGCTGTGTGTGGGCCACAGCCCACATGTGAGATGAGTGGGGAGGTTTAGCCTCCCAGGGCCCCACAGCACAGGGGGTGTGGGCACAGCGGGGACATGCGGCACACCGAGCATAGCTGACATACGGGGACCTTGCTTTTTTTAAGTGCTTATTGAACATAGTTGAGTTCAAGAAAGCCTCATGTATACGCATCACTGAGGTACATAGGGGCTTATATTTTGCTTTAACATCTGTGCTTTAACTCTCCATGTACCTCAGTACATAAATGATTCAGACGTCACGTTTTTCAAATACAGAAAGACTACCATAAAATACCATAAAAACACTGGCATTTGGTGCTAGAATTCCAAGGAAAAATCTGGTATGGCATGTGCCACACTATTAATGGAGTGTTTTTAAGCGGGAGGGGAGCGTTTAAGGGAAAAGAGAATGTTCACATTACTACCGCATTAAGTATTTCAGTGTTGGAAGTTTCTTTTGTAACATCTGGCATTAAAAAAACTTTTCTTTTTTAAGAAAACTTCGGGCCCTCAACGCTGTTAGTTCTCTACACAGGTCAGCTTTATTCGTATTAGAGATGCATTTCTGCCAGTGTTCTCATTAATAACGGAGCAAGTGGAGCCAACAGGTTGAAGGTGGCAGAACAGGCAGCCATCTAGAAGATGCTCTAAAGAGAAACCTCGAGTGCCTTGGGAGAAGGATTTGTTTTTTGAGGCCCATCGTTAAAAATTTTATTTTATTTTTTAAAGTTTATTTTATTCAAGTATAGTTGATTTACAGTGTTGTACTAGTTTCTGCTGTACAGGAAAATGACTCAGTTATATACATTCTTTTCCCTTATGGTCTATCACAGGGTATTGACTACAGTCCCCTGTGCTCTAGAGTAGGACCTTGTTGTTTATCCATTCTCTGTATAATAGTTTGCATCTGCTAGAAGGATTTATTTTTACAGACTGAGATCTTGATCCCTTTCTATAGAAAAAATTGGTCTGTTTCTTTTGCCAGCCCCCAAACGAGGTCCTCCTGGTTTAGGGCGGTGGTGCACTTCTAGGAATGGAGCACCGACCCAGGTGAGCTTCCGCACTCAGTCTCTGTGGAGCCGTGATCTAGAACCCTGTTTTGGCGATTGCTTTCACATCCTCTGGAACCATGGCCTGCCTCTGCTCTGGCTGTTGTTTTTGTCACTTGCCGGCAAATGCTTCCAGGCTGCAGAGATGTTTAGGAAGCGCTTTGTGATGTTGCGGCTTCCGCTCAACAGTTCCTGGTTGGTACTTTTTTCCCCTTTTTCTTCAAAGGCGGCTCCAGTTCGGTAAAATACAGAATTCCTAATGGAAACGTTCAGAGCCTGGAATCTGGGGCCAGACTGCTAGGGTTAGAGGGCATGCTCCTTCCCTTACTCCCCCTCTCACTGGCTGTGTGATCCTGGGTAGGTTACTTAACCTCTCTAGGTCTCAGTTTTTCATCTGTAAAATGGGGACAGTATCCGTCTCAGGGTTGTTGTGAGGGTGAAAGAGTTCGTACGCAGGCAGTGTTTGACGGGTGCACAGAGCTGCAGGCTTGCTGGCTTTATGATGATTTTACAGCACCCTCTGTGATAGTCTTTCTCCATTTCTCTCTGGTTGGTCCAGCACTGTCACCACTTGCCTTTGGTTGCCCGATAGGGGTTTAAATGGTCACAGAACAACCAAACAGCGGCAGAAAGAGAGGCCACAGGGGAAGAAGCAGTCTGGTTACAAAGCAGCCTCGTTTCAGGAGACTGTAGTTGAGGGAGCTTTGCTGTGTGTTTCTACAGGGCACTGGGTGCAAGTTTACTGGCTCCCCTCCGTGCATTAACATGTGTACTAAGATGGGTTGTGGGCTCTTTCCTTCTTCCCTCCCTCTTTCCCTCCTCAGATGAGCACAGAACTCATCACAGTCAAGAACAAAAGAGAACACCTGTGAGCAGGAGGGGGACAGGGCTTGGGTGGGGAGACAGTAGCCTGATGGGCACTAGGTTGGGGCTCTAGAAGAGGAAGATGGTTTTGCTTGAGTAGAGTTAAAAGTGCGTTAGAGGTGTTTGCTGTGCGTATTTTGCCGAAATGAATAACTGGTGAGGGAGGTTGTGGAAAAGGAACTGTCTGAACGTCATGAACAGAGTCACCAGGTATCCGACCTCCTGCCACGTGTCACAGATAATAGTAGGTTTTCCTGTGCGTCGTTCTTACCCCACTTCCCAGAGGTTGGTTAGCCCAGAGACTCCTCAAGTTTAGGCAATGCCCTCTAGGGCACAGAGCACAGGACTGGAATTTACTGGACGTTTGTAGGGTGGCAAGGCCTTTACGTCCCTCATTCAGCCTCAAAAAGCTTTGAGGCTGAATCCACCTTTTTCAGGGGGTAAGTTCAGCAGATGCTTGTGAGACAGGAGGGAGGGGAGCACCACAGGGGTCTCATCACAGTGGCTGGGAAACGGCTTGGTTTCCACAGGTAGTGCCTAGAGCATGGGTTCTAGGTGTGCGGGCTTCAGTAGTTGTGGCACACGGGCCCAGTAGTTGTGGCTCACGGGCTCTAGAGTGCAGGCTCAGTAGTTGTGGTGCACGGGCTTAGTTGCTCTGCGGCATGTGGGATCTTCCCAGACCAGGGCTCGAACCCGTGTCCCCTGCATTGGCAGGCGGATTCTTAACCACTGCACCACCAGGGAAGTCCCATTAATTTTAAAAAGTAATGTGCGCTTGAACTGCGATAAAGAACTGGAAGTTTCTGCTTGCATTTATTTGGCTGGGTCAGTAGTTGAAAGCGGGCCCTGGTGTCTTGCTTCTTTACGTGCTGACCTGCTGACCTGCTGTCCTGAGGGCTTGGCTGCCTGCAGGCTCGGCTTGGGGTGCAGCAGCCTTCTTCCTGAAGTGGCCCCTTGACTCTGCAGTAACCTTTGTGAGACGCTGGTCTGCCTGAGGAACGCGTCCAAGGGTGAAATTCAAGGTCAGCTCCGTAAGATAGCCCGTTGCCCAAGTGACACAGTCAGACAAAATGAATCTTCCCTCCCCACATTCTTGGTGCTAGAGGTCAGGGGACGGCTCTGATGCAAGCTTAGGGTAGAAGAGAACGCTTTTTGACTGATTGAGGGCATGGCCTTTCATTTCTAAGTGGTTTAAAGAATTTACGGCCCATTGTTTGTTCATTCCAGAGTCCTAATGATATGGGTGATATTTTTTCTCAGACAGGAATGTGGGTTTTGGCAGTGACTCTGCATCACAATAACTTGAAAATAACCCAGTCCTTTGGAACCGAAATGAAAATGTGTGACCTCTGTGCACAGGATGTGCGTGCACATGAAAGAAATGTGTGCATGGTGAATAAAAAGTCATTTGAAACTAGAAATAGTGGCTTTCAAGTTGGGAAAACCTCAAATACCCAGCATTAGGAGAATATGAGATACGTGTGTGTATTTCCACCCGTTTATCAGGAAGATGGTGTACTCCGCTCAAGGATAGCCTGTAAAGACTTTTCAGTGGGGACACGCTGATGGGAAGATGTAAAGTGAAAAAGGCAGGAGCAAAATTTATATAGAGCAAGGTCTCAACTGTGCACAAGTGTGCAGAAAAAATGATCTAGAAGGAGCTGTGTGAAAATCTGAATGGTATTAATCTATATCGGGAAATTATAGATGATAGCTTTTCTTTCTCTGTTCCTGTAGTTTCTAAATGTTTCACAGTAGGCATTTGTTATTTTTATAAACAGAAATTAAAGAATTTTCTTCTTCAGCTGCTTTTGAGACGATATTGGTCAGGAAGTGAGAGGGATGACGTACCACGCATGCTGTCTGCTGCAGAAGTCAGACTTGTTGCAAAAAAGCAATGCCTTTGGTAGGTGCACAGTTGCACGTCCGAAATTAAGGAGGGTCCCTGGTAGCTTAAAACGGTTCCTTAATTACTCTTTTGGAATTACGGTTACAGTAAAGTAACTTTTAAAATATGACTGATACGCAAGCAGTATTGCAGTTAGGGTCACAAATCCACTCAGCATATTCAACTATGTCAGCCCTACTTTTTTGTCATCAATTTTCATCTAATTGCTCGAAAAAGATGAAAAAAATCTGTAGAAAATCTGTTATGCGTTCAACACAGGAACTGTTTTGATAAGTTTTGCTGGCTGAGTGAGCAAACATTGGTATGAATTTAGCTTATCTTGATGATTTAGTTTACCCCCCCTTTTCTTTTTTTTTAATATTTATTTATTTATTTATTTATTTATTTATGGCTGTGTTGGGTCTTCGTTTCTGTGCGAGGGCTTTCTCTAGTTGCGGCAAGTGGGGGCCACTCTTCATTGCGGTGCACGGGCCTCTCACTGTCACGGCCTCTCTTGTTGCAGGGCACAGGCTCCAGACCCACAGGCTCAGTAAGTGTGGCTCACGGGCCTAGTTGCTCCGCGGCATGTGGGATCTTCCCAGACCAGGGCACGAACCTGTGTCCCCTGCATTGGCAGGCAGATTCTCAACCACTGCGCCACCAGGGAAGCCCC
Organism: Balaenoptera acutorostrata; assembly: GCF_949987535.1. Lineage (NCBI taxonomy): Eukaryota > Metazoa > Chordata > Mammalia > Artiodactyla > Balaenopteridae > Balaenoptera > Balaenoptera acutorostrata. The sequence goes on from NC_080071.1 coordinate 108,232,262, forward strand.
CCCCCCCTTTTCTTTTACATTTATCTTTTTGTGGCGATTGCTGGATTTTATTTTGTTTTTGCCTCAGAATTTTGGTACAGAAGATTGTGAAATATGCCATGGCCACATGTTCAGAGTTGATCAGCGGGGCAGTCAGAGGAAGCCAATGCTGGCTGTGTGATTTGATTCCTGCTTTATAGTAAAAGGAGGATTAATTCAAGAGGAAAATGCTGATTTATCTTCACCAATGCATGCGCGTGGAGTTGGAGCACGTTCTTTATATATTTCAAGCCATTAGAGTGGGGATCCTTTGCCATGAAGGAATGTATTGCCTCTTCCTGTCTGCTTCCCTAACAAAACAGCCTTGGTAACAATTATATCGGCTTTAGTGATTGCCAGGGTCTGAGGGAGGAGGTGGGGTGGGGGCAATGGGGAGTGCGTGCTGACGGGTGACGGGGTTCTTCTGGGTGGTGAGGGTGTTCTGGACTTAGATAGTGGTGGCGGCTGTGCGGCCTTGTGCAGGCACTGACAATCACTGACCTGCACATTTTAAAAGGGTGAATTCTATGGTATGCGAATGATGTCTCCATTTTTTTTTTTTCTAAACATCTTTATTGGAGTATAATTGCTTTACAATGGTGTGTTAGTTTCTGCTTTATAACGAAGTGAATCAGTTATACATATACATATGTCCCCATATCTCTTCCCTCTTGCATCTCCCTCCCTCCCACCCTCCCCATCCCACCCCTCTAGGTGGTCACAAAGCACGGAGCTGATCTCCCTGTGCTATGCGGCTGCTTCCCACTAGCTATCTATTTTACGTTTGGTAGTGTATATATGTCCATGCCACTGTCTCACTTTGTCCCAGCTTACCCTTCCCCCTCCCCATGTCCTCAAGTCCATTCTCTAGTAGGTCTGCATCTTTATTCCCGTCTTGCCTCTAGGTTCTTCTGACCATTTTTTTTTTCTTTCTTTTTTTTTAGATTCCATATATATGTGTTAGCATATGGTATTTGTTTTTCTCTTTCTGACTTACTTCACCCTGTATGACGGTCTCCAAGTCCATCCACCTCACTACAAATAACTCAGTTTCATTCCTTTTTATGGCTGAGTAGTATTCCATTGTATATATGTGCCACATCTTCTTTATCCATTCATCCGACGATGGACACTTAGGTTGCTTCCATGTCCTGCCTATTGGAAATAGAGCTGCAATGAACATTTGGTACATGACTCTTTTTGAATTATGGTTTTCTCAGGGTATATGCCCAGTAGTGGGATTGCTGGGTCGTATGGTAGTTCTATTTTTAGTTTTTTAAGGAACCTCCATACTGTTCTCCATAGTGGCTGTATCAATTTACATTCCCACCAACAGTGCAAGAGTGTTCCCTTTTCTCCACACCCTCTCCAGCATTTATTGTTTGTAGATTTTTTTGATGATGGCCATTCTGACCGGTGTGAGATGATATCTCATTGTAGTTTTGATTTGCATTTCTCTAATGATTAATGATATTGAGCATTCTTTCATGTATTTGTTGGCAATCTGTATATCTTCTTTAGAGAAATGTCTATTTAGGTCTTCTGCCCATTTTTGGATTGGGTTGTTTGTTTTTTTGATATTGAGCTGCATGAGTTGCTTGTTTGTTTGGGAGATTAATTCTTTGTCAGTTGCTTCATTTGCAAATATTTTCTCCCATTCTGAGGGTTGTCTTTTCATCTTGTTTATGGTTTCCTTTGCTGTGCAAAAGCTTTTAAGTTTCATTCGGTCCCATTTGTTTATTTTTGTTTTTATTTCCATTTCTCTAGGAGGTGGGTCAAAAAGGATCTTGCTGTGATTTATGTCATAGAGTGTTCTGCCTATGTTTTCCTCTAAGAGTTTGATGGTGTCTGGCCTTACATTTAGGTCTTTAATCCATTTTGAGTTTATTTTTGTGTCTGGTGTTAGGGAGTGTTCTAATTTCATTCTTTTACATGTAGCTGTCCAGTTTTCCCAGCACCACTTACTGAAGAGGCTGTCTTTTCTCCACTGTATATTCTTGCCTCCTTTTCAAAGATAAGGTGACCATATGCGTGGGTTTATCTCTGGGCTTTCTATCCTGTTCCATTGATCTATATTTCTGTTTTTGTGCCAGTACCATACTGTCTTGATGACTGTAGCTTTGTAGTATAGTCTGAAGTCAGGGAGCCTGATTCCTCCAGCTCCGTTTTTCTTCCTCAAGATTGCTTTGGCTGTTCGGGGTCTTTTGTGTTTCCATACAAGTTGCGCAATTTTTTGTTCTTGTTCTGTGAAAAATGCCAGTGGTGGTTTGATAGGGATTGCATTGAATCTGTAGATTGCTTTGGGTAGTAGAGTCAGTTTCACAATGTTGATTCTTCCAATCCAAGAACATGGTATATCTCTCCATCTATTTGTATCATCTTTAATTTCTTTCATCAGTGTCTTATAATTTTCCACATACAGGTCTTTTGTCTCCTTAGGTAGGTTTATTCCTAGATATTTTATTCTTTTTGTTGCAATGGTAAATGGGAGTGTTTTCTTAATTTCACTTTCAGATTTTTCATCATTAGTGTATAGGAATGCAAGAGATTTCTGTGCATTAATTTTGTATCCTGCTACTTTACTGAATTCATTGATTAGCTCTAGTAGTTTTCTGGTAGCATCTTTAGGATTCTCTATGTATAGTAACACGTCATCTGCAAACAGTGACAGCTTTACTTCTTCTTTTCTGATTTGGATTTCTTTTTCTTCTCTGATTGCTGTGGCTAAAACTTCCAAAACTATGTTGAATAATAGTGGTGAGAGTGGGCAACCTTGTCTTGTTCCTGATCTTAGTGGAAGTGGTTTCAGTTTTTCACCATTGAGGTGATGTCTCCATTTTTAAAAAAGAAGGGATTCCATGTGTGAAGGAGTCCCATCTGTGTCGCACCAACCCCTTTAGTCCTCTTAGTAGTAAATTACAGAGTAGCCTAGTTCTCCCAGAGAAGCCTGGGTTAAGGCTGAATTTTCACAGGCATTTGACATGAGAGTTTAAAAAAATCCATGTGATTAAATGATCAGTCCCATCTAAAATGCTGCTATGAGAAGACAAAATCTTTGGACATGATAATTCCATACTTAAAAGATCTGTTTCAGGAGGAGCATTATGGGGATGTATTAGTGAAGACTGCCTCTGTTTTAAACTTTAAAATGGAACAAACATGTATTAGGTGTCAATAAATAACTGAATGAAGGAAGAGAAGGGAAGTAGGTGGGCTTTGGACTTGAAAAAAATGAGGGTTTTTTTGTTTGTTTTAAGAAACAGTTGCTTTATTGTGGTTTTCAAATGGGGGAAGAAGAAAGAAGACCTCTAACAATTTTGAATGTCTAGTTATATGACAGATCTTGTGATAATTGCTTTCCATATTTTATGCCATTTAAGCACCATAAGAACCGTATTTTCAACCCTATTTTAAATTTGGGAAACTAAAAATAAAACAAAGAGGGACTTCTCTGGTGGTCCAGTGGTTAAGACTTCACCTTCCAATGCAGGGGGTGCAGGTTCGATCCCTGGTCGGGGACCTAAGAGCCACATGCCTTGCGGCCAAAAAACCAAAACATAAAACAGAAGCAATACTGTAACAAATTCAATAAAGACTTTAAAAATGGTCCACATCAAAATAAAACAAAAAATAAAAAATAAAATAAACATTCACTGCCCCCTCCCCTTTAAAAAATTGCAGTTGTATGAGTGAATGCCTTCAGAAGTTCCCGAAGAGCAGTGACACCCAGTGTATCACCTCCCAGAGATGCCTGCATCTTGGTGAACATCTGGGCATTTTCTTGTGCATGTATCACATTAGAATTATATTATACAGGGAATTCCCTGGCGGTTTAGTGGTTAGGACTCCGCACTTTGACTGCGGGGGACCCCGGGTTCGATCCCTGGTCAGGGAAATAAGATCCCGCAAGCCGTGCGTCGTGGCCAAAAAAAAAAAAAGATTATGCTATCCATGCTGTTCTAAGGCCTGTTGTGTGTTTGTTGCTTTGTTTTACTCAGTGTAAAAAGTTAGTAGAATTTTTTGGGGGGATAAAATATGGTTGTTTCTATGGCCTCGTGTTAATTCCTTTTTGTGTGTGTTTAATGATTTACCTAATCAGTCAGTCTCCTATGGATAGAGATTTAGGTTGTTTGCACATTTTCACCATTTAAACAACGTTGTGATGAGTATTCATGCGTAAGGGCTGTATTTTCCCCCAGCCTTTTGTCATGGGTTTCCCTCCAATATGCATAAAAGTGAAGAGAATAAAACAGTGAATCCCACATCCCATCATCCAGCTTCAACAGCTATTAGCACTCTACCATTCCTGTTTCATTTGTCCGTACTCCACTTTTCTCCCCCTGGAGTGTTTTAAAGCACATTCCACAAGTATTATCATTTTACCTGTAAATATTTCAATACGTATCTTGAATAAATAAGGACTTAAAAAAAGTACCTACAGTGACATTATTACACCCAACAAAATTACTCAAAATTCCTTAACATCATCTAGTAACTACTCTAAGTTCAGTTACCCTCTGTTTCAAAATTGTCTTTTTACAGTTGATTTCTTTGGAATCGTATCCAAATGATGTCCTGTGTTACATTTAAATTTTTGTTAAAATTGATGTTTCTCTCCCCACCCCCCTCACCTTTTTTTTTAATATCTTTATTGGAATATAATTGCTTTACAACGTTGTGTTAGTTTCTGTTGTACAACAAGGTGAATCAGCTATACGTATACATATATCCCCATATCCCCTCCCTCTGAGTGTCCCTCCCACCCTCCCTATCCCACTCCTCTAGGTCGTCACAAAGCACCGAGCTGATCTCCCTGTGCTATGCAGCTGCTTCCCACTTTTTATTCATATAATTTATTTGTTGAAGGAACTGTAGTATTTGTTCTGTAGAAGCTCCCTTATTCTGGATTTGACTGATTGCATTTTATGTCATGGTGTCATGTGGCATGTTCTGCTGTGTCTGGAAAGCTGATAGCTAGACCTGATTCTGGAGGCTCGATTAGCTTCAGTGTTTCTCTTAGTAACGAATGCTTCCTCGGTGCTGGCGTGTTCATCCATCTGCGTCACATTCACCGGTCCATACTGGCTGGTATTGCTACTTCTGGGGATGCCAAGATTGATCAGGGGGTTCAGGTGTCCTCATGGATCCCTCTGTTATATCATCTCTCACTTGTAATGGTTTTTAGGAGCAATTGATGATTGCTGCCTAGATTATTTCATTAGATGGCAATAGGACAGTTTTCCAATTCTTTCATTTCCTTTAATTCTATTATTTATTCACTGTGATTCTTCTATAAAGAACTTTGCCTCATCAACTAGTTGGTGGCTCTGAAATACAGTCAGTATAGGAAAGGCAGTTTGCCTTATTCTTTCCTTCAGTTTATCAATTTTCAGAACACGAGCTGGTGCCTACCAGCCTCCAAAGATGTCCACAGAGGGTCTTTTTAGTATTACTATAACTGATGAATTTAAACATATTTGTTGTGTTCAGTCCATTACATTTGAGGATCTTCTTGGTGTCCCATATCTGGCCATGGGAGTCCTTTTAAGTCATGTCAAAAGGGCACAAAGCCAATTTGAAAGGGCTGTTTTCCAGTAAAAGGAATTGGGGTGCCTTAGAGAGATGGCTGATTCCAGGTCTAGGCAGGAATTGTCCAAGATGAGCCCGGGACACCTCGTCAGACTTAAAAGCAAGGAGGCGCTTTTTTTTTTTTAATTTTTATTTTATTTATTTATTTATTTACTTATGGCTGTGTTGGGTCTTCGTTTCTGTGCGAGGGCTTTCTCCGGTTGTGGCGAGCGGGGGCCACTCTTCATCGCGGTGCGCAGGCCTCTCACTATCGCGGCCTCTCTTGTTGCGGAGCACAGGCTCCAGACGCGCAGGCTCAGCAATTGTGGCTCACGGGCCCAGTTGCTCCACGGCATGTGGGATCTTCCCAGACCAGGGCTCGAACCCGTGTCCCCTGCATTGGCAGGCAGATTCTCAACCACTGCGCCACCAGGGAAGCCCCAAGGAGGCGCTTTTATCCGGTGTCACACGCTGTGGAAGATGCCTGTTTGTTTGCGGCCCCCCACCAGAGATGAGCTTCTGGGCAGCAGGGACTGTGGTTTCTTTGGGAGTCTCATAACCCAGAGCTATCCCTGCTGGGGGCTCTGCGTCCCACCCCCACTGCCCAACGTGAAACAAAACAAAACGCAGCTGAGAAGCGCTCTTGGGACTTGAGGGAGGTGCCGTTTTCTCAGCTGCAGGGGTTTCCCCGGCGGTTTTCCAGGAGCTCCAAGTCACGTCCCGAGAGTTGGCTCTGGCGACTTGGAGTCCCGTCTTCCTGCGGCTTTCTCTCCCGTGTCCTTTAGCGACGGCAAGTACACGTCACGGTGGGAATTTGACCCGGCCTGGACCGTAGGTTTTTTTTTTGTTTTTTTTTTTCTTATAACATTGATTTGCACATTTTATACACGCATGCTGTTTTTTTTTTAATGAAATTGACTTGCTGGAAGACAATAACTTTTAGGTTTTTTTTTTTTTTTAAAACTTTGGGTTTATTTATTTATTTATTTATTTAATTTATTTATTTATGGCTGTGTTGGGTCTTCGTTTCTGTGCGAGGGCTTTCTCTAGTTGCGGTGAGCTGGGGCCACTCTTCATCGCGGTGCGCAGGCCTCTCACTATCGCGGCCTCTCTTGCTTCGGGGCACAGGCTCCAGACATGCAGGCTCAGTAATTGTGGCTCACGGGCCCAGTTGCTCCGCGGCATGTGGGATTCTCCCAGACCAGGGCTTGAACCCGTGTCCCCTGCATTGGCAGGCAGACTCTCAACCACTGCGCCACCAGGGAAGCCCTGGACCGTAGGTTTTATGGTTCAGGCGGACCGTAGGCTCCAGTGAGACGCTGGGCCATGCAGTTGGCTGAGAACAGCGGGTGTAGTGTGGGGCTAGGGCCGCTGCGCTGCTCTTTTCTGTCACCTCTTTTTCCCTCTTGCATCGGGTAGTCAACGTTTTATTTGTGTGTTAGAGCTAATTCTCTGTATTTTACAGCTCTATTTTTTTTCCCTTTCAGAGCTGAATTTCTTATTACATACGTTATATTCCATAAATTTTGATCTCTCATCTCTTTGAACTTATTTCTCAACCTTCAGACTAGAAGATACCATTTTATATGACTTCAAAGCTTTCCCTTATAACATTTATCACAGCTTAATTTATCTTGTGATGATTTGATTAGTGTCATAATGATTAATGTCATAATTTCTCTCTGTGTTTTTTTTTTAAGTAATTTTACCTGTAACACCTTGGAATATAATTGTTCAGTAAAATTTGTCTCATAAACGAACACTCCCCTAACCTTTTCTGCCTGTGGTATTCGATGAGAATTTTTGAGAGTCAAATGAGAAGAATATAAGGGAAAGCCAGGTTGTGTAATGCCTTGCGTTGCAGAGACCTGGCTGTCAGGGCTTTGGGGTTGGCCTTGGCCTGTGTCAAGCTCTCAGTAGCATGACTCATCTTGCAGTGGAGGCGGGAGTTTGCACCTTCTGGTGTTGGGCGGGGTTTTGATGTGTCACCTCGTGGTTCATAACATGAAGCCGCCCCGTAGGTCGTGACCCTTGGTTTATTATCTCGATGCCCCTGAAATGCTATTGCTTGAATGATATCAGTTTGGGAGCCTTTAACCTTGCACATCCTCCCCCCTCCTCTAGTGGGAGGAATGAATGTTTACACCGAGTTGTGAACACGTGGTTGTGGGCTAGACAGGTTGCCTGACTCTGAGCCTCGTTCCCGGCTGCGAGACTGCTACCCGGCAGTGATGGGGGCCTTCCCTCCCTACAAGACTGTGTGTAAGGCTGGAGACCAAGGAATCGTTCACTGGTTTTCTCTTACTTTCTCCCTTTTACTTTGTGGTCACCGAGGTTTAGAATATGAAACATTTCTGTGCTTTTACCTGTAAGTATTCAGCTCCAAAGCTTCCCTTTTTGTTGTTAGTCTATGATGCAGCCAAAGTACATAGGGTTTCACAGGACAGAGCTGCCCACTGTTGTGTGTGTGTGTGTGTGTGTGTGTGTGTGTGTGTGTTTAATTACAAAGGATTCCCTCATTTAAAAAACTGAGATATTAAAGATTCATGCAACTGAAATAATACAACAGGATTCCTTGTACAATGCCTAATTTCTCACAAATAGTTACCTTTTGCTAAAGTGTGGTACAGTACCATAATTGGGCATTGGCATTAATAACACCCCAACAGTCCTACTCAGGTTTATGTAATTTTATTTGTATTCATTTATGTGTGTCCATTGCTTTGGAACTGAAAAGTTTCCTAATCTGACATTTCAGATTTACGGTGATCGGGTAGGGTCATAGGGATAATATCACACATAATGTGAAGGAATTAACTTACATATTAAGAAGAAATATGGTATCTTTCCTTTTTTTTTTATAAATTTATTTATTTAATTTATTTATTTTTGGCTGCGTTGGGTCTTCGTTGCTGCGCGCGGGCTTTCTCTAGTTGCAGTGAGTGGGGGCTACTCTTCAATGCGCTGCATGGGCTTCTCATTGCGGTGGCTTCTCTTGTTGCGGAGCACGGGCTCTATTGCGCAGGCTCAGGAGCTGTGGTGCATGGGCTTCGTTGCTCCACGGCATGTGGGATCTTCCCGGACCAGGGCTCGAACCTGTGTCCCCTGCATTGGCAGGCGGATTCTTAACCACTGCGCCACCAGGGAAGCCTGGTATCTTTCCTTTTAATTCTAGTGAATGTAGTAGTACAGACCATGATAATTTGGGGGCCAATAGTGCAGTAACATCATCTCACAGATGTTTTAAAGAATTGAGAACTAATTTATTGCATATGCATTCTTGACCTGTCAAGGACACTTTACAAATGACTTAACATATACTTGAAAACGGTTTGATAGCCATATCCCACTGTCACTTTGTTTACATTGGTCTTTTGCTTAGAAAACCGTGGTTTCACGAGCACTGCAGAGTAATTCAGTCCAGCTCTGGGTTAGTGGAACCTGAATTAGATTTAATATCTTTGGTTTTCCCTTTTCTGTTTTTAATTGATTAGAAGAAATTGGTGGATGAGCCTTAGAAGATTGCTTCCTTTCCTCCTTTGTTCCTGGTTGGGTTTGAGGCATGGCCGACACTGTCATATGGGTTAATTTTTAACTCTTTACGTCTCAAATACCCCACTCCCCGGACATGCATAATCCAACTGTCCATACGTTTTAGTAGCTTTTTTTCTGAAATAATTCTTTTTGTATTTCCCCCCATATTTAAGAATATGAAAAATGACACAAGTGAACTTATTTACACAACAGAAATAGAGTCAGAGACATAGAAGTCAAACTTATGGTTACCAAAGGGGAAAGGGGGGGAGGGATAAATCAGGAGTTTGGGATTAATATACACACTGCTGTATATAAAACAGATAATCAACAAGGACCTACAGTGTAGCACAGGGAACTGTACTCAATATTTTGTAATAACCCATAACTGAAAAGAATCTGAAAAAGAATAGATACATATATATGTATAACTGAATCACTTTGCTGTATACATGAAACTAACACAACATTTAAATCAACTGTACGTCAATAAAAAATAAAAAGAAGAAGAATATGCACCTATTTGAAAAGAGTGGAAAAGCACAAGGAAAATGGCACGAATTCCTTCATCTGAAGTATCTTCCAAACGTTTGGCTTTCCTTTCATTCCGGTCTCCCTCTAACCTAGGACCCAGACACCGCTTTTCTCTTCCCCGGTCTGTTGCAGTAGCTTTCTGACGGGCCTCCTGCTCCAGGCCAAGTAAGCTTGCTAAAACACAGGCTGTTGCGTCCACCCCTGCTTGGAGTTCTTGGCTTCTCTGCTGCCTGCAGAAGAAAGCCTGGACAGCTGACCGTGGTTTTCAAAGCCCTCTAACATTTTTCTCCCACCGTGTTGCCTGTACGCCTCAGCTACACTGCAGTGTCCCCACCCCGACCCGCAGTGGTATCCTTCCCCGCCCCTCCTCTTTCCTCTGTCTGGATGGCCTCTTCCTGGCCTTGTCAAACTCCTTTACATGGTTGAAGGCTCAGCTTAAATGCTGCGGTGTCTGTAGAGCCGGTGCTGATTTCTCCCAGTTGGGGTGACTTTGTTCAATGGTTGGTGCCCACGGTGCGTAGACCCCAGTTTATTTTTGCCAGACCAGGCTTTGCCTGGAACTGTGGCCGTCTGCATACTTGTTTCAGCTATATTATCAATGTTTCACAGCCGAGGGTCACATTTCATTTGTCTTTGTGTCTCTGAACCCCTTGCTTGCCCAGGAGGACCCTGCATATAGCAGTCGCTTATTAAATTTAATTACATTCAACTGCTTGCCTGTATTTCGGATGGCTTTTTCTTTTTCTCTGTATTTTTGTTTAATCTGCCTCATCATTTAAAAAAAAAAATCACTCAGACAACGTCCTTTCTTGTGGTCGTATCCTAATACAGTATAGTTTTATGAGAAGGACTAGCTGTGGGACAGATTTATAGAAATGGTTCCTGCAAGGCAGGAGGATTCTAATGGGCCTCCAGATCCCATGGGTGACATTAGTTTGTCACAAGGGTGAAGTGAGGTGGGAGCAGCCAGTGGGAGGGGACACCTGGGAACCAGCCAGGGATAGCCCTTGTTTCCTTCCAGTCTAATAAATCTGGAAGATGAGTTTTCGTTGGATGAATTCCTTGGCATCCATCCTAACCTTTGTTAGTAATTTAAGAACTTGATTTTCTATTGTAGTTCATTGCCAGAAAAGTCCAACTAGAAAAATCATGAGTGTCCCAGAAGATCACACGGAAGGAAATGTAGAAACGTGAAGCGTAGTTCTGACGCTGTGAAAGAAATATTGATGCCTTCACACCCCACCCCCTTTTGCAGGGGAAGACAGGCTTCTTGTCTGTCCTGCACACTGTGTCCGCTCCGTGCTGGAGGAGGCCCCGCAGGCGGGGGGCCCGTGGGTCGTTAGGGTCATTAGATTCTGTCTGCAGCTGTTAGAAAATGAGCAGCCCGGCATGTGGGCCGCTACCACGTTGCTGAGACGCTCAGCGTGAATAAGTGTGGCCACAGAGTATTTTTCATTTAGAGAAGGAAAACCTGTCCCAGCCAAGAGGAGGAGATTGCCCTCATCTTTACGAAACAGTAAACCCCCTTCATCTGCCTGCTGCCATGGTTGTAGCTGCCAGCAGTGGAAAGGGGGGACCCTTTACTCTGCTCACGAGATGGTGTCAACTGTCCATTTCCTGTCTGAGAGAGAGAGAGAAGGCAAAGACGGACTCATGCGCTACAGGCTTCTTGGGGACTAGCCCTTGCATTGTTAGTGATATTTAGATACTTGGATACCACTTCTTTTTTCCTTTTGCTGTTAAAACTGAAACTAAAACAGCAACTTTGAGATATTCACGTTTATCTCCATTTTACAGAGGAGGAAACGGAGGCATACAGAGGAAGTAATTTGCCCAGAGTTATAATATAATAGCCAGTGAGTAGAACAGTCTAGGTCCAAAGTCTGCATTCTTAACCCCTGTGCAATACTGTGATATCAGTTTAAAAACAAGATTGGCCATGGTTCCTGGAACCAACCTTTCTTTTTCTTTCTTTCCTGGAATGAACCAAACTTTTTTAATATTTATCAACTATACTGTTGATTTGCAATGTTGTTTTAGTTTCTGCTGGACAGCAAAGTGATTCCGTTATACACATAAATACATTCTTTTTCATATTCTTTCCATTGTGGTTTATCCCAGGATATTGCATAGAGTTCCGTGTGCGCTACAGTGGGACCTTGTTGTGTACCCATCCTGTATATAACAGTGTGCACTGCTCATCCCACACTCCCAGCCCATCCCCCCCGGCCCCCCCCCCACCGAACCCCGGAACCAGCCTCTTAGAATCCTGTCTTAGAGGATATATGATACCAACTCAGTACACTAAAAGGCTGCTACTTATCACCTCTGTCCCTCCAAACTCTGCCACGTCCCAAACTAAAACTTGCGGAGAGAGTTTATCTCCCCCAGTGGGCTAGCAGCAAGTGAAGGCAGGACCCGACAGTTATAGAAGGCTTCCTGGGATGTGATGCTGGGCCTTGTCTGGTCCTGGAAAGGAACTCTGGACTTCAGCTCAGCACAGTGACAGTGTCTGTAATGGTGACCCTGAGACATCAAGAAAGGCTCAGTTCCAGAACATTCTCTGTAGTAGACATGTCTACTACATTTTAGGAGATTTCCATGAACTAAACAGGAAGTCCAGACATTTGGGAACAGTCCTCAGTTATCTTACAGAAACCTCTCTCCGGGTAGACTAACCCGTTCTTTCGGCTGTGGGCCTGTGACTTGCTTAGTGCTGGGGCGTCTTTGCCAAAGCTGCTATGCTTATTAAAGAAATGTTTCTTGCATTTGGCCTTCCACCTGTCTAGAATGCAGCTTGTTCCTTACCTGACATCAAAGGCACTTTGAGTTTTCTGAGGGTCATTAACAAAATCTGATTAGACTGGCCCAGTGTGAGGGCCGCGAGGCTCTTAAGTCTGTGTGCCTTGGTCACGACTGCCCCCAGGGGTCCACAAGGGAGGGAGCCCGGGGCTTCCTGACCCTGCTGGGCGGAGACAGCTCCTGAACCCTTCCGGCTGGGCTTCATGAGCCCACTCTCCTGTCCGCATTCGTCCATGAACCTAAGAGCCTGTTCCACATCGTGAAGTTTCTCTGGGCAAGTGTGCGGACCCTTCTTTTCTGTACTGGCCCTTTCCCCCTCTTGGCTTTCGGTGAACATTTCATAGTAAGAAAAGGAAGGCCTTAATCTTCCTCTCTTTTTTGTTTCACTGATGTAAAAGCCTGCAACTCTTAGAAGTTCATTAGTCCATCGAAACTTTTCCAGTCTACCAATCCCATCTAAGGAAGACTAAGGTAGTCACATAAAGAAAGACATTGTAGTGTCTTAGCCAAGGTAGATCATTGAACCCTTGGTGTTATGCGGGGCTCTGTAGGTATTTCTTTTCTTTCTTAATACCTCTTTATAATCTAGATTTCTCTTTGGGTGCCTTGGCTTAATCATGGCATGATGAGAGGATAATTGGGTTACAGATTTATTTGCCCGTTTCACAAATTTGTTTTGAGAATGGCAGAGGTGCCGGTTGTTGAGGAGAGAAAATTAGACTCTGGCTTCCGAACAAGCTATGATAGCAGCGTCAATGTGATTGCATCCGCGGACCTCGTGTTTGACGGGACAGCTGACCAGTTAGGAGAGGTGCCCGCAGACAGCCCCAAGCTTCCCTTCTGTGGGAGGGGGCTGCGGAAGCCCCCTGCCGTGGTGGCCTGCGAGCTGCGTCTCACCAGATGGGCCGGGCGTGGGCAGGTGTGGCTGCAGCAGGCTGGGGAGGTTCCGCCTGGACCGGGCTGGTCTGTGGGGCCGTGGGCGCTGCCCGCGCAGTCACGTGGAGCTCCGAGAGGCCCCGCTGGGCTCACCTGGAGAGCCCGGCACTCACACAGGGCCTGGCCCGCGGCCGCACTCGAGTATTTGTTAGTTGGCGTGAAGGAGGTGGGCGGGGATGGCAGAAGCTGACGCTCACTGGCCAGTGCTCCGTGCCAGGCCTGTGCTGAGCTCTTGTAGGCAAGTCATTTCCCTCCTTCACATGGCCACCTTGTTAGTCACTGTTGTAATTCCCCTGCAGTGGGTGAAGGAACGTGGCACAGCCGGCCTCGGAAACCCGCCTGCTGGGCTCAGAACCCATACTCTTCACCGGAACAGTGCTTTCTAGAAGGACAGGCTGGGGCTAGACCCGAGGGCGAGAAGGCCACACCCAGGCGCTTAAGCTGGGTCTCCAGCAGCCTGTGAGGAAGCAGTGAAGGGTTTAGAGCAGGCTTCTAGGGTGTTCTGAGCTGCACCTTGGAAAGTTAAAACGTTATGGTGGTGTCTGAGCCGACCTGGGAACGACTAGGAGGTTACTAGGAAATAGCTCAGTGAGATGAGCAGTAATGAGGTTGGGAGTGGATTGATTACTGGGGTGCTGGGGGAAGTTGGGTAATAATTTGAGCCCTTGGCCTTGGAATGTAGATATTATCACCAGACTTCATAGTGGCATCTGAGAGTGATTTAAACTTGAGCTTGTGCTTTGCACACAACAGGTCCTTAAGATAATAAATTGATTTCATTTTCTCTACAGTGCCTACTGTTTTGGAACTTTGACTGTCCCCAAGCTAAGGATGTCCTGGGTGCAGACCTCTGAGGCATTATGCCTGTGAACGATATCTTTTTAGTTCTCTCCCATAGCTCCCCTTGAAATCAGAGCCTTTCAGAAAAAGTGAGAGGCCCGGGTCATTTCCATGTAATGTTTATATTTGATAGACTAGTACTTGTAACACAGAGTGTACTGCAGTAAAGAACACGTTACAACACACTGTAACTGTTGCTCATAAAGTACTCCCAGGATTTATGAGGATGAGAATTCAGGTTATACCCCTAGCTGGCATGTGATCTGATAATAGGACCCAAGAAATGCGTGGCCCTCTGAGGCTGGGCCAGAGGCTCCCCTCATTTCCTCTCCATTTCTCTTCTTGTCCTGTCCCTCCCCTGCCTTCACTGTGGGAGAACCTTGAAACAGTTGCTTCCCAGGCACCTGAGTCGTTTATGGGCTGCTTTCATCAGAATTGTTTGGTAGCTTGGATTACACCAGTGAAATCTGAGAAGGGGGCTGGAGATCCATTAATAGGACGCACAGCTGTCAATCGCAGAGAAGCCAAGGTCGGAGCCGGTGTTAATAACTTCCCGCAAGCTTCCCTTCCCAGAAACACCTCTGCAGGCCATCTTCTCTTGTGCTTTCCGGGAGTTTTCTCCTCAGATAAGAAAGGGACCGGGGTGGGAGAGTTTGGGGTTAGCAGATGCAAACTATTATGTAGAGAATGGATGAACAACAAGGTCCTACTGCACAGCACAGGGAACTATACTATAACTATATTCAATATCCTGTAATAAACCATAATGGAAAACAATATGAAAAATAATATATATGTATAACTGAGTCACTTTGCTGTGCAGCGGAAACTAACACAACATTGTAAATCAACTATACTTCAACTAAAAAAAACAAAAAAAGAAAAGAAAGAAATGGAGCCCAGGGCTCTTGTTTAGTGCCTTCCCTGTGGGTGATTTGCGACAGGCTTTCCCCAAAAGGGAAAGCAAGGACTTAGAACAAGTTTTAGAATCTCCCCCCTTCTCTCTGTGTATCGGGACTCTCAGTACTGCTGTAAACATCCAGACCGGGCAGGCCTCCCAGCCACGACCCGTGAGCTGTGTTGGGCGTCACTCAGCGGGGGGCCGGCCGCGGGGGGTGGCCCTGCAGGGAGACGGCTCTGGGGCCCTCGGCCAGCCCGGCCCAGCCAGGACAGGGGGACGTGGAAGGTCAAGGGGAGCTCGGGGGTGGGGGGCAGGCGGCTTGAGGGCAGGGCGTCAGTTGGCTGTGGACGTGGAGGAGCTCATTTCAGAGATCATTTAGAGAGGTTTTTTTTTTTTTTAATCAGTCATCAATTTTATACACATCACTGTATACATGTCAATCCCAATCGCCCAATTCAGCACACCACCATCCTCACCCCACCGCAGTTTTCCCCCCTTGGTGTCCATACGTTTGTTCTCTACATCTGCGTCTCAACTTCTGCCCTGCAACCCGGTTCATCTGTACCATTTTTCTAGGTTCCACATACATGTGTTAATATACGGTATTTGTGTTTTTTTTTGTTTTTTTTAAAAATTTATTTATATTTATTTTTGGCTGTGTTGGGTCTTCGTTTCTGTGCGAGGGCTTTCTCCGGTTGTGGCGAGCGGGGGCCACTCTTCATCACGGTGCGCGGGCCTCTCACTATCACGGCCTCTCTTGTTGCGGAGCACAGGCTCCAGACGCTCAGGCTCAGTAGTTTTGGCTCACGGGCCTAGTTGCTCCGCGGCATGTGGGACCTTCCCAGACCAGGGCTCAAACCCGTGTCCTCTGCATTGGCAGGCAGATTCTCAACCACTGCGCCACCAGGGAAGCCCCACGGTATTTGTTTTTTAGAGAGGTTTTTAAATTTAATTTTAAAAAGTGCGCCTCTTTCTGCAGGCGCGCACCTGCGCTTATGGCTGTGCCGGTGCCCCTGGAGTCTGCGACCAGGCGGCCCTGGTAGCAGCTAAGCACAGAGCGCTTTCGACACCTTTAGACGACCGGAGAAGACGGTCACACCAGTTGCTAGCATTTGCTGAGAGCCGCGTAGTTTGGGGCATCGGGAGCAGAACAGGGCATCGCCCCGGCCTGGAGGGCCGCCGGCCTCAGGAGGCCATCTGTCCTTTTCGGCTGAGCCCGTCCCCGTTTATGCCTGTTGTCCTGGTGTCACTGTTAACAGCACCCCGTTGACACCCAGAGTGCCCCAGCGTGGAGGAGAAATTATTTGCTTGTCTTACTTGCAGTCTGGTGGCGAGAGGCTAATATGTAAACATTTAACTCATTACTGCTCATCTCACAATGAGCCTGACGTGCAAAGGGGCCCAGCCTGGCCGGTCGGTAGACCCCCTCCCCTGCCCGCCCCCGCCCTCGGCGTCCCCTCATCTACCTGCTTTCTGCTCCTCTCCCACAGTCCCGAACCCTCCCTGCCTCATAGCTGCCCACACAGGGCCCAGAACTTACTCAGCGTCCAGGAGGACGAGCGCCCATCCCCGCCGGAGCCCCTTTGGAGCAGACTGGGGGGTGCGGCCTCCCCTCTCTCTCCTTCTCCTGGAATTGTCTTTGGGGAGAATTTTCATTTACCGATGGCCACTTGAGTGCCCCCCAGTCCCCCAGTTCTCTAGGGTGTTTTGGAAAGAGCCTTCTATGCTTCGATGCTGTCACTTTGATGGGCTGCCAGGAGGAGAGGTGGCTACGCATGCGTGCTTGGGGTCCTGCCTCCCGCTCGGCACGCTGCTGGGCCCCGCTTGCTGCTTGCCTCCACCCCGGGAAGGAGACACGGTGCCGTAGGAGGGGCTGGGCTGTGGGGCCCCCGGACCTGGGCGTCAGGACAGGCGGTGAGGCTGCCCTGAGACGGGGAAGCCGAGCACAGGGTGGCGTCCGAGGCCCCTTCTGCCCGCGTCCTTCAGTGATTGCTCCGCAGTGATTTTGAGTTAGGGAGACACCCTGACTGTAGAAGCCAAACCACTTTAGGATCACGATAGGCGACGGTCTCTGGTGGTGGGCTAGCGAGATGAACTGACAACGTCTTAGAACAGAATGGGAATCCTTAAAGGAGCCTTTGTGGGAGAATGGATACCTGCTGGCTCCTCTCTTTCTTTTGTTTTTCATCATTGCCTTTGAGCAGATGGTGAATTCCTCATTTGAAATAATTCCATTGTGAACTTTTCATTTTCACCCCTCGCCCTTTTTGATTTGTTTATTTTCCCCCAGGTGTGGTCCTGCCTACTTTGGAAATTTGGAATCACAACTAGGTGTGAGTAGGAGGTGGTACAGAAGAAGCTGGCTTCCCCAGAGCTGAGAATTCACCCCCAGTTCCCAGGGCCTTTGGTTTTCTAAGAGGCTGGAAGTTAGAAGAAATGAGAGCAGCAAGGTTTTTATTGATTTCTCTGTCCTGCCTTTAAGGTTTCTACACTAGAACAAGTTGGCTTATTTTTCATAAATGAATTCATTAAGTGTGCAGGCGTGTATATTTTTTTACTTTTCCGGCAAGGCCGCCGTGCCTTGTGTTTGAAAACATGAATGAACTTGCCGAGCGGAAGAGGAGGGGCTCGACCCACAGGGGCGGCTTCTGCTGGTTCTTCCCGCCTGCTCTCTCTCTACGCTGTTACTTGCCCTCTGATAGCATCACCTGGCTTTTACCTGCCTCTTTTTTCCAAGGTGATGTAGGCATTTCCAGCAAATCATCAGACAGTCATTTTACAGCAGAGGAAGGAACTGACACCCGGGAGGGACTAGTGACTCCCTTCCCAGATTCTGAAAGCGCAAAATTAAACAAAGGCAGGAAGGATTCCCTGTACCCAGCCGAGTCACTGAGAGCCAACACTGAAAAACAAAACCCAAACAGCAGTGAAACCCCAGAGGACAAAGCCCAGCTTAAGCGAAGCTTGCCTGTTGTGTTTCTGCACTCGTGTTTGATCCCTTAGTAAATAATTGAAGAATTTGGGACAGTTCCAAAACGGAAACGTTTCCCAGTCGTATCCGTCTGAAAGTGTTCGGAGGGGCTGTTCAGTGTTCCACCCAGTTGAGTTTTCGTGGAGGGAAAAAAAGGACTCAGTGTCGTAGCAACTCTGTCATGTTCTAGCCCGACTCTGGCTTTGGAGTTTTTGTTCTTTGCTGGGTGACGAGATAAATTAGTGAAAGGCAGAATGTAGGAGAAGGAGGAGAGGTGTATGGGGAGAACCAAATACACTGACTGCCTGGTTCAGGGTCGTGTGCTAAGCATAAGTACGTATGCTTAGTGTGAGTCAGCTGCTCCAGTCCTGGCAAGGGCGCACATCTCCCGCAGACGTTAATCAGCGCGGGAGGGCAGGTGGTTACAGTTGGGCCAGGTCCCTGGGCTGTGTCCACTGCTGGACTTTGCTCTAAGGAGACAGAGGAGGCCACCAGCTTGTCAGGCTCTTGCACTAGAGTCCGTAGAAAAGCAATCTATTTTATGGGGCTTCCCTGGTGGCGCGGTGGTTAAGAATCCACCTGCCAGGGGCTTCCCGGGTGGCGCAGTGGTTGAGAATCTGCCTGCTAATGCAGGGGACACGGGTTCGAGCCCTGGTCTGGGAAGATCCCACATGCCACGGAGCAGCTGGGCCCGTGAGCCACAATTGCTGAGCCTGCGCGTCTGGAGCCTGTGCCCCGCAACGGGAGGGGCCGCGATGGAGAAAGGCCCGCGCACCGCCATGAAGAGCGGTCCCCGCACCGCGATGAAGAGTGGCCCCCGCTTGCCGCAACTGGAGAAAGCCCTCGCACGAACCGAAGACCCAATACAGACAAAAATAAATAAATTAATTAATTAAAAAAGAAAATCCTTAAAAAAAAAAAAAAAAAAAAAAAAAAGAATCCACCTGCCAATGCAGGGGACACGGGTTCGGACCCTGATCCGGGACGATTCCACATGCTGTGGAGCAACTAAGCCCATGAGCCACAACTACTGAAGCCCGCGTGTCTAGAGCCCGTGCTCTGCAACAAGAGAAGCCACCGCAACGAGAAGTGCGCGCACCGCAACGAAGAGTAGTCCCTACCCGCCACATCTAGAGAAAGCCCACGCACAGCAACGAAGACCTAACGCAGCCAAATAAATAAATAAATTTATTTAAAAAATATCTATTTTATATTGCAACCCATAGGAACACCTTAGGATTCAGGGGACAGACGCTCCACCCTGAGAGAAACCCCAGGACACAAGAACGCCTTGTCTCACGTGAGGCCCTAACAGAAATGAAACCTTCGCCTCCTGTAGTGCGAGTTGCTGCTTCCCTCGTGAAAACCACTTCCCCTCTGCTTTTAGCGTGCCTGTGCCAGCAGACAGGTAGCGACCCCGACCCTCGTGGGCAGATGTGCCAGTCATGGGAAGAAACAGATGGTTTTCCACAAGAGAGAGTAGTGAACGTACTGATTATAGCTTGAGAAACCCTTAGGTACCAGCGTTATCCTTTATTTAGGAAGCCTGGACTCGCCCTTATGTCATCGCCAAGTGCTTGTCTTATTGTATTGTTTTGTCTCTGAGTTTTCCTTTGGTGCTGGTGGTATGAGACCAGTGCCCCTCAGAATTCCCTTTTAAGTCACTGCAGCATTTAGGGTTGGGGAGGAGGGCCTTAGGATGGGGTGTGTAGCCAGGGATTCTTCTTCGCAGAGCCTTAGTCACGAGTCTCACTCCTGACTCGGGAGAGATGGATCTCAAAGATCGAAGACATAGGCACCTGTAAAGTTTTCCCTTTTTTTTTTTTTAAATTTATTTTATTGAAGTAAAGTTGATTTACAATGTTGTGTTAATTTCTGCTGTACAGCAAAGTGATTCAGTTATACATATATATATTTATATATTTATACATTCTTTTTCATATTCTTTTCCATTATGGTTTATCACAGGATATTTATCATAGTTCCCTGTGCTGTAGGACCTTGTTGTTTATCCATTAAAAAAAAATAAATTCATTCATTTATTTATTTATTTTTGGCTGCGTTGGGTCTTCGTTGCTGCACGCAGGCTTTCTCTAGTTGCAGCAAGCGGGGGCTACCCTTCGTTGCGGTGCGTGGGCTTCTCATTGCCGTGGCTTCTCTTGTTGCAGAGCACAGGCTCTAGGCCCGCGGGCTCAGTAGTTGTGGCTCGTGGGCTCAGTAATTGTGGCTTCCGGGCTCTAGAGCGCAGGCTCAGTAGTTGTGGTGCACGGGCTTAGTTGCTCCCCGGCATGTGGGATCTTCCCGGACCAGGGTTCAAACCTGTGTCCCCTGCATTGGCAGGCGGATTCTTAACCACTGCGCCACCAGGGAAGTCCCTGCTGTTGGTTTCTAATCGGATACTTTTGATTTGTTGAAAGATGTTTCCTCCAGTTCTTTAGTTGCTAATAGATCATAATCATAATCAAAAAGCAGAAATGAGAGTTAAAGCTTTTCTTTATTTTTTTTCATTTCCGCGAGGTGTTTTTATTCTGGTGCTGGGCCTTGTTATCTTATTTTTCTTTCTGGGATTCTCCCTCTTCTCGGTGCCCTTTCCTACCTACACCTTTATTGTTCATAATTTCCCTTCTCCCATTCCCCAGAACAATCCAGGGCAGCCTAATCCATTTATTTTACACATATTTGGGGTGTTTATGATAAGGAAGTCACTTAAATTTTGTGATGGACAATGAGAGTATTCCAGTTGTGTTAAGATTTCTGGGGGTTGGTTGCAAGTGGCCATCAGCATACCCTAGCGCCTGACACCTGCCCAGTAAAAAGAACTGTCTGTCAAAACTGCTTTAAGACGCTGACTGCGGTTAATTCCCCGGGTTTCTGTCTGCCACGCCACACTCGGGCAGGCCTTGGATCGTCAGGCTTTGGACACCGTGTTCTAGCACCTCTCCCAGCATCCTCCAGCTCGTCCTCTGCTGTCCTTTGTGGTGTGCCCTGAAACGCCTATCAGTGATAGACACATTCCCTTGACTTCTTAATCTCCTCCTTCAGTCTGTAAAATAGCCTCACGTGTCTACCATTCGAAGAAGAAACAACCACCACCTTTACTTGACCAGCAGAGTCTTCAGGCTGCCCTACTGAGTTTTGCCTGCACTTGGACTTTCCCACATTCGTTCTCGACCCGACATCCCCGTCACTCTTCGTTCCACGTGTCTGACCTCTCCTCCCGTGAACTTGCGGATGGACTAAGGAATTGCCAAAGCCAGAGTTCTTTCCACCTTGATCTTATGTGACTTCTTACCTGATCAGGCCCCACTGGTGACGCTGTCTTCTTCGCTGGCTTTTGATGCCACCTGAGTTCGTTCTTCTTCCAGCAGCTCTTTTTCGTCTACTTCGTGGATACCACCTCCTCCAGCCCTTGCAAACGTGGGTGTTCATCAGGATGCCAGCCTCAGTCTTCCCTCTGCGTGCTCCGTGTTCTCACTGGCGACTCTCATTCCTGTATGTGTTCCCAGACCCATATCTGCACCCTACACTTCCCTCCTGGGCTTCAGATAGCAGACACGTGCCTGCAGGATATTTCTGTGTTGATGTCCCATCAGGCCCGGAGCTCAACATGTCAGAGACAGTTCAGCTCCTTCTGCTGTCACACAGACCTGCTCCCAGTACCCCCTGCCTCATCCCGGGGTATGACACAACCATCGGCTTTGTTGCGCAGCCCAGAAGCCTGCAGTCTCTGCCCTTGTTGCACCCAAAGTCCTCCCTGCCTCCAATTCATGCTCCCCATCTTTGCAAAAATGAGCTTTCAAAACTGCAAATATATCATTTCACACTCCCCTGTCCTTCTCCCTGTCCTCCTTCCATCCCATCCCCTTTTTTCTTCCAAACTTTCAAATCTTTCAGTGGTTCCCCAACACCTCAGGATGAAATTTCTAAGTTCTTAGGATGCTCTGAACTTTGTTTCCTTCCAGACTCTATAAAGTTTTTGGATTTCTCTCTTATTAGTGGGATTGGATGAGTTTCCTTAACTTTGCATGTGATCCTTGCCCAGTTTTGTAGAGTTTTGCGAGCTTTTAGAATGAATTGGGGATCTTCTACCTCTCAGTGCTAGAATGTTTGTGGGTGGAGATATCACTTCTAACAGGGTTGAGAGGAAAAATGGTTTCTTGTGGTTTGACGGTGGTGGGCACAGCCACGGCACCAATAGGGACGATGCTATTTTGGACCCAGCGCTGTAGTGAGGAAACAACTGCAGGGGGGAAATTAAACACTGCAGATGGTGTAAACCATTTTACAGCTCGCATACCTACAGGCCTTCTATTTTTGATTTGTCCCTTGGTTTGCCCTGCACATACTCTTAAAATTAAAAAAAAAAAATTGTGTTAAAATATACATAACATAAAACTTACCTTTTTAACTGCTTTTAATTGTACAACTTAGCAGCTTTAAGTATATTCACAGTGTTGTTCAACCATCACCACTATCCATCTCCAGAACTTTTTCATCATCCCAAACTGCATCCATTAAGCAATAACTTCCCATTTCCCCTCCCACCAGCCGCTGGTAGGCACTACTTTCTCTCCGTTTTTCTTTAATTGAAGTATCGTTGATTTACAGTATTATATTAGTTTTAGGTGTACAGCATACACTGTTCTACTTTCTGTCTCTAAGGATCTGCCATTTCTGGGCATGTCCTATATCTAGAGTCATTCAACATGTGTCCTTTTGTGTCTGGTTTATTTCACTTGCCTTAACGTTTGCGAATACTCTCGGACTTGGTTCTTACCTGGGAACGAAGGGGAGGACGGGGCCACGTTGACTATGTGTGGTCACTGTGGCACGTTGTTGAAATTGATTGCTTCAGTAATTCTCCCAGTCGCCTGCAGAAGGGGGCATTAGGTGTCCCATTTTACAGATGCATACATGGACTTTGAGACGTTAGCGTTCTTGAGGGCCCATGGCTAGTAGCCGTGGCGGTGCCGTGTTTTGAACCCGGTTTTGTCTGACTCCAAAGCCTACGTATTTTATTCTCTGTCTGCCGCTTGGATCTCCACCCCGACCCCACCCCACACTGGGTTTCTGAAGATCGAGCATTCTGCTGGGCTTGTCCTGAACCGTGCGGTTTGCACATCTGACCGGGTGTGGTTCACACCTTGCCTGTCTCCATCACAGTGACCTGAAAGCTTTCCCCTTGAGTTCAGACAGGATGGCCATCGGCCACTGTGGGTAGTAGTTTTGCTGATTGGTGCAGTTCAGTGAATTGATTTTTCCATAAAATGTTCTTAAGATACCTAGCCTTGTGGAAGCTTTGATTCCCAAGATCTTTCTTGCGAAGCATCCTGAGCAGAGTGTGATGGAATTCGGCTAGCTCTGAAATACTTCGTAATTTGGAGTCTGAGGGACTTGGGAATATGTCATTTTAACTGTCACTTTCCCCTTTACTGCAGTAAGATGCTTGCTTCCTAAAAAGTGGGACCTGGAGGGTTTCTTTCTGTTCTGTTGTTCCCTCATTTCCCATCAGGGTGAGGTAAAACTCCTCACAGCTGAGGCCACCTTCACTTTTTAGCCGAGTGGGCTTCGTAGTGGGCACAGGGTGGGCCCTGGCACTGCAGTATTTTCCAAGTGAGAAATAAAGCACATTGATGGGATTCATTCATTTGTTCAACAAATAAGGTTCTGGACTCTAGCAATGAGTAACTAGATACAAATTCCTTTCTTCATGGGGCTTACTTCCCACCTGGGGGAAAGAACCCATAAGCAAGTCAACTGAGTGAGTTTTATAGACGACTGGGAAGTGAGAAGTGCTTTGGAGAAAAGTAAAGCCGAGTGGGCCGAGGGCGTGCATACACGCCCATGATATTCAGTAGGGTGGTCGGAGCGGGCCTGGCCGAGAACCTGGCACTGGGACAGAGACTGGGTGGGATGCTGGGACGGGCCGGCTGGCAGCCTTGCGGAAGGGCATTCCAGGCAGAGAGAGTGTCTGGCACGGAGAGGGAGGAGCTGGGAGGCCAGTGAGGGGAGGGGGCGGCCGTCGGGGAGACCAGTTCTTGCACAACATGGAGCCATTGGCGGGTTTTCAACAGAGGACATGGTATGACTTAACTTTTAGACGGACATTCTGGTCGTGTGGTGAGAATAGACGGAAGGGAGCCCGGGGTGGAAGTAAGGATCCAAACAGGGCAAAGTGACGGTGCTTTGCTGTCGGCCATTGTGTCTGTGGTTGTTGACTGGAGCGCGAAGCTCGTACCATTCACATTATTCGCTGTCTTACCCTGGCACCCCCAGCCACTTCCTCCAAATTTGCTGGCATCATGGTCGATGCTGATGATTCAGAAATGATGGAGATACGGAACCTGCCTCTAGGGAGCGCTCAAGCTAGGCTTTAGGCACTAGAGAAACAGATGGTTTAACAAACCAGAGGTCGCAACCGCTACAAGAGCAGTGTGTGGTGGGTGTGCGGGACATACCGCCTTCCGTCCCGGGCTAGTGGGTATAGGCGGGAGGGCGCCGGAGCGAGTGATGCTTGAAGTGAGCCTTGAGAGGCACGAGAGTGACACAGAGCGAAAGCCCAGGGCTTCAGGCAGGGACCCGCGTCAGTGAGAGCTGGCACACCCGGGAGAACTGGGGGCGATGACTGGCCCACAGAGCGCATTGACGTGTGTGGACTGCGGGCTCTTGGGAGGGTTCTCCGCAGCGCCGATGGGCCTCTTGGCCCACGCAGGCTGCACTGCTCCCCGTCACAACCTAGCTCCCGACCCGGCTGTTGGCCTTGCTTCCTTCTGCCACAGGCACCATTTCAGGATCGTTTCCGGATTGATAGATAACAAATACCTACCTTTGGCAGGTGTAATGAATTCTTCTTCCACGGTCCGGTCACCAGAAAGATCAGAGTAGAGTTCTTTTAAAACAAGTAACTGATTTTTTTTTTTTTTTACAGCTTTATTGAGGTATAATTTACCTGTTAACCGTACAGTTCAGTTATTTTTTAGTAAATTTACGGAGTTGTACAGCCATCACTGCAATCCAGTGTTAGAGCGTTTGCCCATCACTCTGAAAGATGCCTTGCCTCCGTCTGCAGGCATTCCCCACCCCCACCTGCAGTTGTAGGCGACCGTTTCTCTACTTCCTGTCTCTGTAGATTTGCCTTTTCTGAGCATTTCGTATAAATGGGATCATAGAGTAGGTAGTCTTTTATGTCTGATTTCTTTATTCTGTATTCAAGGTTCATGAATATTATAGCGTGTATCAGTACTAGTTTGTTCCTCTTTACCGTTGAATGGTATTTGATTGTGTGGATGTACCACATTTTGTTTCTCTCGTCATCAGTTGATGGGCATTTGGATTATTAGCACTTCTTGGCTCTTAAGAGTGATGCCCACTTTTTTGCCAGAAGGGCATCCAGTAGGCCAAGGGTTCTCTGGGGAAGGTGCACACGAGAGCGATTTCGGTTTGGGGAGTGTCCTTACAAACTTAGTGTTCTTGCCTTGCCCTTTTGGAAGACTTGTGGAGTAATGAATGTTATTGGAGCCATGTACTAGCTGAGTGGTCTTGCCCAGTTGCCTGTTTCCTTAGCTGGGAGGTGGGGATGCTTATAGGTGCGGTGCTTGGTACAGGGTATTGTGAGGATTCAATGAGATAATACGGAGAATATGTGCAAGGTAACGGTTAATTTTCCCCATGAGCCCCCCCAGCCGCCAACACCCACCCGTGTGCTGCCCCTGGGGAAGTGCTTGGGGATGAGAGGGGCTGTGTTAGGACCGCCCCGCTTCGAGGGGTCTGTGGTCTTGTTGGAGAGAGGTGTGGAGTGCCCGTGAAGTAGAGGGCCGGGAGGGGAGTGGGATGGGGGGCTCTTAGGAGACCCCATAGGCCTGGCTGGCTGGCTGGCTGGAGGAGAGGAGCGGGGAGGTCAGCTTAGAAGCATATTGGGAGAATTTTAAAAGCCCACGTGGAAAGACTTGGGTCTTTGTTTAATCCCTTGGGCAACCATGAATGCTTTGGTGCCTGATCTCACATTTATGAGATGTGTCTGGAGGAGGGAGGCTGCAGATTGAGGGGTCTTTGGCTGGATTCCACCCACGAAATGTGTTTTTGGGCTCCCCAGTCCTTTAAATTCATTCAAAAAGTTGCCCGTGTTTAAAATCTGGCCATCTGGCCACGCTGGCCTCAGTTCCCACCTGGTGTCGTGTGAGCAGGGCTTCCCGAGGAGTCCGGGTTTCCGTGGTTAGGGGCTGCCTCATCTCTCCCTGCTTGAGCTTGCAGCTGTGGGTCTAGAGCTGCGCTGGATGGCACGGTGGCCTTGAGCCCCGTGCGGCTGTTGAAAGTTACATTAAGGAGCTCGATGGTTTAAGCAAAATTTAAGATTTTTTTTCCCATTCACACGAGCCACATTTCACTTGCTCAGTAGCCATGTGTGGTTAGTGGCTGCTGATTTGGACAGCACCAATCTGGGACATTCCTGTCACTGCTGAACATTGTTTGGGGCTGGTCCAGATCTTTGAACAAAGGTTACTGACTCTGCCTCGCACCGTGTTCAACCCCGGCCTCCTGGGCTCGCTGGGCCTGTTGCTGCTCGCGTGTGAAATGAAGTGGTTTGATGACGGATGATCCTTTCTAATGGTAAGACCCTGGTGTATGGGCAACAACAGGTAACAAGCCTATCACTTCGTGAGTCCCATTAATCTCACATTAAGTACTTATATTTTAACAGACTTTTGTGGCTCAAAAAGTGTCTCCGGAGGCCATTCCGGAAGAGGGATTTAAAAAGTCAGCGGCCCAGAGGCATCTGGTTGGCACGAGTGTCCCAGGAGTTGCTGGTTGAAGCTGTGAAGGACAGCATGCTTGGGTGAATGGTTCTGCTGTCTCACATGAACGCACAGGGTCACCGACTTTGTCACACTCTTCTGGGGTATCTGTGTTGTGCTCTTATTCTTGGGATTGAAAGTGAGTGCGTTGTAAGAGTACTAATTAATTTCCTCCTTACTTAATAAGGTTGCAGTGTAGAGTCTTAAAATGACAAAAAAATATATAGAGCCAGCAGCCTGTGGCCCCATGGGGCACCTAGCGCATTATGGTAAAAATAATGCTAGTCAGGTGTACAGTGTGTGTGCTTTCTCAGAACTTGCCCTGAGGAGATGAGCGCACACGTGCGGAAGTGTGTACCCATCACAGTGTTGATTAAGATAATGACTGTGGGTAGGGGCTTGGCGGCTCGGTTCAGTGATTATGGTGCCTGCACACAATGGGGTATCATCCAGCCATTGAAAATGGGGCGGAGATCTGTATGTATAGATCTGGGGCGATTTCCATGGCATACGAACCGTTTCTGTAGAACTCACAGCACACACACGTGCACACGTGTACATGCGCGATGTCTTGAGGGACAGTCATCAGGATGTTGACAGTTGGGTGATGAGATTTCAGGCGCCCTCACTTTCATCTTTGGGGTTGTGCCCCCTCGGACTGTTCCTCTCTTTGCTCAGTAGGCTGTGCTTTTTCATTTTTGATTTTTTGAAAGTGCTGCTCTCATAAAGAAGGGAACAAACACTTACCGAGTGCCTACTGTATGTATGCCAGCCATTTTGTTAAAACTCTTAACGCTCCTGTGTACTCTTTGAGGGAAAGGTGTTATTATTCTGACTTTACTGATGAAGCACGTGAATCCTGGAGACGGAGCAGCTCGGTTGGGCAGTAGACGCGGCAGAGCTGGGATTCAAGCCTGGATCTGTACTCACAGCACCCTTGGACTTTTCCTGTTTTGGGCATTATCAGAGCATCAGAGACGTTTGGAACTGAGACCGGCTTTATCTGGTAGTGGCAGAGAAGAAATGTGACCTGCCCAAGGTCTTCAGCTAGCTAGAGAGAGGTGAGGAGGGCTAAAAGGTGGGGTTTTGTGATACTGTGATTTTGCTGTGCTGAGAATAGCCTTGATCAAGTCAAGAGGCTCCCTCACCCCTACCCGCCTCCAGTTCCATCACTATCCAAACTTTATGACCTTGGTTAAGTCTCTCTACCTCTCTTTTGAATTTTCCTCGCTTGCAAAATAAGGGTAGTATGTTCTACATCTCAGGTTGTTGTGAGATTATTCAGATTCATCCAGAAGTGCCTTAAAAACAATAAAATACAATATGAATGCAAAATATTATTTTTATTCCAGCCAGTCTGGTCTTCCTAGGCTCAAGAAGTGACCTGTTCCTCCAACCTAGCTTGTCCCTTATGGACATTTTTTGGGGAAAAGGATTTAGAATTCCTTTCTTTGATCATTGAGCAGATGTTATACCGTGGAGAGAGAACTGTGGTTGGTTCCATTTTGGTGCCTTGACTTGTAGTTTAGAAAATAAGTAAGGCAGAGACGAGGTCCAAGCCACTTGTCACAGACTTATATATAGGTCGAGTGGTCCAGGGTCACTCCCACTTTTCTGGTTTTTAAAACCTTTAAAAAAATTGCGAGCTGTATTTAGAAAGGGCATAAAATGCAAATACACAGTTTAATCAGTTGTAAAACTAACAGCTCTTTAATTGCTACTCGGGACAAGAACTGGAACATTGCCAGCACTCCCCGAAGTTACCACTCTCCTGTCTTGTATGGTATCACTCTCTTTTCTTTTTTAGTTTTATCATCTAAATATGCACCTTAAAATTATAGTTTATGTTTGCTTGTTGTTGGACTCCTACAAAAGTGTATATACAGGCTTTTTCACTCATGATTATAGATTTATCTGTGCTGTTGAGTGCAGCTTTGATTCATTTATTTTGATTGATTATTGTGTTCCTTGGCATGAAAACCACAACTTTCACATTCTACAGTAGATGGACATATGGATTTCTAGTTTTTGGCTATTATGAATGGGGCTGCTCTGAGCATTTTTGTGCATTTCTCCTGTTGTACACGTGCATGCATTTCTGTTGGGCATATTCCTAGCAGTGGAATAGCTGTATCTCCAAATTTGGGAGATATGCCAAGATGTTTTCTGAAGTGTTGGTTGTACCAGTTTACATTCCTACCAGCCCAAGTTTCCGTGGTAACACGTTCTTGTCAACACTTGGTCTTGTTGGTCTTTAATTTTAGCCATTCAAGGAGTATGCAGCAGTGTGTCATTGTATTTTAGTTTATGTTTCTCTGATGAGTCATGGAGGTTGAACAACTTTTCATGTACTTATGAACATTGATATCTTTTGTGAAGGGCCTGTTCAAGTATTTTGCCCATTTTTCTACTGGGTTGCCTGTTGATTGGGCTTGTAGATGATCTGTATATTTTCTAGAATCAAGCCTGTTGTTGCTTATTTGTTTTATAAATATCTCTTTCCAGTGTGACTTGCCTTTTACTTTCTTAGGGTGTTTTGGTATACCACAGTTCTTAATTTTAATTTGGTCCAGTGCATCACTGTTTCTTTTAATGGTTTATGTTTACTGCGTCCTGATACTTTCTCCTATCGTGGGATCATGCAGCTGTTTTCCTGTGTCATTTGCTAAAAGCTTCATTGTTTTGTTTTCCACACTTACATCTATACCAGGAGTTCATCTTTACGAATGGGGTGAGAAAGTAGTTTCTTTTTTATTCTAGATAGATACTCAGTGGGCCCAGGGTTGTCACTCCTCTGTAGTACACACTTTGTCTTGAAGAAGGTGCCCACATGTGCATGAGTCTGTTTCTTTATTCTGTTCTGTTGCTATATTTGTCTTCTCTTGAGCCGATAGCACATTCTTGCTGTCTTATAATAAATCTTGATATCCCATGGGAGCGAGTTTCACCACCTTGTGTCCTGCCATTTGCATTTCCACATAGATTTTGGAATCAACTTGTGAACTTCCTAAAGAAAAATTATAGTTGGGATTTTGAGTGGAATTTTATGTGTAGATCAATTTGGGGAAAATGGAAATTTTGCAATACTGAGTATTTCAGTCTGTAGCTTCTCTCTGTTTATTTTGGTCATCTTTAATTTTTCTGTCTTTTTTTTTTTTAATCATTCCATAGCTTTTGGGGTAGAGATTTATTTTGGCTAGATTTATTCCTAGGTGTTAATTTTTATGCAATTAAAAATGGAAACATTTCAGATTTCCTTTTTTGGCTTGTTGTTGGTATAGAAATGTAATTGATTTTTTGCAGGGGGTGGGGAGGTACACTGACTTTGTATTAATCAGTCTTGCAAAACTTACTTATTTTATAATATACCTGTAGATCTTCTGGATTTTCTACTTACAATCTCCATTAGTAATGACAATTTAGCTTCTTCTCTATGAGTTTTATACCTTTAATTTTTTTTCTTGCCATAAAGCTTTAGCTAGGACCAGTGTTGAAAAAATATTGCAGAATGGATATTTTTGTCCTGTTCCCCATATCAAAGGGAAAACTTGCAGTATTTCATCAAGTGTGATGCTTGGTTTGATACTTGGATCAAAATTTGGCTCTTTCTACCTTTTAGCTGTTGTGAATAATGTCGCTCAGAGCGAGTGTACAAGTATCTGTTGGAATCCCTGCTTTCACTCCTTTTGGGTTTATAGCCAGAAGTAGAATTGTTGGATCATACGGTGATTCTGTGTTTAATTTGGGGGACCTGCACACCGTTTCCCACGAATACCACTGTGTATTCCTACCAGCAGTGAACGCTCAAGAGTCCCAGTTTCCCCACATCTTCACCCACACTTGTTTTCTGTTCTCTGTTTCTGTTTTTTGGGGGGATAGTAGTGACCCAGATGGGTGTCTGCTATTGCTTCTTGCCCAGCGTTGCTGACCTCTCCTTTTGATCTCCTTTTCAACTTATGTTAGTTCTATTTTTCTCTATCCTTGGTCTTTTACCTCTTCTTTTGAACTTTCCATCCTTTCGTCTCTCTGGGCTTCATTCTGGATTTTTTTCTGCAGACTGTTTCCTGTTTACTTCTCCCTTCATCTATATCTAGTGTGTTTTTAAGCCCATCCATCGGGTACTTAATTTTGGATTTCTCTCTCCCCAATTTTAATCATGTGTTTTGTTTTCTTATACATAGTAAGAATTGTTGTTTTAACATCTGTTTCTAATTATTCTCATACGCATAGTTCATATGGATCTTTGTTTCTGCTAGTTTTCATTTATAGTTGTCCTGTGTACCTGGTTGTCTTTGGTTGTGTTTTGGACATTGTATTTGAGAATTGTCTACAGAAGTAAATTGAGGACTAGACGAGGATTATATACTCTCCATCCAGAAATGATTTGTGTTTTTATCTGCCAGGGGCTTTAGGGCACCAGCAGTCTAATAAGATCATTTCTATCTGCTGTGAGGGATTGGCATTTTTCTGGGTCACCCAGATTCTTGGAAGCTGGCCTGCAGTACATCTGGAGGCTGTTTTATTTCCACTTCACTCTCCAAGTGTATAGCCATTTGGATTTCCAACCCAAGGTATAGGGGGTTATCTGGGCCACTAGTCTTTGAGGGCTCTGGAGTGCATGTTCTAGATCCAAGTGGTTGTCACAAGTAATCAATCCTCAGTGTCTTGGTTGCCCCGTCCCAGTGTATAAATAGCCCTAGGGCAAAAGTAGACCGTTTGCTGTAGGCTCATCTCTCTGGATTTTAGTTTTCTTATATTTTGTGAGCCGGTAGCTCTTCTGTGCCTTCTTAGTTCTCTGATGTTTCCAAGATGTTCTTTTACATGATATCCAGCATTTGTAGTTGTTTTTAGCATGAGGGGTGGTCTGAGTTACTTAGCCTTTATTACCTCCTTTTAAAAGCATCTTTTAAAAGTTACAGGGTAAAGGAACTGTGTTGGACCTTGAGAACACATCTGTGCTAAACTAATTCATCACTAGTCAATAAAGTAGGGCCTTATTGATCACTTACCATGAACCCGGTATTGTGCTATATGTTACAGAAATTTCGAGGAAATACAAGGCATGGTATTCCTTACCTTCAAGGAGTTTAGCTGGGGACACTAGCGTAAACTCAGAAAATTAAATAGAATATTGGAGGAGGTGCTCAAGGGTCATGCAGAGTTGACGGCCTAGTGAAAACTACGGGCAGAGTGGGTGGTGTGAGCCTGACCGTCTCTCTGCCTCTGTCCCCTCTCTCCTGGCCATCTTCCCCATGGTGGGCACAGGGCCCTGTCACTCCCGCTTTAGGTTCCAGCTCTTCGGTGGCTCCCCCACTGTGTTCAAGACCTAGCTGAGGCCCTTCCAGAGCTTCCTCCCTTGCCCCTCCTCGCACCTGTTCCCCTCCTCCCACCCGCATGTGCTCCTCTCTCTGCTGGGAGGTCTTCTCTTCCTTTGGTGTGAGGCTAGGTCTTCAAAGCTTCTAGCCTCGTGCAGTGAAACCCCTTCTGGGAAGCCTCCTTGGGGAAGCCAGCCCCGTCCCTGTCCCCAGGACTCATAGGCGTGGCCTCCCCTGACCTGAATCAGTACCTATTTCCTCTGGCAGGGGCCGTGACAGTGCTCTGGTGCTAACAGCCAGCAGGTGAGTGGTCTGGCCCTTTCCCTGCACCGAGCACTATTTCAAGCACTTCATGTATATACACAGTGACCTAGAAGGTAGCTGTTACTGTTTCCCCCATTTAACAGGTCAGAAAACTGAGGCACAGAGAGGCTTCACGGCTCCTAATTAGAGTGGTCTTGTGGGCAATGACTTTATTGATTTATCCCTCTCTTCACTAGGGAAACAGAGAAGGGCCTGAGCTGTGAAGATAAACATGTGCGGTAGCGATTCCTTTCCTGCCCCACCGGGGCTGTGGCTAAGGGAGAACTGGACAAGCGTGTGCGGTGGTTGATGCTGCTGGCAGGGGGCCTGGACTGTGCGCCAGCCTCTCCGCGCCTGGTTCTCTGGAGCTCGGCTGCATCAGTCAGCCTCGTCTGCCCGGACGGTCTCGGGACTCCCCAGTGTCTCTGGGTGGGACTTGTGGGGAACGTTGCTGTCTAGGATTTAGCCAGGGCTGCCCTGGTTGGACCTGCTAGCAAACCTTCATCCTGGAAAAGCTTTAAAGTCTGTTTCCCCCAAATTCCACGGGTAGGTAAACCGACATGGGCTGGCATATCTGGAAAGGCCATAGTCCTCTTGCAGCTCAGGCTTGAGGGATTATACTGAAGGCAGGTATTAATAATTCTGCCACGAGGAACACTCCCACCTCCAAGCAGTAGTGCATCCAGAGAGAGGCTTAGGATTTCATCAGGAAAAAGCCAGTTCCAAATAATTGAGAGACTGCTCTTTTTGTAAAATAAACTTAAATTTTTAGAACAGTTTTGGATTGATAGAAAAATCCCATCATATATCATTAACCTCTAACACTGGTGCGGTGTATTTCTTAAACTCAATAAAGAAATAGTGGTAGATTATTATTAACTAATGTCCGTAGTTTGTTCAGGTCTTAAGTAAGTTTTATCTGACGTCCTTATCAATCCCAGGATCCCACTCAGGATAGGACACTCCACTTAATTATTGTGTCTCCTAGGCTCCTTTTGGTTGTGACGATTTGACTTCCCTTGTCTTTGACGACTTGGATTGTTTTTAAGTGTACTGATTAGGTATCTTGGAGGATGTCTCTCTATTGGGATCTGATGTGGGTTTGTGAGTTTTTAAGCAAACGATCACAGACCTTTTAATCACATATGAAGCATACGTACTTCCAATGTGATGTATGGTTGTTGATGTTAACCTTGCTCATCTGGTTGAAATACCGTTTCTGAGGCTTTTCTTGTCTTATGGGTAATTGTCCCCCTCTACATCTATGTTGTATTCTTTGGAAGGAAGTTAAAGCCTGATACCTAGTCGTCTGTAGCTCATAAGTCATTATTTTAAAGTGTTTTCCATTCCACCGTACCATTACAGACACAAACCTATCAAACAGCTCTTTCTATAAAAAAAATGTTAAGACCTGCGTTTTAACATTTTCACATTGCCAATCCCTTGCAAGGACAGTGCATGTACTGTGGTGACAAGTGGGCAAATTTTAATTACTTTGTTTCGAAGCAGTGGACTTGAAGCTGACCAGCGAAAATTAAAAAATTTTCGCTTTTATCAGTAGCAAAACGCAGGGGCAGGGAGTTGCAAGGACTCATAATGATCTGCTAGCAAATGGCAACAAAGTTTGTAGGGCCCGCGGAGAAAAGAAACAAAGAAACTTAAGCCCTTTTGAAGCTGTTAGCACCCTCTTGTAACAGAAAGTAATTTCATAGCCGCATTTACGCTGCTGGGAAAAGACTGCTTTTGAATGTTTACATCGTGGAAAAAGAGAGAATTCTTTTTTCCAAAAATTGCACCGAGGTAAAGCAGAACTCTACTTGGTGCGAGTGTGTTGTATAGGCGTTAGCAGTACTGCCCTCGCTACACGCTCATCGGACAGTAGCGCAACCCCAAGAAAAGGATGGTTAGTGCCGTCGCTGCCCGCGCCCCGAGCAGCTGGCGCCAACAGCGGGTAGGCTTGTGGCGACTAACCCGCGCATTCCGCCGCAGCCGCCCGGCAGCCGGCGCACCTCTGCTGATCTCAGCTCCCGAAGCTCACCATCAACTCCTCGTTTTCGGAGGCTTCGGAAGGTCGCAAAGGGGCCGCTCAGTGTTACCCAGAAGGCCACGCGCCAGCTGCGAGCTGATATGCATATGTGCTCTCCGCCGGGGCGGGGCCTGCAGGGGGCGGGGCCGCAGCGCGCTCTCCCACTCTCGGGGGCGGGCGCCCGGGACTCAGGCCGAGGCGGTGGGGTTTGATTCGTGTCTTGCCACCGACTATTTCGTGTTAGCGCTGTAAACAGCCCTTTCCGGCAAGCGGCCCCCCTCCTGACACCCGGCTTAACCCTGCGGGTCGGCGCACGCTCCGGCTCCCGGGCCGCGTCTGAGCCAGAGATGCGGAGGCGCCCCGGGAGCCGGCGGGCGAGGGCGCCGCGCCCCCCGCCGGCCGCTGACGGGGGCCCGCTGTTTGCCGTTGCAGGTGGTTCTCCTGGGCATGGACATCCTGTCCTCGCTGGTCACCCGGCTGCAGGATCGGTTCAAGGCACAGATCGGCACAGGTGAGCTCGCTCCTCCTCCAGCTCCCGGCCTTCGCTGGGTCTCGCCAAAGCTTCACTTGGCTGTACCCGCCTTGCACCCTTACCCTCTAGTCCCCCGCCCCCCAGCCCGCCCCCACCTCCTCCTGCATCTTTAGATGCCACGGCTGCCCCGCTGCCCTCGCCCCCCTCCTGGGCGTGGCCGGATCTGCCACCTCCGCACACCTGCTGGCACCCCACCCGCATACCTTTCTGCTGGCTTTTTCCACCTCCCTGTGCTAGTACCAACTATTACTTTGGTTTCTTCCAATTAGCCATCAGGCTGTGGTGCCAACCGAGCCCTCCTTGTCCCTGACCCTTCCCTTTGAGAGGCATCGCTTTCTCTCTTTGACAGTCCTGCAGATCCGATGCAGCTGTATTGTTAACAGATTATTGTTGCTATGACTGTTTTCACTTTGGTTGTAGATGTCATTTCAAGTGTGTGGTAAATGATCACTCTTATTTTGAAGGGAGAACAGAAAGTCAGAAAAATGAAATAAAAATAACCCCACGTTCCGTAGATTAAGAGATGATTTAATTCCCGAGCTCTGGGCTTTGATGATGACAGTACAAACACTAAGCGTCTGTGTTTGTGCAGGCGTTTCCTTGTAGAATTTCTCGCTTTCGATTGGTACACATGTATTTGTTCTTCTGCTAACCGTCTGGTCAGTGTGCACCTTTAGATAAAGTCACGAGCTCTTCCCACTCCGGTACAAACCGCCTATCTGCAAATAAAAAATCCCTCTTAGGAATTTGATGTTTTAGTAGCGTTCCATTTCCCCCGAAATTAGCTGATTGTTCGGGGCTATCTCTTGTAAAAGAAATGTGTATAGACTTTCAGAAGAAGCAAAGAAAATTGACCTCTGACACTCAGGTGCCCTTGGAGCAGCAGCAATGGCCGGCCCCCAGCCATGCGGAGGAAGGGCGGAGAGCTGCATTCTGTCTGATGAGCATGGGTGGATGTGATGTAAAAGTAAAAACAGATTGAGCCATAATGCCTGTTCCTCCCCAGCTCTCCTCCCCACTACCCCCCCCCCAGCAGATGCGCTGCAGCCCCTCTGTCTAACCTGGATTTCCTTTTGTGTTGACTCTTTCCTGCCAAGGTCTTCCGTCGACATCCATGTTAATAGCATTTCAGCAGCTTAAAAACATGCTGGGAGCTGCCTAGAGGAAGGTGGGGTAAGGAAGAAGACAAACAGTGTGTCCATGCAAAGGATTTTTGCATACTCGCCTAGTAGCTCCCGTGGATGGATCTGAGGAGGAAGAATAGAATTATAGGGGTTGGTGGGTTTAGAGTGATGTGCATCGTTTAGGCCAGGAGTTTGAAATATCTTGTTAATTGGAATATCCACAGTTGGTGACCACAGGCCACCAGACCAGGTTTTCATTTGATCAATTTGCATTTTAATTTCCAGTGCTGCCAAGTTTAATAGACAGACTGGGCGATGCTAAAGACTCTGTGAGGGAGCAAGACCAGGCGCTGCTGCTGAAGATCATGGATCAGGCCGCCAACCCCCAGGTGAGGCGGGGCGGGGCGGGGTCCGGGCCTGCGGGCGGGCGCGGGAGTCCCCGCAGGGCGCCGGTGGGCTTCAGAGGAAAACTTTCGTGGTGCTTCATCTGGCCCCTCTTCCCCCCATAGGGTATTTAAACAATAAACCGCAGAAGGTATACCTTTGAATAAGTTAGTGGACTTAACATGGGTATCCAGTGCTTGGTTTGAGCCATTAGAGTCGAGCTTGTTTACATAACCGACTCTGCGCATCTCTGAAAAGAGGCAGCTGTGGTGTCGGGGCACTCAGAGGCCTGGCTGCAACCCTGGTCCCTGTCTGCTGGTGAGCTGGGGCTGCTGGGACGGACAGACAGGGGTCCAGCTGTCCATTGTTGGGGGGTGGGGCGGGGCGGGGAGGCGTCAGGAAAAGCCTTCCCAGGAAAGGTAAAGCCTGCATGGGCCTGAAAAGCTGAGCAGGTGTTTGGCTTGTGGATGGGGTGGGCACAGCTGTTCAAGCTGCGAGAGCAGTGTCAGTATGTGACCTTGGGCCTCATTTTCCTCACCCATAAAATGGGGACAATTTCACCTCCCTTTCAGGGTTGTCGGGAGAATTAAACACAATTGTATAAAGGAATGTGTTTTGACCGTTTTTAACCTGACATATGAGCATAAGT
This sequence comes from Balaenoptera acutorostrata, assembly GCF_949987535.1. Taxonomy (NCBI): domain Eukaryota; kingdom Metazoa; phylum Chordata; class Mammalia; order Artiodactyla; family Balaenopteridae; genus Balaenoptera; species Balaenoptera acutorostrata. The sequence continues at coordinate 108,269,491 of NC_080071.1, forward strand.
TACTATTTTCCAGCAAGCTCTCGAGAGCGTTAAATGAGCTGCTGGAGGTGGGGAGGGCTTTGGCACCTGTTGCGACGTGTCCCCCCCCCCCCCCGACCCCCGTGGGCCCCACGTTGGACGGGGCTGCAGAAGCTGCCCTCTCTCCTCTCCCCCCCGTCCTCTGCGCCTGCAGTACGTGTGGGACCGGATGCTGGGAGGCTTCAAGCACAAGAACTTCCGCACCCGGGAAGGCACGTGTCTCTGCCTGGTCGCCACACTCAACGCGTAAGTCTGGTGGGGCCTCAGGGTGTCCTCGGCTGAGCTTTCGCACCTGTAACTGTTAATTCTGAAATCATCACGAATCTACAGGAAGTTGTAGGGAAACGTCCTGGGAGGTGCCGCGCACCCACCTGTCGCCTTGCGTGTCTGTAGTGCAGGGTCCAGACCAGGAAGTTGGTGTAGATACGATCCACAGAGCTAGTTCAGGTTCTTCCAGGACGCACACGTGTCGTGTGTGCGTAGCTCTGTCACGGGTGCAGCTCCGGGTAACTCACTGCCATGTTCAAGCTGCAGACCCGTACCTCGCCCCAGGCGCCCCCATGCTGCCACTCATGTGCTCTTCAGCTCTGCAATTTTGTTATTTTATGAATGGAATCACACAGAATGTGACCATTTGAGATCGACCTTCCCCCCCCCCCCCCCCCCCGCAGCGTAATTCCCTTGAGATTGCATACATCTTGTTGCCTGAACAGTAGTTTGTTCCTTTTTATTGATGAGTAGAATTCCCTGCTATAGACATATCATAGTGTGTTTAACCATTCACCCGTTCAAGGACATTTGAATATTTCCAGATTTTGGTTATTTCAAATAATGCTGTTGTGAACACACATGTACCAGTTTCTGCATGAACAGAAGTTTTCATTTCTCTTGGGTCAGTGCCCAAGAGTACAATTGCTGGGTCATTTGGTAAATTCATCTTTACTTTGAAGAGAAACTGCCAAACTGTTTTCCAGAGTTGTCTGTATCATTTTGCATTCCCACCAGCAGTGTATGAATGATTCAGTTTCTTCATTTCCTCGCTAGCATTGAATGTTACCACTGTCTTTAATTTTAACCATTTTGATATGCGTGTAGTGCTGTGTCATTGCAGTTTTAATTTGTGTTTCCCTAATGACTGTTGATGTTGAACATTTTTTTAAAGTGCTTGTTTGTAGGAGAGCCTTTTTTAAAATTAAAAATTACAAATCACCTTTTCTGATTACGAAAGTAATGCTGTGTATGTCACAGAAAATTTACATAAAGAAGAAAATGATTATCGTCTATAATTCTGCCACCTTCAGATAATCACTGTTAACATGTAGCATTTTGTTCCAGCCTTTAGAGTTTTATTATTTTTAAAAACAAAATGGAGATTGTAACGTTTATATTACCTTATAAGTTTTTCTCTCTTAATGTGCTAGACCTTTTGGGACCATTTGGTCTCTGAAGCTTTTTTTTTTTTTTTTAAATTTATTATTATTTTTTTGGCTGCACCACATGGCATGCAGCATCTTAGTTCCCCAACCAGGCATCGAACCCTGTGCCGCCTGCAGTGGAAGCACGGAGTCTTAACCACTGGACTTCCAGGGAAGTCCCTGGTCTCTGAAGCTTTTAAAAAATGTCTCTAGCCTTTGCTTACTGTAGTTCCGCTTCTAAGAATTTGTCCTAAGAGAGTACTCAGGGAGGAATCAGGGAGAGTCTTGTTGGCGGAGGGTGTCTGTGACAGCGTTTAGTTCATGGCGGTGAACAGCTGGAGATGGCTGAGCTCTCCTCCAGCAGGGCAGCGTTCAGCTGGCGTCCTCTCAGCCGTTTATCGCAGCCTGTCTTCAAGCGGTTATTAACTGAACGTCTGGTGTGGCAGAGAGCCGCACAGCAGGGTGATTAGGGGAGGACCCCGGGAGCCTGCGGGTGGCTGAGGGCACTGAGTTGGCCAGAGTAGGGACCACCGCTGGATGCATGGTGGCGTCAAGACGGCAGGACCCCACGTGGGCGAGGCTGCGGCCGCGGCCTGGCAGCGAAGGGCTGGGCCGGGTGGAGGGACCCGAGCGGGGCGGTGGAGGAGGGGGGGGCTTGTCCTGAGAGGCACTCACAGTTTAGAACTCTGCGCGGAGGGGCCGTGCGGGTGTGCGTTTAGTTTAGAAGCAGAGGGGGAAGGGTAAGGGGCGAGCCTTGGTGGGAGGTGGCGATGGGCCCCGGGAGGGAGGGAAGGAAGGGGTGAGAGGGCGGAGAGGCAGCGTGCTTTCCTGTCTTCCCACCAACAGTAAAGCACTGCTTTTGTTTTCAGCTCTGGAGCACATACCTTAACACTAAGCAAGATCGTGCCACACATATGTAACCTGCTCGGAGATCCAAACAGCCAGGTGAGTGTATTTAGTGAGAAAGAGAAATCATTGGCTGTAGACAGTGAGGGTGCATTTTGGTTCTGGGTGGGACTTTATTTCTCTCTCTAGAGCTCCGGGTGTTGGTTGAGGTGATGCGCGTTAGTGCCCAGTAGCATTTATCAGCGTCTTTGATGGATGTGGGCCCGCTTTGCCCTCCTCTCCACGTTGGGATGGGCCCTCACTAGCCTGTAAAGTGATGTCATCAGACCAGCCTCCAAGGGAAGGTCACTCTGGTCACCATCTCTGCAGCTAGAGGGTGGGCGTTGGGAGGGAGCGACGCTGATGGCGGAGCAGCGGACCCCTTCTGGGGTGGGAGAGGTGGGCTGGACAGGGCCTGCGGGGGCCTGTCGGAGGTGACAGAGGGGGCCCACGTTTTGTTCTTGGCGGTGGCCACATTGGTGTATATAACTGTGGAAACACCTCAGACTGACCTGTGCATGTTATTTTATGTAAAGTAAAACAAAACCCAAAAACGTCGAAGCACCACTTCCCTGGTGTCGGGGTGGGTGGGTGGGCCTTTGGTGAGCAGTGAGCAGGCAGCCCGGGCCCCGGAAGTGCCAGTTCCCCCCCAGGTCAGTTCTGGTTATCACCCAGAGCCCTGTCTGTCACGTTGGCTCACACACATGGTTAGATAAGGGGCTGAAGATAGGAATAGTAACTTACAAAAGAAACGTACACCTGCCCGGTGAACGGCACGGGATCGGAGTGCGCAGGTGCACCGGTAGGTGGGTGTTCAGTGGGAAACACCGCGGTACTGCGTGACCCCCAGTGGTCTGGATACGGCAGATCCGTGGATGCCTGGAGGGTTGGCGGCCCCCCTCCCCACGCAGTGTTCAGGGGTCGACGGTACTTGGTGGACAGCATCTCACTGTCAGTCTTGACTGGCGATGGCTAAAGTGCCCTCCGTAGACGACGCTGCTCTCCCTCCACTGTCCCCAGCTCCGCTCCGAGGGCCCTTGGGTCGCAGAGCCTCCCGTTCTCTCATCCTTTCTCCCTCCTCATCTCTGCCGTTGATTCCGGTTGTGTTTCCCGCTCCCTCTTTGGTGCTCTGCTGTGCTCCTTTCCCATCGCCGGCCGCTCCTCCCTCTCTCTCGCTCGCTGCCGGGCTGTGTCCCTGGTCTCCCTCGCCTGCACCCACTTTCTTCTTTCTGTGCATCCTCTATCCAGCCTTCACTGAAAGTATCTGATGTTGGAAATTTGAGTTTTAGATATTTTTATTTCCTGGATCATACTTTATGTTCAGCATCAATTTAAAAATAACTGAAGCTACTTTGTATTTTAAAAATTTTTGGCTGTGCTGCGGCAGGCAGGCTCTTAGTTCCCGGACCGGGGACCGAACCTGCACCCCCTACATTGGAAGCGTGGAATCCTAACCACTGGGCCGCCAGGGGAGTCCCTAACTGAAGCTACTTTTAAAAAAGATTCTGAATTACCAGATGGACTACTTTGCCTTTTTGCCCCCTTAACGTCTTGTCTCCACTTTGTTTTCTGTGGAAAAAAGTCCTTTATGGGGGTCACTCCTTGAGGCTGTCACTGCTGCCACGTGGCCCCTTCGGTAGAGCAGGAGAGCCAGCTGGGCTGGTCGAGGCTCTTTGTTCCTCACTCGGGTGCCTACACTGGCCTGACAGGTGATGTGAGTATCCCCGCCGGCCTCAGAGAGGCAGCGTGCCGGGGTGAACGAGGCCGGGCTCAGTGGGCGGCTGTCAGCAGTCCGGAGTGGCAGCACCTGTGGCCAGTTTCCCACGCTGAGCATCCGAGGAGTCCTTAGGAGCGTTTCCCCGCACGTGTGCGCGTGTGTGCAGACACAGACACGCGGGCCTCACCTCCCCGCACCCGGGGGCTCCACGTCCGCTCCTCTGATGCTAAATAACCCACTTAATCATCCCTCCTTCCGGGGTGCGTGTGTATGTCGCGTGTGCTTGTGCTCCTGACTTTATTTTCATTTTCTCGTCAGTCTTTCCTGCTGGTCTCTGAACCCTGAGGGTCAGGACTGCCCCTGTCTCCTCTTTATCGCCCCAGGACTGCCTTCCAGTGGCCTTAGGACTGAGTAGACTCCCCATGGCTACTTGCGCGGTGTTCCCCCCTTAGCCATGGATGCCTCAGGCCGGAGAGGACAGTTGTGTGTTTTGCTGGTGCTGTCACTGCACTGGACCCCCGACCTTGTGGTCGGCTTCCATCCAGCTCTCAGTCCTCTGCGGGGGTGAGTGAGTGAGTGAGTGAGTGAGTGAGTCTGTGTGTGTGTGTGTGTGTGTGTGTGTGTGTGTGTGTGTGTGTGTGTGTGTGTTGAGCCCTGCAAACAGTCCTGCTCCAGAGGCTGTGAGTCCTTTGATACTGGTCTGAATGCAGAGTGACTCAGCTTCTCAGAGTGGGCGCCCATGCCCAGGCTTTGTGTGGCTCAGGATGCTTTTGGCTGCTGAAAGTAACTCAAAATCCAACTCAGAATCACCAGAGCAGTGGGGAAAATGTATCATCCCGCGTGTAGGGGGGGCCCGAGGTAGGGAGGCCCCAGGGCCTGGTATCGGCTCAGTGACGTCCCCAGGACTGCGCGTCCCGCTCCACTTCTGCTGGGCTGCCCACCCCCTGGGCTTTGTCCTCTGCAGCTCTGCTCATGGGCCCTGCGTGGTACAGCCCAGCCGTACGCGTGTCCCGCATGCCTGGCAGATGAAAGCCCGGTGCTCCTATGCGCCTCTCCTGTTTTCAGCTTTTCTGGATTGAAAGGTTCAAACGTAGGTAGAAGTGGAGAGAATGACGAACAGCATCCCCTCGGGCCCGTCCTCTGGCCTCAGCAGCTGACCAGACGAAGCCAGTTTACTTTCATCTTTTTCCCTCCCCCACCCCATTGTTTGGAAGCAAAATGTAGATTATTTTGAAGGAAATCTTAGACATTGGTTCATTTAATTCTTAAATACTCTAAGGGTAAGGGCTCTCCACCCCCGCAAGCCCCCCACATAACCTTAACACCGTTATCCCCTCCTGTCCCTCAGGAATGCCTGATTCTCTGCGTCACTAAGTGCCCAGTCCACTTGCACGTGCCCCTGAGTGTCCCTGCGTTTACCCTCTTCCGCAGAGTGGACGGGCGTCTTCCGGAAGCTTTGCTTAGGTTCCCTGTCGTGTCTCGTTGTGAGAGCCGCATCCCGTGCCGCGGTGTTAGCCCACTGTCAGGGAAGGGACCAGGGTTATGGGGTGGCTTTACGCTCGGGAGACTTCATCTCCCGAGCCGAGAACAGGGCCAGGGAGGACGGGGCCGGGGCATCCGAGACACCTGCTCGATGGGGAGCCCCCTTGTCAGATAGGGAGAACTCCAGTTCTGCCTGCAGACCTCTGACTTCATAGCTGCTCAGCTGGCCTAGGGCAGGCAGAGGTCGCCTCCGCAGGGCCTTCCCCCGCTACCTGCCATCTGTTTTGCTGAGGAGTTTGATCCGCATCTGCAGAGTCTAGAAGCATCTTGGGGTGTCTGAGGGGCTGGCGCTGATCTCAGAGCTCTCCGCAGCTGGCCCTGGGCTGGCTGGCTGGCTGGGCTTAGGGGTTAGGGGCAGGGGAAGGAAGCCCCCGCAGAGGGTTTGACTGGCACCTGAGGAATGGGCGGGCCTGGGACATCCTCTCTGTGGGCGGGTGGCTGCGGGGACGGGGTGGCTTTGGCCTCGAGGGGGTTTCCGGGTGCCCTCCCTGTCCCTGAGGGTGAAGTTCCCCCTGGAGTTTCCGCTGTGTAGGGAGCCCGTTCCTGGTGCCCACGTTGGGGTGCAGCGTGGTGTAGTGAGGTGACCGTGGGCCCCGGCAGGTGGCCAGCCCGCCAGGCTCTGCCCTCCTCTGTGTCACAGTCAGCAGTGGCCCTGTGAGCGAGGTCATAGATTTGAAGGCCTCAGGCTCTCTAAAGCCTTCGGCCAGGGCCCGGCAGGGGGAGCTTAATGTACGGGGCCCTGGTCTTTTGCTGTCCCTGTGGCCTGAGCTCTTGGGGTCCTTTGCGTGGCGAGCCTGCGGGTGGGCGGAAGCGCGTGGGGCCCTTGTGGCGGCCTGTGGAGGGGAGCGCTGCGTGGTCCCTTCAGCCTGAACCGACTTGCTTTGAGGGGACGCCCCTTCTCAGCTGGGCTACGATACTTTGTAGTGCCACAGACAATCTGTTCTTCTGTGATTCTTGAATCAAGGGTCGTTTAGACCCTCAGACGCTCTCTGGCCCTATAGCTTTCTCAGCCTGAGGAATAGCTATTTAAAGGCTAAGGTTGCTGGTCTGGGAGATGTAGATAATACCGGTCCCACCGGCCACTGTGTTGAGTGCTTTATGCATATAAACACGGGGCACAAACCGCTGGCCTGTGCCTGTGCACATACACGTGTCTGCAGGATGACTTCATTTCACGTGTGGAGTTTGGGTTTGCGAGTTGACATTTGGGAGGCGCGTATTTCTGAGTTTCCGCAGAAGAGTGAAGGTGGGGCAGAGCTGTACCTGTGCCCCACGGCTACCTGCTGGCAGCCGCCTGCCCGAGGCTGGCATCCCCCTTCCCCCGCCAGCGGGCCCCGGGCCGGGGCCATTGGTCATCGTGCACCCACCCTGCTCCACGCATCACGTTACCTGCCTGGACCGTGTAGCGCCCCCAGTTTGGTGCGTAATAGGCAGTCAAATATTTGTTGAATTGAATCTATTTTTTTTTCTTTCCATTATTTTTTTAAATCTCAAAGCAGCCTTCCATTTACGAAGGAGAAAATGGAGACTAAAAGAGTTTAAAACACAACATTGTAAAGCAGTTGTACTCCAATAAGGATGTATAAATGAATGAATGAATGAATGAAAGAGTTTAAATGCTTTGTCCAAAGTTATGCAGCCTCTAAATGGCCAAGTAAGTCCTTAGGCCTACTTTGACTCTAAGGCTAGTAAATTTATTAATTGATTGGATGAATGAATGAAAGATTCTTTAAATTCTATAGCGCTTTACAATTTCAGAAGTTTCACACATGATTTCATATAATCTCATAATAACCCCATTTCTCCTACCCCAGGATTGCCCCTCCCCCCTTCCCTCTCCCCATTGGCACCACTACTTTGTTCTCTATATATGGGAGTCTCGCTCTTTTGTTTTATTCACTAGTTTGTTGTGTTGTTTAGATTACACATATAAGCGATATGTTACAGTATTTGTCTTTCTCTGTCTGACTTATTTCACTTAGAAGGCTAGTCATTTCTCCACTGAATCCCTTAAACTCTTCATAGCCCAGACTTTGTAAGTAGCAGACAGGGTATCGATTGCTCTTTAAAGCGGGTCCCCAGTGTGATCTGCTCTGTCTCTGAGCAGACGTCATCACTAGAAAGTAAGCAACGGAGATGCACTTGTCACTGATCCTCAAGACAGAGCACTGACTGCTTTTGTAAGATGTGCCTGTTTCAATATGGAAATGTTTCCTAACATCAGAAATTATTTCCTCTCCAAAATAAACTGGTAATCTCTGTTAGTCAGCTCAGGCTGCCATAACAAAGTACCATAGACTGGGAGGCTTAAACCACGGAAGTTTGTTTCTCGCGGTTCTGGAGGCCAGCAGTCCCGAAACAGGGTGTTGGCGTGGCTGCACTCTACTGAGGGTTCTCTTCCTGGCTCTCCGACACGTAGAGCTGTCTGGTGTCTCTCTTACAAAGACGCCCCTCCTATTATTATCAGGACCCACTCTTACAACCTCATTTAACCTTAACCACCTTCTTTACAGGCCTGTCTCTAATGGCCATCATCAACATATGAATTGTTTCCGGGGGCGGGTGGGTCACACACACAGTTTGGTGCATAGCATCAGGCTTTGGGTGAGAAGTAATAAGAACCTAGAATTTGCCTTTTTCTATCACAAGGGGGAAAATTGTAAGCAAAATTACCTATCGTATACCGCTGTTAAATCAAAGGGTAACTTGGCAGTGTTCAGAGCTGTAAACTGTTTGTACCCCTGCTTCTTTCCTCTCTCCTTCCCTCTCTGTTTCTTTGATTTCATTGCTTGAGACCAAATCTGCAGTCGTGGTTGCTCTCTTGTCTTTGCCCGCTCTCCTCCCCTCGGCACCCCTGGGCACCCCACAGGCTGGCCTTGAGTCCATTGGATTTAAAAACTTTTTTTCTTCCCACCTTTCTATTGGCAAAATTTTAGACCTATAGAAAAATGGAAAGGGTAGTATAGTGAACACCCATATTTACCATTTAACTTTTATCACATTTGTCTTATATCTCAATGTGTATGCACACATGTATACACACACACACACACACAGAGAAATAGACCTTTTTTCTTGAACCATTCGAAAGTATCTGTCACACCATCTTTTTACTCCTAGGTACTTCAGTGTGTGTCTGCTAACAACAGGGATATTTTTGTGTAGTCACATGTTTTCACATCCAAGAAATTTAACACTGATACAACTATAATGTTTGGTATACACACAGCCCATATTCAAATTTCCCTGTTCTGTTTTTTCTGTGTGTGTGTTTTTTTTAAGTCCATTCTGTCTCTCGAGCCTTACATATCGCGACCTTTCTTTTCCTATCTGTGTTTGGCCAGACCGCTGCCTTGCTCTTCCTCAAGTGTATGCCTTGCTTCTCTGCTTTCATGCCTCTGCTCAGGCTGCTTACCTTGTTGGGAGCCTGTCTCATTCCATCTTTCCCTGGTAAAATGCTGTGTTTCTAAATACATTTTAAGTGGTTCCTTCCTCTTCCATAAACTGTTTCTTGGTATCCTCTGGTGTGCTGTCTCCCTTCCCTAAACTATGTGAGCTCTTTGTACTCTTCTGTGTAACATTTATTACATCCTGCCTGCCCTGTGTTAAATGTAGAATTTATGGACTTTTTTTCCCATCTCCCTTTTAGAACTATGAGCTTCTTGAACGCAGTCTCCGTGTAGCCTCTACCATCCTTTTTTGTTGCTCCCTGAGTATTTGTTTATTTGACCTACATCCAGAATGCTTCACATGGTGTTTTATTTTTAGAATAATTCATTTATTTGTAGTGTTTTCTATTTTGGAGAGGTGGTCTGGTTTCTAGACATCGTCTTAAAGGATGGAAAGAACTAAGGGGTGTGGACTTTAGCAGGTACATAGGGATGGGATCTGAATTTTTTCCTCCTCTTTGGAACTGTGCCCGCAGAGTCAAAGCTGTCAAACACAGCTGTGTCTAGTCCCATGCCTCTGAGGGGTTGTGTTTAGAATCGCGCTGGTGAGTGGGTGATAAACTTGGGGTGTTGTATAGCCTGTTGTGTCCGCAGCAGGAAGTGCTGGGGAATGACACAGAGCAGCTGTAAGATCTCTTCTTTTACATCTAGGTTCGAGATGCAGCAATAAACAGCTTAGTGGAAATTTACAGACATGTAGGAGAACGTGTGAGGGCAGATCTCAGTAAGAAAGGATTGCCACAGTCCCGGTGAGTTCAGACTTTTTTCCTTTCTTCTGCTCTTTCCCCCTGTACTCCTTCTCAGTTAACGTCTTGGTTTGCACTGCTTATTTTGTTGTGGTAATTTTACTGAAAGAATATATGGTGAGAGGATCGGTGGATGGAGATCTCACCCAGATCACATGTCAGGGGCCCCCTTTCATTCCACTTGCTCAAAAGTAAGACTTTCTCACCCAGACATCTAGCCAGGTCCCCTGCCACATACCGATTTTAGAAGCATATTTAAAAGTGTTTGGTGTTGGAAGATTCAGCGTTCTCTCGGTTCATACGATTCTACATTTTGTATACACACGACACCTAGTATAGTAGGGGCTTGGAAAATATTTGTTTGAATGAAGCCTTTCCAGGATGAGTCTGGATAGAAACTTATAAGTAATAATTCTGGAAAACATCTTTGAAATGATAGCCTTCTGATCAGGAATGCCAGTCTCAATGTCCAAGTCTCCAGTGCAAGGAGATCAGTGTCTTACCACATCCAGGACAACTTGAGTCCACAGATGTTTCTGTCGTAGTCAGAATTTTAAAAACAATGAAAAATCACTCATCTATGATTTTACCTACGACGGAGAAATCTTACACCAAATGAATTCTAAGCCTTTTGCCCATCCAATTCCATTGTGGGAGAAAGTGATGTGAAAATCCTGGGAAGTTAGGCCTGGATGGGACTCACAGAGCGGCTTGTCTGGGCCTGTCGCTGTGTCCACGGGGACAGCAGAGGCCCGGCGGCAGGAAGTCGCTGGAGAGATCCCCCAGCTAGGAAGTCAGGGCTCAGACTGAAGTCCTGTTCTTCATTTTCTCCACCCCGTTCCACAGCAGAGCGTACGGACTCTTGGGCATCTGGATGTGGGATGGAATGTTGACATATACAGGAGCCCCGTCTGCCGTGAGGCCCCTCAGCCAGGTGTGACGGGAGTGGGCCACGTAGCTTACCCTGCAGTCGGGGTGCCTGGAGCACCTGGGGGGCGGGCATCTTCCGTTGTTGAGAGTCACATCTGACCCCAGTGTTGTTCTCACCATGGCCCCTGTAATTTTTTTTTTTTTTTTTTTAAGCACTACAAGACTTTATAATGGTGCTGGCAATAGTCCATGCTAGCAGACAGTGTGATCCATGAGCCCTGGGGGAAGGGTCAGCAGGGAGTGTGGCAGAGACCACCCGTGTATACCGAGAGCCTTTCAGTGGGACAGAGTCAGCAGATGAGAATACAGCGACTTTACGTGTTTTTTACAAGAGGCAATCTGTGAGAACAGGGGTTTTTAATTCCTGTATTTCATGAACCTCAACCTTCTGGTCTTTGACTAGATGGTGAGAACACTTAGGAGGGAGCTGCACTAGAAAGTACTGACCGGACTGTTAGGGAAAACTGGAGGGTGCAGATGAGCGGGAGGGCAGCGGCGGGTGTAGGGGTGGCTGTTCAGTGACGACGTCACCAGCATCGTCAGGGAAGCAGGCCTTGGGCAGCGAGACCCTCTCCTGCTCCCGCCCGGCGTCACCACGCTGAGTAGCTCACGGTGAGCCTGGGCTAGGCCGTGACCGGCCCCGTCTTCCCCGTGGGATTCGGGGGTCGTGTCCGACGGTCACTCTAGCAGCCGACGGCGGGGAGGCGACATGGTGAACCTAAGATCTAGAGAGCGGAGCACAGGAGGCAGCTCACTCCGCAGGCCTGCTTGCAGGGGCGGCCCGGGCTGCGGCCTGGGGGCTTGGATGTGGGGGGCTTCCACCATTTCCACAGAGTGGGCCGGGGGTGGGGGGGGTCTCTTGCTGCAGCCCGGCCGGGGCATGGCTGCCTGCCTGCTTTCCCGCGGGGATCTGGCCATTGTGGAGCCTTAGGCCGGGGGTGCCTGGGTGACCAGCGCTCGTGAACCCTGCACTCAGACTCAACGAGCTCTCCCGGTGGCCGGTGTTCCACCCGCGGCGTCACAGCTTGTGGCTGGGGAATTCAGCGTGTGACTCTAGTGGGAAGCTTGCTCGGGTTTCTGTGGACTTCACCCCACACGCCCGTTCTCTTTGCTGATTTTCCTTGTGCGCTTTTACCGTAATGATCACAGCTGGGAGTGTGGCTGTGTGCTGAGGCCTGTGAGTCCTCCTAGTGAATCATGAAACCTGGGGTGGTCTTGGGGACCCCCCCACGGAGAGTGGTTCAGGTAAGGTCCCGCCCGGAGCTGGGGTTAGAACCTTCTCTTCCAGATTCCCAGTCATGTGGTTTCTTTCCCCCCGTCACCCCCCACCCCCTTTTAAAAAGGAAATATTAAAAAGAAGCTACAGAAGAGTTAGAGCCTCTGTGAACAGGAATAAGAGTTTCCATTATCTCATGTTAGCTAAAATCCTTCCTAAAAATTCTGGACCGAAAGGAGAGGGTGAGCCTAAGGAAATGGACCCACATCTTTACAGCCATTATTGTAAAAATCTGGCAGACACACAGTGCTTGGAGAACTAGGCTGTTAGTTCTTTACAAACGGTAGTGAAAGGATCGGAAACTTCATGTTTCTTTGTATTTATGACAAGACAATTACATAGGATCTCACACTGTGAGGGCCAGAGGCTCCGGCCGCCACCTTAATTTTGTTGGGGACTGTCTCCAAATGGAACAAGGCATGGAAAGGATCTCCTACCGTTGTTTGGGAAATTCAGTATCTGCTATGTGTGGCTCTAAGTGGCTGACTGGAATACTTGAATATTCTAGACTTCTTTTACGTCATTACAGGGTTTTTTTGTTACTATGTGAGAACATAGGAGAGTCTTCAGCTTGGCAAGATTCCATAGCACTAACAAAACATTGTGGAATTTGCTTAATGTTTTCTAAAACTTGCGTTTAGTCCTGGAATAAAAACGTTATCCTCTTCCGAGTTTGTTCATTGAGTGAGTGCTATATTTGAGAAGAAGATTAATTGAATCTCTAGGAAACACGTGATGAAAAAGAATGCCTTCCTAATGTCAGCTACCTGACTTAGGGAATAAGAGTAATGATCTGATTTTGGCAGTAGTTTTCTTTGCCCATTTCACAGCTGGGAAAAGAGACTTGTACGTTCTCAGCTTCACTTTGGAGGAGCTGGAATCATGCTTTGGGGCCATGTGTTCAGTAGTTATTGGAGTATGTCATCTGCTGGCTAAAGTCACGTTCCTCCCGAGAAGGGGGTGGAGAGGTTCGGCCCAGTCTTCATTTTAAGAGGTGTGTCCCCTCCGTGGGGTGTCAGCACAGCTGAGCTGCGAACTTCATCAGCGTAGTATTTGGCCATTTTCCGTTGTTTTACACGTATTGTTTTCACAGTTCACACACGTGATGTGTTCAGAAAACAGGTACTACAGGATTCACTTCTAGCTGTCCGTTTTACGAGGCCATACGCTGTAGGATATTTGTGAGGTGTGCTTGGAACTAAGGAAAACGTCAGTAGGTGCCCTGTCCCTCACTACCCAGGGCTTCCCTTCACAGACAGGTACTGTCAGCCTGCGTGCACACTCACTGTCTCCCCACTGTATGTGCCAGAATATATTTCCATTCCATATGGTGTATTTTAGTTTGCGAAGCTTTGGTAAAAAGATCACTGGTGTTAACTTTCTTCTGGAACCATCACCTGGGAACCAAGCTCCTGAAACAGCAGCAGCCTTAGATCTGATGATAGTTTAAGATAGGACTGAAGCATGTCCGTGGATGCATTGTAACTATTTGTTAAACTTTTCCTTCCTGTGAACCTACAGTTTTGAATAGCTCTCATAATATTTGTTCATAAAAATTGTATAAACATTCACTAGCCATTATCATCTCATGATTGTATTGTTAAGGGGAGAATTGAGGCTTTCTTATTTTTAATTTTAATTTGCTTGCTAAAGCTTTGGTGTTATAGGGAGGGCCCAGGGCAAAAGCAGATGAGAAGTGTGCTCTGTAATACCCCCTCTCATTTTTAAATTTTATTTTCTGTCATTCATACAGAGAGAGTTGACTAGGTTTACAAGATACATTGAAAAAGGCAATTCCTTATCTCTCCTGCCATTTTTCCTTAGAGGCAAACACCGTCAACTGTTTTTACTGACTGTGTTGTATCTGTTGCTCTGCCTCTAAATACTGTGCATGCACTGCTGTTTCTTAGTTTTGTGTCAATCTAAGAATTTTACTTCACGTTACGGAGGGTGAATTTCAGCTCTCTTTCCTCCTACCCTCTTTCAGGTGCACTTACCGTCTCCTCGTCCACCAAACGTAGTCATGTTTCCATTTTGATTAGGACAACGTTTAGTTGATTCTCTGGCTGTGTATGCTGTTCACAGCTCCCTCTTTATGTTTGGTGAACTTTGATGACTCTGTCGTCGCTCCCCGCCCCCCGTGCACGCTGTTTCCCTGGGTTAGTGTCTTACCTTCGTCTGCGTGGTTGTCTGCACGCTCCTCTTGCACCAGTGCTGTCTACCCACTGCCGTACAAGTCAGGGACATCTCCTCGGGCCCGCCCTCCCAGTCCACAGCAGCCGCCTCCGCTGCCTCCCGCTTACTTTATCATCCTCCGGGGACTGCACCGCACCTTTCTCTGCAGGTGCACCTGCTGTTTCTTGGAGACAACGTCCTTCTTGGTTTTGTCCCTCATCGTAGTGGTGCGTATCCTCCAGTAGCTTTCTGAGAAAAGATGTGGAGAAGGAAAGTTTTTTGAGTCTGAGAATATTTTTATTCTATCTTGGTACTGATAGTTTGTCAGGTTTAGAGATCTAGGTTGGAAGTCCTTTTTTTTCCTCCAGAATGTTGAAGTTCGTGCCCCTGCTCCCCTGCTTGTGTCCCAACTTTCAGTGTTTCTAGTGAAAAGCCAAAGTCATTCTGATTCTTTATCGTATGTCGAGAACTTCGGTTCTCTTTGTCCTCACCGTCTGTCTGAAATTTTATGATGATGGGTCTTATATGAGACTCTTTTCATTTCTTGTTGTGCACTTGGAGGGCCTTTCAGGCTGGAACCTCATACTGTCTAGACCTGAGCAAGTTTCTTTAAAAATATAATGACCACTTGGACTAGTTGGTCTTCTGATTCTCTTATTTTTCTCTTTCATTTATAGCTTCACAATTTTGCCCTGTGAGTAATGCTTCTGTGAAAATGGGTGTACAAATATCTGTCCCGTCCCCTGCTTTCAGTCCTTTTGGGTGTGAGCTTTTTGAGGAACCGCCATTCTGTGCTGCAGCTGCTGCACCATTCTGCATTCCTGCCAGCAGTTGTTACCTCCTGTTGTGTTGTGTTGTGTTGTGTTGTGTTGAATAGCCGTCCTAATGAGTTTCTCGTTGTGCTTTTGATCCTCATGGAGTCTTTGTGGGACCTTTGTTGAAAATCAGCTGACCACTGATACAAAGGTTTCTTGGGAATTCCCTGGTGGTCCAGTGGTTCAGAGAGCCCGGGTTCAATACCTGATCAGGGAACAAAATCCCATAAGCCATGCGGGGTGGCCAAAAAAAAAAATTTCTTTCTGTAATCTCAGTTCTATTCCATTGATCTGTATGCCTGTCCTTCTACTGGTAGCACACTGTCTTGATTAATTTGACTTTGTAGTAACTTTTCAAATCCACGTTTGTTCTTTTAAAGGTTGTTTTGGCTGTTCTGGGTGCCTTTTGTGTCCATGTGAATTTTATGATGTATTTGTCAATTTCTGCCAAAAAGGACAGCTGGGATTTTGGTAGGAGCTGAATCTATAATGAGTTTGGGGAATGTTGCCATCTTAACTACATTGCCTTCCGGTCCATGAACGTGGAATGTCTTCCCATTTTTAAGAGTCTTTCATTACTTTCAGCAATTGCTTAGTAGTGTCCAGTGGACACATCTTACACTTCCTGTGTTAAATTAATTCCTGTGTACTTTCCTTTGGTGCTATTGTAAGCAGAATTTTTAAATTTCAATTTCAGATGGTTCATTGTTAACGTAGGGAAATACAGTTGATTTTTTTGTATTGATCTTGAATCCTGCAACCTTGCTGAACTCCCTGGTTCTAATGGTTTTGCCGTGGACTTCTTGGGATTTTTAAATACAAGATATGTCGTCTGCCAGTAGAGAGAGTTTATTTCTTCCTTCCCAATCTAGGTGCCTTTTTTTTTTTTTTTAAAGGAATTCCTTTATTTTTATTTTTTATTTATTTATTTATTTATTTATGGCTGTGTTGGGTCTTCGTTTCTGTGCGAGAGCTTTCTCCAGTTGCGGCAAGCAGGGGTCACTCTTCATCGCGGTGCGCGGGCCTCTCACTATCGCGGCCTCTCTTGTTGCGGAGCACAGGCTCCAGACGCGCAGGCTCAGTAATCGTGGTTCACGGGCCCAGCCGCTCCGCGGCATGTGGGATCCTCCCAGACCAGGGCTCGAACCCGTGTCTCCTGCATTGGCAGGCAGACTCTCAACCACTGCGCCACCAGGGAAGCCCTAGGTGCCTTTTATTCCTCTTTTTGTTGCCTAAAAGCCCTGGCTGGCACTTCCAGTAAGATGTTGAATAGAAGACCTGAGAGGGGACAGCATTGTCCTCTTCCTGATCTTAGAAGAAAAGCTTTCAATCTCACACCATATTTTATAATGTTAGCTTTGGGTTTTTTTCTGTATGACTTTATGAGGTTGATAAAGTTTTATTCCTAGTTTCTTGAGTGTTTTTATCATGTTGGATTTTGTCAAATACTTTTTCCGCATCTACTGAGATGATTATGTAACTTTGTTTTTTATTCTATTGATATGTTGTATTATATTAATTGGTTTTCAGACATTAAACCAACTCTGCATTCCTAGGACAAATCCCACTTGGTTATGGTGTACAACTTTTTTATTTCTGCTGGATTCATAAGGAGTATCGGTCTGTACTTTTATTATGATGTCTTTTCTGGTTTTGTTGTTACTGTAATATTAGCCTCATAGAAAGCATTCCCTCCTCTTCTATTTTTTAGGGGTATATATATGTTTCTTTAATTAGTAGACTTATTTTTTAGAGCAGTTTTCGTTTTATAGAAAAACTGACTGGAAAGGACAAGAGAGTTCCCTTATTCTCTCTTCCCCCGCCCACAGTTTCTCCCATTCTCGTCTCTATTTTGAAAGCGTTTGTGAAGGATTGGTGCTAATTCTTTTTTAAACATTTGTTAGAATTCACCAAAGGTGAAGCCATTTGGGCCTGGGCTTTGCTTTAGGGATGCATTTTTGATTCCTGAATTCAATTTCTTTACTTGTTATAGGTCTATTCAGATTTTGTCTCTTCTTGTGTCAGTTTTTTTTTTTTTTTTTTAAAGAGAGGCTCTTTTTTTTTTTTTTTTTTTTTTAATTTAGTTTTGGCTGTGTTGGGTCTATATTTCTGTGCGAGGGCTTTCTCCAGTTGCGGCGAGCGGGGGCCACTCTTCATTGCGGTGCGCAGGCCTCTCACTGTCGCGGCCTCTCCCGTTGCGGAGCACAGGCTCCAGATGCGCAGGCTCAGTAGTTGTGGCTCACGGGCTTAGTTGCTCCGCGGCATGTGGGATCTTCCCAGACCAGGGCTCGAACCCGTGTCCCCTGCATTGGCAGGCAGATTCCCAACCACTGCGCCACCAGGGAAGCCCCTTGTGTCAGTTTTGGTAGTTTGTGTGTGTCCAGGAATTTGTCCATTTTATCTAAGTTATCTAATTTTTCACATACTGTTGTTCATAGTGTTCTCTTGTGATCCTTTTTATTTTTGTAAGGACAGTGGTAGTGTGCATTCTTTCATATTTTTATTTCAGTAATTTGAGTCTTCTTTCTTCTGATCTATCTAGCTAAAGGTTTCTCAAATTTGTTGATCAAAGAACTGACTTTTGGTTTGTTGATTTACTCTATTGTTTCTCTCTTCCCTATTTCATATATTTCTACTCTAATCTTTGTTATTTCCTTCCTTTTGCTTGATTTGCTTTTTTTTTCCTCTCAGTTTTTTAAGGTGAAGGTTAAGTTATTGATTTGAGATTTTTGTTTTAATATAGGCATTTATTTGGCTGCATTTCATAAGTTTTGGTATGTTGTACTTTTTTTTTTGAAGTATAGTTGATGTACAATGTTACATAAGTTACAGGTGTACAATACAGTGATTCACAATTTTTAAAGGTTATACTCCATTTATAGTTATTATAAAATACTGGCTATATTTCCTTTGTTGTACAGTATATCTTTATAGCTTATTTTATACCTAATAATTTGTACCTCTTAATGCCCCTATATTGCCCCTCTCCCTTTCCTCTTCCCACTGGTAACCACTAGTTTGTTCTCTATATCTGTGAGTCTCTTTGTTTGTTTGTTTGTTATATTCACTAGTGTTTTTTTTTTTTTTTAGATTCCACATATAAGTGATATCATACAGCATTTGTCTTTCTCTGTCTGACTTAATTTCACTTGGTATGTTGTACTTTCATTTTCATTCATCTCAAAGTAGTATCTAATTTCCCTTTTATTTTCATCTTTGACCTGTTTGTTATTAGGGCGGTTAAATTCCTACGTTATTTGTAACTTTCCCATTTCTATTTATTATTCATTTCTAATTTTATCCTATTGTGGTCGCAGATCATAATTTCTGTGTTCTGTGGTTTCGGTTCTTTGAAGTTTATTGGGGCTTGTTTTATGGCCCAACAGTGGTCTGTCCTGGAGAATGTTCCATGTGCACTTGAGAAGAATCTGTATTTGAAATATGCAATATTGAAGTCTTCTGTTAATACTGATGAATTACCTAGTTCTCTCTTCAGTTCTGTCACTTTTTGTTTCATATATTTTGGGGCTCTGTTCTTAGGTGCCTATAATTATGTCTTTCTGATACATTGATCCTTTTATCACTGTAAAAATGTCCTTCTTTGTCCCTGGTAGCAATTTTTGTCTTGAAGTCTATACTGTCTGATATTACTATAGACACCCTAGGTCTGTTTTGAACACTGTTTGCATGGATTATCTTTTTACATCCTTTTACTTTCAACCTTTGTGTCTTTGTGTCTAAAATGAATCTCTCGTAGATAGCATGTAGTTGGGTCTTGTTTGTTTATTCAGCCTGGGAATCTTTGCCATTTAATTGAAGTGTTTAATCCATTCATATTTAATGTAGTACTGATAAGGTAGACTTTATTTCTGCTATTTTATTTTGCTGTTTGTGTTCTGTATGTTATGACTTTCTTGTTCCTGTATCCTTTCATTACTGCCTTGTTTTGTAATAAATAGATGTTTTCTAGTGTGCCAGTTTAATTTTCTTGCTGTTTGTTTTATGGAATTATTAGTGTTTGTTCTGGGGATTTCAATTAACATCTTAAATTACAGCAGTCTGTATTATTATTATTATTATTATTATTATTAATTTTAGTATTAAAAACTTTAATGATTAGTCTTAATAATATTAAGAATTATTATTCTTCTTAATTTTAGTATTTTTATTATTAATAATAATTATTATTATTATTAACTATTATTCTTAATTTTAGTATTAAAAACTTTACTCCTACATAGCCCTATTTTCTCCCCTCCTCTCTATTGCTATTCTTGTTATACAAATTACACCTTTGTACATTATAAGCTAGCCAACATACAGTTTTATAATTATTGCTTTATGCAGTGTCCTTTTAAGTCATGTAGGACCAGAGAAGAGTTAACAACAAAAAAATAACATTTGTACTGTCTTTTATGTTTACCTGTGTTTTATATTTACCTTTGTAGTTTTTCATCATCTCTTGTGATGTGTGGGGGATTGGTTCCAGGACCCCCCGTGGATGCCAAAAATCCATGGATGCTCGAGTCTCTTATATAAAATGGCGTAGTATTTGCATATAACTTATGTACATCCTCTTGTGTGCTTTAAATCATCTCTAGGTTACTTGTAATACCTAAACACAATGTAAATCCTATGTAAATAGTTGCTGGCATGTGACAAATTCAAGTTTTCTTTTTTGGAACTTTCTAAAGTTAAAAAAAAATCTATTTGGTCCACGGTTGGTTGAATCCCCAGATGTGGAACCCACGAATATGGAAGGCTGACTGAACTTTTACTGGTGTTCTTTATGTCTTCATGTGGATTTGGGCTCTTGTACTGTGTTCTTTCATTTCAATTCGAAGGAGTCTTATTTTATTTTTCGCTTATCAAGAAACGTCCTAGGGCTTCCCTGGTGGTGCAGCGGTTGAGAATCTGCCTGCCAATGCAGGGGACACGGGTTCAAGCCCTGGTCTGGGAAGATCCCACATGCCACGGAGCAACTAGGCCCGTGAGCCACAACTACTGAGCCTGCGCGTCTGGAGCTTGTGCTCTGCAATAAGAGAGGCCGTGACAGTGAGAGGCCCGTGCACCACAATGAAGAGTGGCCCCCGCTTGCCACAACTAGAGAAAGCTCTCGCACAGAAACGAAGACCCAACACAGCCAAAAATTTTTTTAAAAAATTAATTAATTAATTAAATTTAAAAAAAAAAAAGAAAGAAAGAAACGTCCTAAATGCTCCTTCATCCCCCCCCATGTCCCAAGTCTGCACTTTATTATATTGGTAGTATGGCTTCATGTAAAGACTGAAGTGTCTTTGGTCCAGAGAGGATTCTCTGCTTCATTTTTGAAGGGTGATTTTGTTGGATATAGAATTCTTGGTTGAGATTTTTAGTTTCAGGACTTTGAATATATTACCCCACAGCTGCCTGGCCTCCATTGTTTTTTGTTTTTTGTTTCTTTTTTAACATCTTTATTGGAGTATAATTGCTTTACAGTGGTGCGTTAGTTTCTGCTTTATAACAAAGTGAATCAGCTATGCATATACATATATCCCCATATCTCCTCCCTCTTGCGTCTCCCTCCCAGCCTCCTTATCCCACCCCTCTAGGTGGTCACAAAGCACTGAGCTGATCTCTCTGTGCTATGCGGCTGCTTCCCACTAGCTATCTATTTTACATTTGCCTCCATTGTTTTTAATGAAAAATGAGTTACTAATCTTATTGGGGAGCCCTTGTACGTGATGAATGGCTTCTCTATTGTTGTTTTCAAGGTGTTCTCTTTGTCTTTTCTTTTAATCCTTTGCTTATTATGTGTCTAGGTTAGGATCTCTTTAAGTTTATCCCATTGGGAGTTTGTTGAGCTTCATGAATTTAGAATGTTTTTGGTCATTATTTCTTCACATATTCTTTCTGTCCTTTTTCCTTTCCCCTCTCCTTCTGGGATTCCCATTAAGTGTATGTTGGTATAGTAAGAAGATAATCTCTGAGGCTCTGTTTATTTATTTATTTATTTTTCCTGTTCATTTTTCTTCTGTTTCTCAGACATGATAGTGTCAATTGACTCATCTGCAAGTTTGCTGCTGCTTTTTCTCCCAAATCACTGAAATCACTGTTGAGCCTCTCTAGTGAATTTTTATTTTTATTTTTTTAAAAAATTTATTTATTTATTTATTTTTTGGTTGTGTTGGATCTTTGTTGCTGCGTGCAGGCTTTCCCTAGTTGCAATGAACGGGGGCTACTCTTTGTTGCAGTGCATGGGCTTCTCGTTGCGGTGCCTCCTCTTGTTGCGGAACATGGGCTCTAGGTGCACAGGCTTCAGTAGTTGTGGCACACGGGCTTCAGTAGTTGTGGCTCGTGGGCTGTAGAGCGCAGCCTCAGTAGTTGTGGTGCACGGGCTTAGTTGCTCCGCGGCACGTGGGATCTTCCCGGACCAGGGCTTGAACCTGTGTCCCCTGCATTGGCAGGCGGATTCTTAACCACTGCGCCATGAGGGAAGCCCTGAATTTTTAATTTTAGTTGTTTATGAATATTTAATTTCATTTCGAGAATTTCTGTATGATTCTTATATTTTCTATCTCTTCATTGATATTCTTTATTTGGTGAGACCTTGGTTCTTATATTTTCTTTAGTTCTTTAGAAATAATTTCCTTTATTTCTTTAAACATATTAATAATGGTTGATTTCAAGTATTCATCTAGTTAGTCCTTTAATGATAGTTTCCATGACTGATTTTTTTCCCCCGTGGATGGGCCATGTTTACTTGTTTCTTTATGTGTCTCATAATTTTTTGTTGAAACTGATTAGTTAAAATTATGTATTGTGGCAACTTTGGAAATCACATTCTTCACCCCTCCCCAGGCTTGCTGTTGTTGGTGTTTATTGTTTTTGTTGCTCATTGCTTGTTTAGTGACTTATCTGAACTAATGCTGTAAAGTCTGTATTTTTTGGTTGTGTGTGGTTACTATAGTCATCTGTGCTTGGTTAGGTTAGCGTTCAGCTGATGATTGGACAGGGGTTTCCTTCAGTGCCTTTGCTGAAGGCTCCGTATGTTGGGATGTGCTTTCAGTGTTCTGGCAGGCAGGTTATACGTTCCTGCCTTTGTCTCTTTACCGCCTGCTTGTGCAGAATCTCAAGGTCAGCCAGAGGTGAGACATTAGTGCCTTGGGTCATTCTCAGGCATGCACACAGCCTTGCCCATATACGTGATCTTCTAGATTCCCAGGAATGTGTCAGAGCTTTTCAAAGTTTCCTGAGAACGTCTCATCCTCCAGTTTTTCCTTATAAGTTTTTTGGTCAGTTTCTTTGCCCCAGCGGTTATTGCCATGTTTGATTGTGGCCTCAGGGAAAAGGGTCTCACGCTGAGCATGCTCTGAGTGAGGTGCGATAAAGACAAGCCCTGTGAAGGGGGGTTCAGGGATATGCCAGACAGGTCAGATAATGACAGTTCTCTGGGAATGGGGATTCTTAGGGGCTCCAGACTTGTTCAACTTTTTCTAGTGGTTGTGAGGCTGTTGGTTTTCAGCCTGAGTTGAGACGGAAATAGGGCACTGCAAAGCAATGGAAAACTTACTGTTCTTACCAAGATTCAGCCTTTTTGCTTGAAGAATGCTCGGATTGTTGCAAGCCTTTGTTTAATTTACAGTTTTGGAAAGCTTGATTTTGCCAGATTTTGCTGATGTTTTCTTTGCTTCTTTGGAGGAGCAAATTTTCAGAGGTCCTTACGGTGCCACTTTGAGGGGCTCCTCCCCGTGTGCTTTTATAATTATAATATTTTCTCATCTCTTTGGAAATATAAATGATATATTAAAAACTGTTCGTAGTCTCTTCTCTAAGTTGGGATTTGGGGGTATATGTGTGTTCCTTTTGGTCTCCTTCATATTACAAGCTGTGCTCATATAGCTTATAATCCTTGGTACCTGCTCATATTTGAGAGTAGTGGACTGAAAAGCCAATTATAAACTGAGTGTAGAGCTGGAGCTTGTTTACCATGAGATTGCTAGTATTTGCTTTTAGGAAATTATTTTAAACTTATGTTATAAAATATTCTAGGAAGGTGTAATTAGATCTAAATCTTACAGTAAAATAAACACCAGTTGCATTGAAGAGTTGAAAATAAAATTTAAATTCAGAAAAATCAGAGGAAAATGGTATTGGGTTATTTGTCAAACTAGTGAAGAAATTTATTTTATATTTGAGATCCAAAGATTTAAAATTTAAAAAGTGCAAAAAAATTGGTGGCTTCAGAGGGTAATCATTAGTTATGTATTCAACGTCTTTGAATGTGTAAAACTCACCCTTTCAGACTTGTGCAAGTTGGTAGGTCCTGGGAGAGGCATTTTGTATTGCTGTGCTCAGGGCTAGGAGACAGAAGGCATCCCCAAGGGAGGTTTTGTTGCTCTTGGACTGTCATAAAGCCAGGCTCCTGCGATCCGGCGGTGGTCATCTGGACAGGAGCCATTGTCTAGGCAGCTATTGAGACAGGAGCTGGAAAGCAGCAGGAAAGCACGCCTGCCTGAAGTAATTCTGAATTACGGTGCAGGTGCCAACAACGGTCATCATCTTAGCCTTCCCATACCTACTTGTTTGGGCCTACCGGTTGTGGGTCCCGTGGCCACGGTGAGGAGACCCTACCTGCGAGCTACAGAGAATCTACAGGTGCTTCCACAGTTGCCATCGACAATGGTGAACGCTCTCCCAGGAACGGAGGAAATACTCGCCCCTCCCAGTGATTTCAGGGACAACCAGCTGGAGGTGCCCTTTGTCCCCGATGTGCAGCCTTGCAGACGTGCTCACGTCAGAGGGTGTGGCCATGATGCAATAAAGTGGTAACTTGGTCAGGGCAGGCCCCGGCAACCTGTGTAGGGGTATTATTTATGGGCTTGTTAAGCCAGTGGGGATCTTTGTCACTTATAAAAGGCCAGGTGATGGAAACATCATAAGAACTAGATTCTAAGGCATCTTTCCAGATTTTTAGTAACCACGGGAGTTGCAAGTGAGCAATAGTTTTACTCATCTGGTCCTGGGATGACAAATAGAACTTTAACTCAGTGCCGACTTTGATTCATTGGTCGTAGCTGCCTGGAGCAGTTTTGGGAAGGATTCTGAGGCTACATCTGGACTTAGATGGAAAGATGGGTTGAAAAGGTCAATATCTGCCATGGGACGGGAAGCAGGAGGGGCCATGTTATCAGGCTGGTTCATCCCCTTCACTTACCTCGTGTTTGCTCATGAGTATTTTTGGCTCCCCTGTTTCTTAGAATGTCACAGTCTAAGTAGAATAGAATGACGTAGAGGTAAGTAGGAGCTCTAGAGGGTGGGACCTTCCCACACTCAGCATCTAGCTAGCTCAGTGCTGGCTCAGCCAGTGAACGAGTGCATGAGCTGAGACCAGAGTGTGTGAACTACCTAGTTTTCCACCTTGTGGGCGGGGGAGGGACCAGGCACCAGCCTTCTCATTCGGTGATGTCACCCTCCTGCATGACGTGATGTGTGGTGTACACAGAATACCAAAGATATAACATAGGTCCCATTCCTACACCCAAGGGGCTTCCATCCTGGTTGGAAAGGAAATCAAACATGTTTGAAATGATTAGAGCTTGTATGACAGGCTGGTTTGTAAGAAAGTGCTAACGTTTCTAGTCTAGTCCTGGAAATGGGTGGCGTAGGTTTCAATGCAAAAGTGCGTGACTTTGGAATCTCAACCTTTAGGCTTATTCCAATATATCTGTGTTCGCTCGGAAAGCCTCTTTTTTCTTGACTTTTCCTACAAGGTAAACCCCGCCCCCCCCCCAATTTTCCTCTCATTTTTGCTGTCACTAGGATGGAATATTTGGTGGTTAAGGAGTTTTGCTTCTTTTAAAATGTCATGGTGAAAATGATCCACTAATAGAAAATACACGTCATGCAGATTTTTAAGCTGAAGATTATCCAGTCACAACATTTGCTTCTAGAGAAATTATTTATAGCATTTTTAACATAAGCAAAAGTCACAGAAAAGCCTTTGTACTGTAGTATCAATGCATTTTGAAAATCTTTATCCTGAGTAATCAGCAGTCTGTGCTTAGACAGAAATAGGAGAAATAAACACATTTCATGATGCATACGTTTTGTGTAGAGACGTCAGTCAGTTTAGTATAATGTCTGAGAACCTGGGCTCTGGGTTCTTACTCTCAGGGCTGACATCTCCACCCTGACCAAGTGTGTTACCTTAAGTAAGGGGGTTTTGATTTCCTCGTCTGTAGTAGGGGATACTGATAACCCCTTATACAGCTGTTACAAGAATCAAAGGAGATCTTTCAGGTAGAGCTTAGGTCGGTGCTTGGCTTGTAATAAGCAGGTGCTCACTCATTGTTGGCTATTGATAATGCTGTTAGCATAGCTACTGTTGTTGTTAGGTGGGTCTGTTATCAATGAGTGAGACTCACCTTCAGTGTATACTATGATTGTAAATATGTTAATGTAATTGTAATATGGTTAATAGTTTATATAATATATATATATATTTTTTTTTTTCATACAGGCTGAATGTAATTTTTACAAAATTTGATGAAGTCCAAAAATCTGGAAACATGATACAGTCTGCAAATGGTGAGTAGAAAAAGCAACCATTCTACTTTTGCTTTTTCACTTCCACTTTTAGCATAAGTATTACTTACACTGTATACTATTTCTGAATAGCTGAATTTGATACCTTGATAGGAGTTTCTAGGTCTCAAGATTTAACCTCCATTTACCCACTTTCCCAAGCTCGAAACTATGGAGTTGTCATTGACTTTCTTTTATAACCTACATAGAATCCATTAGCTAATCCTGTTGCCTTTATTTTAAAAAATACATCTAGAATCCCAAAGATTCCCCGTGTAACTGCTTCTCTCCTCCTAGTACAAGCCATCACGGTGTTTTGCCTGCACTCCTGATTTTATTCTCTCCCCACACCTAAAGTCTGTTTTTCACTCAGCAGCCAGACTGATCCCTTTAGAATGTAGCGCAAGTAACGTTAATCCCTTGTTCATCAGAATCCTCCAGAGCTTTCCCAGCGCAGTGACTCATGGTACCCCACCGGGCCCTGCCTGACCTGCGGCAGCCCCCATTCTGAGGTCATCTTCCATTGTTCTTCCTGAAAGTTCTCTTGGCTCCAGCCTGTTGGCTTCCTTGCTGATTTTTAACATGTTTCTCCTGCTTCAGGGCCTCTGTGCTTGTGATTCCTTCTGCTTGAGGCGCTTGTTCCCAGCTGTCATTAGGGCCTCGTCCTTATTCTACCCAGAGCTCGGCTGCGGGCCCACTTCATTACACAGGCGTCCAGAACAGCACACCCAGTGTTGTAAGGGAACGCTCTCTGCCCTTACCTGGCTTGACTTTCCTTCTTAATGAATATTACTGCAAAACCGTTTTTTTGTTTATTCATGAGGGTAAGAACTTTGTTTTTTTTCTCTTCTTTATCCTTAACACCATTTGGAAGTCATCAGAAAGTCCATTGCCAACAAGAAGTTTTCTAACGTTGGATACATCATTGTATCATAGCTGTTTCAGGATTGCTAGGGATCTGAGATCATAGCGTAGCCTTCAGATTTTGACTATCTTGAGGCTGTTAAAGAAGTTTGAGTGATTTCCCGCAAAGGGACATAGTACATGAGGGCAGAGCAGGAAACAGAATCCAGGTCTTTCAGCTCACACTCTAGTTGTGTACCAGTCGTTACCAGTACGGAATTTGTCTTTAAATAGCATGTTTCTTATAAAATGCTTTTTTAAAATTTCTTTTTCATACATTTGTAAAATCATTGCAGTAGGAAAAGAAAAAAGATTAATTATGATTCTGCTATCACCAGCAAATCAGTTTTCATTTTTCTGTATTATCTTCTAATTAATTTTCCTATAACTGTATAATTTTTATGCAGTTTTAACCATGGCATAATTTCTGCATAATACCCTCTACTTTTATATATACTTTTCTATGTGCTTTCAACTGTATCATTGGTAAAGCTGAGACCAGTGATGAGGGGGGTTGACAGTGTGCGTGGGCAGGGTTGTCCAGCCAGTTGCTAGACATGTGCTTTTATTTTGTATTTTATTTTATTTTTTTAAATTAATTAATTAATTTTATTTATTTATTTTTGGCTGCGTTGGGTCTTCCCTGCTGCGTGCGTGCCTTCTCCAGTTGTGGTGAGCGGGGGCTACTCTTTGATGTGGTGTGCAGGCTTCTCATTGTGGTGGCTTCTCTTATGGCGGAGCACGGGCTCTAGACGCGCAGGCTTCAGTAGTTGTGGCTCGCGGGCTCAGTAGTTGTGGCTCATGAGCTCTAGAGCACAGGCTCAGTAGTTGTGCCGCACGGGCTTTGTTGCTCCGCGGCATGTGGGATCTTCCCGGACCAGGGCTCGAACCTGTGTCCCCTGCATTGGGAGGCAGATTCTTTTTTTTTTTTTTTTTTTTTTTAAATTAAAATTATTTATTTATTTATTTTTGGCTGTGTTGGGTCTTTGTTTCTGTGCGAGGGCTTTCTCTAGTTGCGGCGAGTGGGGGCCACTCTTCATCGCGGTGCGCGGGCCTCTCACTATCGTGGCCTCTCCTGTTGCAGAGCACAGGCTCCAGACGCGCAGGCTCAGTAGTTGTGGCTCACGGGCCTAGTTGCTCCGCGGCACGTGGGATCTTCCCAAACCAGGGCTCGAACCTGTGTCCCCTGCATTGGCAGGCAGATTCTCAACCACTGCGCCACCAGGGAAGCCCCGGGAGGCAGATTCTTAACCACTGCGCCACCAGGGAAGCCTGATCATCAGCATATTTTAAATATTAAGATATAATTCATACCAAAAAAATTCACTTTGTTTAAGTGTGTAATTCAGTGGTTTTTCATATATTCAGAAAATTGTGCGGTTATCACCAGTATCTAATTCTAGAAAATTGTCATCAGCCCCAGGAAGACCTGTGCCCATTAGCACTAGCTGTTTCCCTGTCCTTGCAGTCCCTGGCAGCCTGTCTTCTGTCTTTGTGGGTTTGCCTGTTCTGGACATTTTATATAAACGGAATCCTATGGTGTATGGCTTCTTTCACTTAATGTTTTCAAGGTTCATCCACCTGGTAGCATATGTCAGTACTTCATTCCTTTTTATGGCTGAATAACATTTTTTTCTATAAATACACCATGTTTTGTTGAGCCACTCAACAGCTGAAGGACATTTGGGTTGAAGTTTGTGTTTTTCAACTTTGTTCTTCTTTTCGAGATTGTTTTGACTGTTCTGGGTTCCTTGCATTTCCATATGAATTACAGGATTTTGATAGGGACTGTGTTGAACCCCTGGACCAGTTTGAGGAATATTGCCATCTTAACAGCATTAAGCCTTCTAATCCATGAACGTAAGATACCTTTCAGTTTATTTAGGTCTTGGAATTCTTTCAACAATGTTTTGTAGTTTTCAATTTATAAGTCTATAAGTCTTGCACTGCTTTGGTTAAATTTATTCCTAAGTATTTTATTCTTTTTGGTGGTATTGTAAATATAATTCTTTTCTTCATTTTATTTTTGGATTGTTCTTTGCCAGCATATAGAAATAAAGTAGAATTTTATATTTGATCTTGTATTTGGCAACCTTGCTTAACCCATTTTTTAGCTAGATTTTTCCTCTCCAGTGGATTCCTTAGGATTTTCTATATACTAGGTCATTTAATCTGTGAATAGAGATTGTTTTACTTCCCTCTTTCCAATCTGGATTCCTTTTAGGGTGTTGCTTTTTTTTTTTTCAAATGCTTTTTTTGATGTCAATTGATATGATTGTTTTTCTTTAGCCTGATGATATTATGAGTTATATTGATGGATTTTTTTCGGGTAATAATCCACTCTTGCATACCTGGAATAAATCCCACTTGGTCATAGTGTACAGTTCTTTTTATACAGTGTTGTGTTCAGTTTGCGATTACATTGTCGAGGAGTTTTGCACCTAACTTCATGAGAGAGGTTGGCCTGCACTTGTTCTCACCCCTCCCCGTGCCTTTCTCTGGCCTGTTGACTTTTAAGCATGCCGAGTGTCGTTCAGTAAAAACACGCCTACGTATATCTCCAGCCATTCTCGTTGCTCTGCTTCTCTCCTTCCCTGTACAGCAAACTTCTCCTGAGACGTCTGTGTTAAAAAAAAACAAAATTCAACGGAGTAGATTTTAAAGATCTACTTGGCTTTACTGAACGAGTCTTGAGTTGGGCGGCATCCCATCTAGCGAGGGTGTGTGTGTCTGGGGGGTTGCTCCAAAAGGAGTAGAGGAAGGGAAAAGTTTTTTAACGGCAAGACAAGGAAGTCATAAACAGAAAAGATTATTTCAGGCTAAAGTAACCCACCTGTGGGGGACGGGATGGGTCTGTGTGGCAGTGACCTCATCTTCACTGGGGCTGGAGGATGCCCACGAGACGGGTGACCTCCCTGGTGCCGACCGGGAAATTCCTGACTGACCGCGTGAGAGCGCAGTTGGTAGGGAGGTTGAAGCAGCAGTTGGGTTGGGTATTCGGCCCCACTCTGGCGGTGCGGCCTAGCGTAAGTGACTCCGTCTTGGGCCTGTGGTTTGCTTTTTTAAACATCCGTATTCCCTGTCTCAGTCTCTTCGCCTAGTCACCTCCTCAGACCGCCCCAGGCTCGGGGTCCGCTCACGTCACCGACACAGCTGCCGGCACTGTTACGGGGTGGTGGCCACGCTACTCCACCCGCTGGCATTGCCAGTCTTCACCCTGCCCGGCCTCTCACCATGCTGGGCACTGTTGACCCCCATCTCCTCCTCCTGGAAGCATCCTTCCTCCTTGCCCCCTCTGGCCTGACCTCCTTTTGATTTTTTTTTCCTGCTGTTGGGCTGTTCTTTCTAGGTTTGCTGTCTGCTACTTGCCACTAAATTCTTAAGGCTGGCTCGGTCCTATGCCTTTTTCTTTCTCAGGCAGTGCTCTCCTTTGGGTTATAATTATCCATGGCCGGAACTCGTTTACTAGCCAGATAACATGTTTTCATAAATGCGTCTCTTGCCCACACCCCGTCTCAGTGCTGCTAACCGTATGTGAAGGAGCTGCCTGTCTGACGTTTCTTCTTATATTGGAGACACGTACCCAGACTCACGTCCCTCCTCTTGCTCAAAGACAAAACCCAGAACACCTAAACATGACCTCGTCCTATCTTCTCTCTGTACATCTTCCGTGGACGACTGCTCTGCTGTCCACCCAGGCGTGTGAGTCAGGACTTCCGTGTCATCCCGGAGGCCCCACCTTCCTCCCCGCCTGTGTGCCTCGTCAGCGGCTCCTGTGGGTGTGGACGCTTCTCAGCGGCCCCAGCGCTCGTCTCCAGCCCCTTCGCCTGCACTGTTGAAGCCACCTGCTCACGGTCCCCCTGCCTTCTCCCCCCGGTCTGTTCTGTTGTACGACGTTATCAGAATGAGGACCGATCTCTCTCTCTGGATGAGAACTGCTCTGTGGTGGAAGAGACTGAGGCCAAGAGGTCTTCTCTTCTCCTGTCTCCTTCTTCCTTCAGCCAGGACAGTGTTAAAAACATTTATAAGTATTACCTGCACTGTCACTTTGATGTTAGCCTGAGAGGTGTTCACTTTTCAGAAGTCTGAGCAGGTCAGACCCCTGCTTTCTTGAAGGTGGACACAGCCTGTAGCCAAACACTCTGGACGCACCTGGGGGCAGCCTCAGAGCAAGGTCTTCTGACCCCCTTCCCCTTTCATTTCTTTATTTGGAAAATGTTAAATGTATGTTAAAGTGGATAGACGAGAATAACGGAGCCCCACGTGGGCACCACCCAGCTTCACCAGGTCTTGTTTCATCTCCATTCATCAGAAATAATGGGCTGTAAGTGAAGAAGAGCTGGAACACATTATGTCATTCAAGTCGGGTTCAAGACGTGGGCATGGCCCTTTCTGTATTTTTTAGTAGAAACATTAATATAGAAAATGAGCATCAGTTCCAGATTAGGTATATCCTTCTTAGGAATTTTGCATCCATTAATCTCCCGAAAATAAGCACACCGTTGTTATCGTCTACTTTTAAGAACAGAGGGGGCTTCCCTGGTGGCGCAGTGCTTAAGAATCCGCCTGCCAATGCAGGGGACACGGGTTCGAGCCCCGGTCCGGGAAGATCCCACGTGCCGCGGAGCAACTAAGCCCGTGCGCCACAACTACTGAGCCTACACTCTAGAGTCCCTGAGCCACCACTACTGAAGCCCGTGTGCCTAGAGCGCATGCTCCGCAACAAGAGAAGCCACCGCAATGAGAAGCCCGTGCACCATAACGAAGAGTAGCCCCCGCTTGTGGCAACTAGAGGAAGCCCATGTGCAGCAACGAAGACCCAACGCAGCCAAAAATAAATAAATAAATTTATAAGAACAGAGGAAAACCAATTACAGTTGGTGACTCCTGTTTGTTTCAAGAGGAGGGAAAGGCATGAACATCATACGTTAGCTGCGTGCTGATGGTGGCTGGGAGGAGGGCTTCCGTCCCATAGGGTTAGACGAAGGCTTTCCGAGTCGCTCTGTGTTGCAGGTGGATTCTGCCTCCTGCCCTCACTACTCACATGATTTAAAAAAACTCTTCTTACTGTTTCAATTCATTGCTCTCAAGGTACCCCCCAGTCCTTACCGGCCTGCTGCAGCCGTGCTCCATCTGGCCCTGCAGCCTCCTCTGCCCGGCCCTCCCCTGGGGCCACCTGTTCTCCTGTCCTCCTTACCCTTCCTGGTGCACGACTCTTCTGTCTCCTCTTTCTTATCTCGCTGTTCCTCATCCTTTGCAGCTCAGTATTCCCTCCCTCTGGCTCTAGAAAGCTTTCCCTGACCTCCCTGTTGGACACTTCCAAGCATCCCCTACTTTGCTACATTTGGTGATTATTTGACCGATGTCCCTCTTCTGCGTTGGTCTCTTAGCCCCCTGAGTACAGGGCATTCTAGGCCCCAGACACCTCCATCTGTCTTCGTCTCTTAGTCCCGGTGAGTCCGCTGGGGTTGGCTCATTTGAGGGACATCAGTGTTTTCCTCTGTAATCTCTTAGTATTGATAATACAGAGTGCATACGTGGAAACTTCGTACCTGAGGTACCCTGGTCCTTCTTGTTTTCTACTTTTCCCCATGGACTCTTGGGTACCAGATGAGAGTTAGACCTGAGGAAGAAATGAGTCAAAGGCAAAGAGAGGATGGAAACATGGGGCTCATTTCCAGGTTCCTAAACTGCCTTTGGGCCAGGGTTCCGATGGATGGAGGGCCGCCGTGTTTGATTCATACGCGTGTTCACAAATGTATTTCCTAGGCTGACCCGACAAGCCGTCTGTTGAGTGATCTGTCTCTCAAACCCCATTTGTGAAAAGTCAGCCTCTGTTCACAGCAGGAGGACTTAACAAGTGACTCAACAGGGACCTAACACTTTAATGAGTGGTGACTGTGTGTGGCCATGGCAAGTGTCCGTTTTGGAGTGTGGGTGCCCGAGTCCCCCGCGGGACGGGTAGACAGAGCGTCAGGGAGAAGCCGAAAGGGGCTGCTGTGGACGAGTGTGGCCATCGTTCCTCCTTAGGAAAGGCTTCTCTGTCCCCGCAGCACGCGGGCCGTGTGACTCGGGGCACAGCGCTTCCCTCCTGGGAGCCGGCTCACTCCTGCGCTCTGCAGGGTAAATGAGGTCGGGTGTAAAGCTCCCAGCCGTGCCGGGGCGGGGTGGGTGCTCAAAACGATAGGTTTCTCCTCCATTGCTCCGTCTCAGGGATGTAGTCTTTTTTTTTTTTTTTTAAATAAATAGAGCATCATTTGAGAATAACTCTCATACTTGTGTTTCTTGTAGAGTTCTGGGTGATTTTGGAGTATACACTTAAAATTTAATGCACGTTTTCTTTAACGATAATGCACTTTTAAAAAAATGGTGTTTTTGAGGTGTAATTCACATACCATACAATTCACCCACTTAAAGTATATACTTCAGTCATATTTAGTATACTTACAGATATGTACGATCATCACCATGGTCAGTTTTAAAACATTTTTGTCACCGCAAAAGAGAAACCCGGTGTTCTCAGCCGTCACCTTCCTAATTCCCTAACCGCCCCCCACCCCTGCCCCAGCAGCCGTGAATCTAGTTTATAAACTTGCCTGTTCGGGACATTTCATGTAAATGGGACCACACAGTACGTGTTGATGTCTGTGTGGCCTGTTTCATTTAACACGATGTTATCAAGGTTCGTGCGTGGTGTGGCATCAGCACCTCTGTTCCACTGCACAGCTGGACCACGTTCTGTTTATCCTGTCCATTCAGCCAGTGATGCACATTTCGATGGTTGCTACCTTTTTGGTATTGTGAATAGTTTACAAATTTTTGTTGAACGTATGTTTTCAATCCTTTTTGAGTATATACCTAGAAGTGGAATTGCTGGATCCTATGGTGATTCTGTGTTTGAAGAATTACGTATTCCTCTTCTTGAGGAGCTGTCAAACTGTTTCCCACCGTGGTTTCCACATTTTATATTTCCACCAGCAGCGTCTGAGGGTTCTGTTTTCTCCACATCCTCTCCAACAAGACAAAACAAAAAACACCATTTTTTCCTTTCTTTTTAAAAAATTACAGTCATCCTAGTGGGTGTGAAGTGTTATCTCATTATTTTGATTTGCATTTCCCTCATGACTAATGATGCTGAGTATATTTTCATGTGCTTGTTGGTCATCTGTAGATCTCATTTGGAAAATCTCTCTTCAAGTCCTTTGCCCGTTTCTAAATTGGTTTATTTGTCTTTTTGTTGTTGAGCTAAAAGAGTTCTTTATATATACTAGATAACAAGACTCTTATCAGATATTTGATTTGCAAATATTTTTTTCCCATCTGTGGGTTGTCTTTTCACTTTCTTGGCATCTAAGTTTTTGATTTTGATGAATTCTAATTTATCTGTTTTTTCTTTTGTTACTTGTGCACAATAACGCTCCTTTGAGTAAGAAATAAAAGCTCTGGATTTGAGCTAAGTTGAAAGGAACTATTAATGTAATAGCAATACTCTTAGGGAAGAAATGGGTTTTGTCTTGGGTTGTATTTCTTGACATGTTCAAAATTATGTTGTTCTAAGATGTGTAATTATATTTATATAAATGCCACAGACTTCATGTTTTAGAAGTGTAAGACTTGTGACTAAACAGCAGTGAAAAAGCATCTGAGCAGCAACTGGAAATGGGTGTCCTGTCTGTAATAGAATACTTCATCTTTGTATGACTCTTTTTTGTTGCTAGGTTACCTGAAGGCCTTTCGGTTTTGAATGGCAAGAATATGGGAGTTAAAAATATGTTGTTTTATAGATGTTTCTTTTTTCTTTTTTTTCCCATCTCCATATAATTAGCAAACCCCTTGAAGCAAAAATTACAGTTTTTCCTTCTATGGGTTTTAAAAAGCAAATTATTTTCTGTGTACGTTTTAAAAATCACGCAGATGTGCTTACGCTCGTGGGAGAATCGAATTTTCAGTGCGAAAGAGCCAGTAATTATAGACTAGTCATATTGTCCTTTATCTGCAGCCACTTCATGTTCTTTAATTGGATTTGATTGAAATGAGGCCCATGCTTGTTCATTTGGTTAAAAATGTGCATGCTTTTGAGTTTCTTGAGCAAAGCTGACGTGTTCATGAGGAAAGAATGAAAGTATCATGCTGGTTCAATCTTGAAAATTCCATAATAAATCTGTAGCTAAAGGAAAAGTACTTATTTGCTAACAAAACTGTAAGCTAGATAATAGATAATCAGAAAATTGTAATGTATCTAGGGTGTCATTTTGCTGCAAAATGCAACCTGCCCTCTGTTGTTTTACTAAAAAATTTTATAATTTGAAGAACGTTAGATATCATCTCTAAGTTTGTTGGAAATGAGAAATACAAGTCTGAAAACGAATAGACTGACGATGGATTGTTAGGTAAGATCTGAACTGCTGCCCAGCATAGCTGGGACAAAGCATTCATTGTTGAAGGGCAAATTGATTGTCTTTTCTTTTTTAAGAAGCTAAGCCGCCGTTATTGTGCAGTCTTTAAAAACAGCGGTTGTGAATAAGTGGATCAGGTCCGATAATGGGTTCCCAGCCCTCCCCCCACTTGTTTACTAGACTCTGCATGTTACGAGGTTTGGGGTTCTGGCTCGGTATCTTAGGCAAGTGTCTCCGTAGTCACGGCCGCGGGGATGGTGTGCTCCAAGGCTGGCAAGGGCACTGTGCTGCACCAGGGAGACAGCCCCTACCATAGCCTGGAAGGGACTGTCTCTGGCGTCAGCTTAAGTAGCTTAGGCTGCAGCTGACAGCTTTCTTTATCATCTGTGTGGGAATGCCATAGCTTTGTGACTTTCTTCTCATTTTAAGTTTATGTTCAGAGCGTTCTCTGTGTTTCCGGGGGGCGGGGAAGGGGGGGGGAGTCAGGTAGCTGGTTAACATTTTTTTCGATACCAGTGTTACAGAGGGCTCTCTGACTTGCGTCAGATGGGAAAGGTGCCCCCGCCCCTTGAACAATCACTGTTCTGCGGGAGTGTAGGCTTTCATTTTGGAATAGGGCGGCCGCTGTCCTTGGTGCTCAGATCGCACTGAAGAAGCCCTGTGGGTGGAGAGTTTGCTGAGGCGTCAGCGGCTGTGAGCAGGTGTAGCTTTCAGAGCAGTGTGTTTATTTGTACCGCGGTCACTGACGGCCATGACCACTGGGAAAGGTAGGCTATTCTAATATATTCTGGAAAGTGTTTGTAATTATTGCTGCTTAACTAGGAAATAAGATATTTAAGGTATTTTATCATTGCTTTGAGAACTGAAGATCATGGATGAAACTTAGGAAAATAATTGTTACGAGTATTTGCGTTTAGGCAGGGAAAAATTGTGAGATCTGCAGCTCTATTAACGTTAGTGTTGACCTTCAAGGACCAGGAGAGAGCAGGTAGGCACAGTGAGCCGAGGTTGGCTGTGTTTTCATCAGCCTCTGTTTATTTTATGTGCTTTCAACTTGTTTTTCCTGCTCTCTTGTATTCACAGTATATGGCTCATGAAAATAAATTATTTTGCAATTACAAGACGTTTGTTAATAAGTATAGGCTGTCTTGAAAGGACTCTACTGGTTGGAAATTTCTATGGTTTTCCCAACAGTGGGCAGATTAAAAACACGTATAAATCAGAATAGTGCAGGGGTGCCGCTTCTGTCTTGAGAATCATTGTATAAAATTTTTTCCTTTTAAAAGATTTACATTTTTAAAATGCACAGATGGAACTGAAAAACTATGAAAGAAGTGTTGTTTACAAAGGTCTTATTGATTAGCCCTCAGTCTTTCCACGGAGGTTTTGCCAGGTTTTGGCAGTGTTGAAAGGATATGAAAGAGCTCCGTGTGACGGAGGTTTGTGTTGGAAGAAGAGTGCCGTGGACGTGCTGTGAACCACCTGTATCCCTGTCTAGGTTTCCTGTGGGATGGCTTCCTGGCAGGCTTTTAATTTGTTGTCTCTGAAGGATATTTCCAAACCCTTCAGCTGAAATAGGTATTACGCAGAATAAATTGTACACAGTAACAAGTGTTCATTTGTCTCCCTGCCGGGAAATTGGCATGTGTCCAGCTCATTGGCTCTGTTCTTTTGTCGTAGATTGTTAAGGTGTGTATATCTGTCTTCTTAATTTAGTTGAGTTTGCCGAAAATGGACGTATTGGAAGGTGCTGGATTATGTTTGTTAATTATATTTTAAAATTGAGAATTGAAAGCATATACTGCTAGTGGTCATTTTTCTTTCACCCCTTTTGGCAGTATTCTGTATTCAGCTTAAGTTGATGTAGGAAATCAAAACCTGGGCAGGAGAGCTAAATAATTCATGTTCTGAAGTGACCTCTTTTCAGAACCCTTCATTTGAGGATTTGAAAGTGTGTTACTTATAAGTAGCATTTGTCTTACGTTGTCATCTTGTAGATTTTTTTTTTTTAAAACAACAGGGAGACATAATTATGGGGTTGACCATTTTATGTTAAAGACCGTGGAGAAAGCCTTGTGACTTTAAAATAAAGACTGTTCTCTCACTTGATAAGTCCTTTCCAATAACCTGTCTCCTTAGTCACTGTTACCCGAAATGCAGGCTTTAAAAGCATTTAAAAGGGTACTTTTTACCCTAGGGAGCTGCAAATATAGTAGGAAACAAGGATTAAATGCTGTTTCTCGTAGCAGGGGCATATTTGAATCTTCCCCTGTCAACCCGTGGTTAATAAGGGACCCATTAACAGTCTGTACAATATAATGCCAGCCATTTTCTACTACGGTTCTGTGTATTTTAGTATTTTCAAAGCACTTTCCCGAGTGTCTCTTGTTTGTTTTTGTTTTCTGATTCTCACAGCAGCCCCAGGAGGAGTAGGCAGGGAGACGGGAGGTTTGAGTTCTCTGAATGGGCTGGTGGCCCCGGACTTTGCCATCCTTGACTCACCCTCCTTCCAGTAAACTGTCACCCAGCTCAGTGCTTTGCCCCTACTGTTGTGATAAAACCCTGGCTTTGTTTCTTTGATTCTGAAATTGTGCCATTTTCAGTATAGATGCCTTGGGGGGAATAGTTAAAAACTGTAAGCATTCAAAGAGATATTATTAAAACAGGCATTGGCCTGTTAAGACACATAGTGATCTAGACACTTGGAAGATGTAACATCCCTAATCAGTTGTTTGCCCAGTGTAGGGCGGGTGGGGGGTGAGGGGGGTGGTTCTGGGATTGGAAATCACCTTACGAACATGATGAGTTTGTTTTTGAGCGCAGTGTGGTATTCCTGGAGGGGGAAGTGCAGGGGAGATGGCAGGGGCCTTGCAGGCCATGCTGAGAAGCTGAGGTTTTTATCGTAGGCCATTTGCTCCTCAGAGTTAAGCCTTTAAAAATTGGGCAGAGAGACTGATACAGGGTGACCAGCTTTCTTATTTTATTTTATTTTTAAAAATATTTATTTATTTATTTTTGGCTGCGTTGGGTCTTCGTTGCTGTGCATGGGCTTTCTCTAGTTGTGGCGAGCGGGGGCTACTCTTCGTTGCGGTGTGCGAGCTTCTCATTGCGGTGACTTCTCTTGTTGCGGAGCATGGGCTCTAGGTGTGTGGGCTCCAGTAGTTGTGGCTCTCGGGCTCTAGAGCGCAGGCTTAGTAGTTGTGCTCGTGGGTTCAGTAGTTGTGGCTCATGGGCTCTAGAGCTCAGGCTCAGTAGTTGTGGCATGCGGGCTCAGTAGTTGTGGCTCACGGGCTCTAGAGTGCAGGCTCAGTAGTTGTGGCGCACAGGCTTAGTTGTTCCACGGCATGTGGGATCTTCCCGGACCAGGGATCGAACCCGTGTCCACTGCATTGGCAGGCAGATTCTTAACCCCTGCGCCACCAGGAAAGTCCCAGGGTGACCAACTTTAATTTCACCAAATATAACATAGCAACAACCCAAAAACCCCACCGTATATCTTATTTCAGAAAACAAGGGACATTAACACCAGTTTAAAAAAAAAAAAAAAAGAGAGAAAGAAAGAAAATGAAATGACGTAGTTTAGAATAAATGCTGGTCTTTTCAATGAAAGAAATTTAGCTCTATGAGAAATGTACAGGTTTTTCCTTGAAGTTCTCAGTTTGGTGCAGACGGGTTAAATCATCCAGAAAGTGTCATCGTTCCTGTACATGGTGTTTGGGTCTAGGTGACGGGATCGTAAGCGTGTGCACTTCGGAGCCCCTCCGTCGGCGTGTGCGTCTGTGTCTGCCCGGACAGCGTGTGGCCTGGGCGGGCGGCTGGTCTGTCGGCCCCGGTGCCTCGTGTTCAGGTTGGCGAGCTGCTGTGAGAGTGAGAGAGATGATGTACGTAGCACCTGTCTAATGGGAGACACAGTCTAATGGGGGGTGAAAGTTGGATTTAGCTTGAAAATGACGTGGTTGAGCTTTTTGTTTAGATATGGAAGCTCCCTTAAGAGAAACGAGGTACAGAATCGGATGCAGAATAAGGTCTCTTAAAAAGAAGCTGCCACCAGCGCTCTGATCTTGGTTTCTACCACTGCCAGGGTCCATGGGGCTGGCAGATTTTAGGTCTGGAGCAGGGGATGTACACAGTGAGCCTGGGCATCTTGCAGCGCCAGACAGTAGGGACGTGCCCCAACCAAACCAAACCAAACCAAACCAAAACTGTGACAGGGGTATGTCAGCTGTCCCAGGGGGCAGCTGAAAGATTCTCACAGACTAGAGCGAGAAGAGTTTGATCGATAAGGTAGCACTGGATTATGACCCAGAGTGTAAGTGTTGGTGAGTCTGTACTGATGCACATCAGTGGTCGAATAAGTGTATAAACAAGGGGAGGGGTTGGAGGTGAGAGCCATACCAGCTGCACTTCAGGATGATATGAGAGGAGGGGGGCCGGGGGGACGTGGTGGGAGATGGCTGCCGGGCTGAGTGGTGCTGGGACCAGCTGAAGCAGGGCACTTGGAGAGTGAGCAGGTTTGAGTGTGGGGAGATGATTGTAGTCTTGGACACTTGAACTTAGAAGTTTATTTGTATGTGGCTTTGATTCACGTGGGTTTGTGTCTTGGAGTAGAGATGGGGCTGGCATTAGAGGACTAAGATTTATCAGAATGGAGCTGTTTATTGTCAGTTAGATTGTCATCTTATTTCTCTCTTTCTTCTTATGTAGAGGTGTGATTATTTGCCTCCCTTGGGTTCTTGAGAATGAAGTCATTAAAGCAGGGATGGAGGATTTGAAGGATTATTGCACAAGAGGCAGCTAGATCTTGGTGCAGTTGCTTTAATATGAGAAGACATTCTGGTAGGGGCCCTCTTCCAAAGTTGGCTCTGGATTTTTCCAGCTGACTTGCTTTTGCTCCTGTGTAGTGGTTGTCAGGAAGAATTGGGTCAGGGTTGGTACAGTGATAATTAAAATGACATTTCCAGACGAATGCAAAGTGTAGATCTGATATTTGTGGGATTTGGTTTCTGACATTAATTAAGCACAATACCCTTTTGGCCAAGTTCAAAGGTAAAATAAGTCCTGTGGTCAAAAGGAGAAAAGAAGATTAAATCAGGGAAAGGATCCATTGTGATTTTTGTTACTGTGACATTCAGAGGTTACCCAAGGTGTTGAAAGATTAGTTGCTGATTCCTAGAAGATTAGCTTTCAGTCATCAATATGCAGATTTTGTCCACAGCTGTTAAAGTTGCTTAAAACTCCCCCTTTCCATGAAATAGTAAAAATGTAAGTCCAAATATGTTCACTTAAAATAAATACCTTCGTGTAATTTTGGAGCACTTAAAAAATTTTTTTATTTATTTATTTTTGGCTGCGTTGGGTCTTCGTTGCTGCACGCAGGCTTTCTCTAGTTGCGGCAAGCGGGGGCTACTCTTCGTTGCGGTGCGTGGGCTTCTCACTGCGGTGGCTTCTCTTGTTGCGGAGCACGGGCTCTAGGCGCACAGGCTTCCGTAGTTGTGGTGCACGGGCTTAGCTGCTCCGCGGCATGTGGGATCTTCCCGGACCAGGGCTCGAACTCGTGTCCCCTGCACTGACAGGCGGATTCTTAACCACTGCGCCACCAGGGAAGTCCTGGAGTACTTTTGTGAGACGTTTAAGTACCAGTTTAAGTGCCCTACTCTAACTTAGTACCATGCAGATGATTGGGGTTATTATTATTAATAATTACCAGCCTGTTCAGCATTCGGTGTGCCTGTACTGCCCTGGGGTCAGTCCTGATGGCTGCCTGGGCTTTTTCAGCCCAGGGACGTCGTACACATTGACCCCACTGGAGTCCGCGCTCCTCGTCACGCAGCTCAGCGTCTGCTCAGCTTCCAGGCACTGCCGTCACGGTGCGGAGGCCTCGGGGTCCCTTCCCTGGGCCTCGGTAACCTCTAGGAATTTCCTCTCTGAAGCCTCCCCGTGCTGCTGGCCGTCAGCTCTGAGAGTGGGAGCACTTTGTTCTCTGAACTATTGGCATCCGGTTGAGGGCCTGGCACAGAGTGGGCACCTAAAGGCCTTCTGAGAACACAGGTAACGGGTATGTGAACGATGCTCTTTCTGCAGATGAGGGACAGGCTCAGAGGAGTCCAGTAACTTGTCTAAACTAAAACAGCGCCAGGGATGTCGAAGTCTGGAGAGGAGCTCTCTGAAACCTGTGTACTTTTCACCACACGCCACCTCCCAAGGTTACAGTCACATGGGGAAGATGGAACTCCAGTTACTGGTATCTTTTCTCAGTGGAACTGCACGCTAACTGGTTTACCCCCTGTGCTAGAAATGCCAGAATCTTTATCCAGCACGGAAGCATGTAGCGCTGAGGTCGGAACACTTTCCTCGGCCCGTCCTCCGTGGTGGGCACGCACACAGAGGCTGCTTCTAGGCTCAGCCCGTCACCTGACTGCACGTGTGACTGTACCACCTGTGTGCACCCGTCCCCTCGGGCACGGAGGCCCAGACATTGAAAACAGATCTATCACTGACCTTTGGAATTGGGAGAACTGACTGAGCAAGGCAGGAAGAATAGTAGAATAGTTAGGATGGGCTTCATGGGTTCTTCTTATAGCCAGGTTCAGGGCTGAGTAAGTGTGTACATTTGATTTTTATGAAGATGGAATTGGAAAAGAAAACAATTGAAAGGCCCTCTTTTCTATCTTAAAGTTTACTTTTGGTGTCTTTAGTTTACTTGGGTTTCTTTGGACAGAAGCGGGAATCGGGTTTGAGTGTGGCTCTCTGCGTTCAGGCACCCACAGCTAGGGCGGCTGTCACGGCGGTCCTAACAGCTGCCTGCACGTGCTGGCGGCCACGAGGCTGAGCCACAGGGTCGTGAGTCCGTGGTGCCCTTTCCAGAGAGGAAGGACAGCCCCGCCCTAGGGCCCTTTCCTGCGGGAGCACGCGCTCTGCCCTTTTTTGCTTCGTTGTTCACGGCACATTGGAACTTTGCTGCTACCCTTTCTCCCCGTCCTGCTCTTGAGTTCTCTGCTCATGACAGAGATGCCTGAGTGATCCTTGCCCCTGTGATGATGGTGAGCTTTGTGTCTTTGGTGGAAGCCACCCCGTCCAAA
Organism: Balaenoptera acutorostrata; assembly: GCF_949987535.1. Classification (NCBI taxonomy): domain Eukaryota; kingdom Metazoa; phylum Chordata; class Mammalia; order Artiodactyla; family Balaenopteridae; genus Balaenoptera; species Balaenoptera acutorostrata. The sequence continues at coordinate 108,311,403 of NC_080071.1, forward strand.
ATGTCTCTCACCACCCCCTCTGCCTTTTCCCTGCTCTGCTGCCCTATGCTCTGGTCTTCCGCTGCATCACCCTTATCCCGGGTTATCTGTCATACTTGCATTTGCGAATGTGTTCTCTCTCTTCATAGTGCAGGTTGCCTGCGGGGCGGGCGGGGAGCCTGCGCTTTTGTTCTTCCTGTCTTCCCAGGGCCTGGCAGAGTGTCCGGAAGGGACTAGACCCTCCCGCAGTCACAGGACGGACAGAGGGACAAAGGAGGCAGGTGGTTGTCAAAGTCAGGCAGCCGCCAGCCTGCGGTCCTTCTGTGAATTTCTTCAAGGAGAGCAACGCTTTGCTCGTGCATTAGAACTTCAGAAAGAGGGTCTGTTCTCTCCTGCCATTCTCTCCTCATTCCTTTCCTCTCCTCCGTTTTTCTTCCCTCTTCCCCACCAGGTTCCTTTTTTGTCTCTTTCCTTTCTTCCCTCCCACTGCTGGGAGGAGCCCATTATCTGCTGGAAGGCAGTCTGCTGTCAGAGCACATTTTTGAGCCGGGCTGAGGGGCTGTGATGGGATCCCCCCGTGTGCCCAGAGGTGCCTGCGAGGCTGACTTTTGACCGGCGGCCAGAGGGGAGCGCGGGTGTCCGCGCTCATAAGCACCCTCACATGACGGTCTCCTCTGGCGTAACTGGGAAGCTGTTACGTGGGAATTGACTTGGGAGCTGGGGAGGGCTGCGGGGCTCAGGGTAACGGTGAGGTGGCCCCAGTGGCGGCCCAAGGTGACGGCCACGTGGTCTGTGCGCCCACGTGCCCTGTTCTTAGGGCCAGAAAATAGGCACATGATCAGTGTGAAGGACAGTTATCAGACAAGTAATTTCAGCAATAGGCTTGCAACTTACAAAAAGCCTCTCTGAGGATATCCTGCACCTTATGTAGTATAACTGTACTTACTTGTACTTTCTCCCCTTAAAATACACAGGCTCACAGCCTCCTGTGGTGTTGATATTGCCCTGAGCTTTCCTTTGCTGGCTTCCCGTTTTTAGCCTGCAGCTGGGTGGCCTCTACACCTGGCCAGGCATCAGAATGTCTGTCTTAGAAGCCCTTAGCTGGCAGTTACTCAGGGATGTTTACTTGGAAGGATCTCCAGATTCTTAAAATTCACAAAACTGTGAATTTTTGTTCATTACAATGGTTAATTCTTTCTTAGAATCTCTTTTTGAGCTGTCCTGAGCTTGACTGATCTGTGTTTCATGGGATTTAGTGTAATCCCTTGGTAATCCCTTTGATGATCTTGTTTCCTAGGAGAGAAGCCTGAAGGTAGCTAAACACTCATGGCCATGGCCGGAGAATACAAGAGTCAGTAGTGAATTGACTTAAACTTTCTACGGGGCTCTGTGCAGGGGCTGAAGCAGGAGGGATTCCAAGTTGTGTGAGGAACTGTCTTCTGCCCCCAGAGCACTGTGGCATCTGGAAGAGAGAGAGAATCACACAAATGACTGCTGATTTAAGCCTCCTGTGCCCTCTCCTCCTCTGGCCGAGTGACCTGGGGTTGGGTGGCTCGTGGAGGACGGTCCCAGGTCCCCGCTCTGTGACCCTCGTGGGCAGTAGGAGCGTGAGAGGGAGAGGCACCCCTGGGGCAGGCTCCTCCTGCGTTTCTCTCGCCCTGGATCTGTCCAGATTTTAAGGCACTAAAACTCCTATGTCTGGAAACGACGGTTCTTGGCAGAATGGAAAGCCACGTTTTCCGTCTGGCCATGAGTTCGTGGTTGCTCACCAGACCATGTTAATACGGGGACAGTTCAAGTCTTCCCCGAGCTCCGTGGCCAGCTCTTCCGGCAGGAAGGCTGGTCCATCCCCGTCTTCCCTACTTCACCCCCTGAGATACTCAGGATAATAAAGTAGCCATCTCTTTGCGTCCCTCCCTTTCGGTTGGTTCCAAGAATGAGTTTATAGTCTTTCTGAGGTGTGTTGGGAGATACTCTTCTTCAAGGTTGATCTTTTGTACCTGATGATTGCTGTCTCGCTGTGGGTTCTTTTCTTTGGGGAAGGCATCGTATTAACAGGATTAGTTTAAGTTGGGCCTTCACACTGGTCAGGAGACGCCAACTTCAGTAACTCAAACCGCTGGGCACGACTTGGCGACTGTGTCCTCTGCTTCCCAGCGGTTTGAGTTACTGAAGTTGGCGTCTCCTGACCAGTGTGAAGGCCCAACTTAAACTAATCCTGTTAGTTTCTTTCTCCCAAGATGGGGACAGTTCCAGAACGGTGGGGCTCCTGGACCCGTCTGTGTGCAGAGGGCCGCTGGGTAGTTTGTTCCCTGTCCCTTTCCCCTCCTCCGTCTGTCCGGAAGGCGTCTTTGGAATGTGTGCTCTCTCACAGTGTGTTAACTCAGCATGACGGTCTACAGTGTTCCTGAAGCGTGTAGGCTGTGCACCCATTTAAAGCATTTCACGGTCCCAGTTCACGTGAAGTCCTCCGGTATCGGACACAAATGATGGAGTGAGTCACGTCAGAGGGTGGGGCGGGGTCACAGGGAATCCTTCCTGGCTGATTCGGCCCTGTTCTATGTGCCCCTCTTCTGTACCCACTTGGCATATCCTGTGCGTGCCTTTAGCAAAGCGTCACACTGAGTCATAACTGCTGCGGGTTGTCTGTGTCTGTTTCCCACGCTGGACCGTGAACTCCAGGATGAGAGCCACGCCTTCCTGTCTGCATCCCACCTCCCAGCAGAGTACTGGGCACAGAGGTGTCCTTGGTAAATGAATGCAGAAGAGACGAAGGAAGGAAGCTGCACGTGGTGTGCTCTTAGTATTCTGAGGAGGTGTCCTCTCCAGTAACCCCCGCTCCTGCCCCCCGCCCCGCCCCCCAAGGGGGGGAGTCCACTGCCTATGGGCATCCATCCAGTTTTGTTACAGAAGCAACAAAGGGGGTATTCTGAGACCACATCACCTCCCAGGTGACCCTGTGCCTTGGACTTGAACTTCCAAGTCACAGGCAGGCCGTGGAGGGTTTAGAGAATTTAAAAGTTGGTGCCACTTGGTGGAAGCAGATTCTTAATTTAGTTTTTTTCCTTTACCTTATAAATGACACATTTATTTCCTGTGACCCTGAGAAAATTGTCGTTGAGACCATCCCAAGGCTTCTTGACAAGGGGGCAGGTGGATCCTTCCATTTTGGAACCAGCTCTACAGAAGGGAGTTTGAGGCCTTCTTCTGTTTCTCAAAAATGTCCCTACATTTCTTTTACTGTATAACCTGAATTCGTTCTATGCCTTTTATAAGAGCATTAAAAGAATTCTGTTCCTCTAAAATATGACACAAATGAACTTATCTACTAAACAGGAACGGACTCACAGACATAGAGAACAGACTGGTGGTTGCCAAGGGGGAGGGAGGTGGGGGAGGGATGGGATGGGAGTCTGGGATTAGCAGATGCAAACTGTTATATATGGAGTGGATAAACAACAAGGTCTGGGCTTCCCTGGTGGCGCAGTGGTTAAGAATCCTCCTGCCAATGCAGGGGACACGGGTTCGAGCCCTGGTCCAGGAAGATCCCACATGCCGCGGAGCAACTAAGCCCATGCGCCACGACTACTGAGCCTGCGCTCTAGAGCCCACGAGCCACAACTGCTGAGCCTGCGCTTTAGAGCCTATGAGCCACGACTACTGAGCCCGTGTGTGACAACTACTGAAGCCCGTGCGCCTAGAGCCCGTGCTCTGTAACAAGAGAAGCCACCACAATGAGAAGCCCCTGCACCACAATGAAGACCCAATGCAGCCAAAAATAAATAAATAAATAAATAAATTTATAAAAAGACAAAAAACCAACAAGATCCTACTGTGTAGCACTGGGAACTATATTCAGTATCCTGTGATAAAACCACAATGGGGTAGAATTTTTTAAAAAAAGAATGTATGTATATGTATAACTGAATCACTTTGTTGTACAGGAGAAATTAACTCATCATTGTAGATCAACTGTTCTTCAATTAAAAAAAAAAGAATTCCATTCCTAGTTCTTCAGCTCCATCCACATATTTTTGAAAGGTTGCTTTTTTGTACTCAGAGCATCACAGAGTGACAGCGTAACAGCTGCTGTTTGTTGAGCAGCTGGAGTTTTCCTGCCTTTACGTATATTCTGTCTAATCTGTGTGACACCCCCTTAAAGTAGTACAGAGAGTCCCTTGATTATAAATGGTACACCTCCACTCCAGGTATATAAGTAGAAAGGAGGATTAATTGGCTCGGGTAACCGAGGGGTCTTGTTTTGTCCCCAGGCACACAGACGCAGCGTTGGCCTCCGCTCTCCCCCGACCTCTGCTCTGCCTTCTGCTTGCTTCCTGCTTCCCGCTTCCCTCTTCCCTCTTAGGCCGGGGCCTCCGTTCTTTTGGCTGCAGCAGTGCTAGGCTGCCCTCCACCCGGCCTCAATCCTGCAGAAAGACAGGCTCTGCCGTGACTTAGGTGGCAGGTGGAGCAGAGCCTCTGGGTCCTGCCCAGCCCCGAGGCAGGGCTGTGGTCACGGGGCGGGGGGGGAGGGGTCCCCCAGGTCTGTCGGAGCTGGCAGTGGAGAAGGGCTGCCTTTGGATGATCCCTGTTGGTGGGCAGTATCACCCTTTTTTCACAGACAGGGAAACAGAGCCAATTTCCATTCTATTAAACCTCTTTTTATTTTACTTTAATTAATTAAATAAAGGGGAAGCAGGTTTATTTAGAGAGATACACGTTGCATAGGCAGAAGGCAGACTCCGTTTTTAAACCCTCTTTTCAGCCTCGAGGTTGGCCTTGATGGAGGTGCAGGCCGGTGGCCGGTGGCCCTGCGCGGGGACAGGCTCGCTGCCCAGCGCCCGCTGTGCGTTCCTCCCCCACGAGGCCGGCCGTGGGCTCTGCCGCGTCTCTCCTGAGCTGCTTGTTGTCGCCTGCTCACAGGCTGTAGAGCAGCGGCCGGCACGTTGTCCATCCGGCGCCGAAGAAGAAGCGCGCCCTGACCTGCGCGGGGAGGGCTCATCAGTTGTCCCCGGCGGCGCCGGTGTCGGCGCCGCTTTGCTCTGGGTCCTCTCACCTCTCCTTTGCCTCTCCAGCTTCTGGTCGTGTCTGCCCCAGTTGCTTCCTCTTTTCGCTCCCTTCTTAGGGGATGAGTAAGCCTGAACTGAATTTTCTCCTTGTCTTCCCATCTTGGCCCCCACCCTCTCCCCGACTCATCTGCTCTGCGGGCGTCGGGTGGACATGCGCGCGGCCGAGGGGCGGAGACTCGTCCTGGGCGTTGAGCTCGCCTGCGCTGCAGCTCTGCTCTTCTGCGCGGACAGTGGGCGACTGCGGCCGTAACACACTTTCAGCGCCCTCGTCGCTCCCCACACTTTCAGCGCCCTCGTCGCTCCCGTCGCGCCGTGTCCGGTTTTTGTTCTGTGAAATGTGCCAGTGTTTCCCGCAAGGTTAAAGCTTTTCTACGCCTTGGGCTCTGAAATGCCTAAAAAGCATTTAATTTTGTACGCAGGGCAGAGGAAGTTCTGTTTCAGAATATGGATATTGAAGGGTGTTCGTCTCTGAGCACTGCTAAGTAGGACTGGTCCTAGTTAGTACTGATGCCGAAAGCTCAGCTTCTCTGTGCACCGGCGCCAAATCGAATCCCAGAGACAGTGTTTCAGGGTGAAGTGGAAAAGAATAGCTTTACTGCTTTGCCAGGCAGAGGGGGACACCGTGGGCTCCTGCCCTCAAAACCGTGTGTGCCAGGCTGGGAGGATGTGATGAGGGGTTGTATAGCAATAGTTCAAGGGTGGTGTTGCTGTTCACATCCGCCCTCTGGAACTCAGGGAAGGTCATGGAGGCTGGAGTCTTGCCTATGAGAAACGGGCGACAAAAAGGCTTTCATGCCCAGAAGCCCCTCAGCCGTCCTTCTTGGTTTCACTGCTGGTCCATACTGACTGGGTCTGGGGGGGCACACTTACCCCACTCCCCGTATTTTGACAGAGAGGAGCGTAGGAACTTTGTAGAGAAACAGCCTTTTACCCAGCCACCCGCTGCAGACCGTGTGGTTTGCACCTTCGTGCCTCTCTAGGCACCGTCCAACTTTGGTTAAAAGTCAAAGCTGGTGAGGACAAATGGGCGAGAAATACAGTTTGGATCATGAGCAAAGTAACTTTTCATAAGTCTTCTGATCCGTGAACATGAGCTGTCTTTCCATTTATTACGTCTTTAATTTCTCTCAATAACGTTAGCAGTTTTCAGCAAACATGCTGTAACGTAACTTTTGTTAAAGTTACTCCTAAGTATTTTTTCTTCCTTGATGTTATTGTTAATTGTTTTCTTAATTTCATTTTTGGGTTCATTGCTGACGTATAAAAATACAATGGATTTTTCTATTTTGGTTTAATATTCTGTGACCTCTCTGAACTCATTTATTAGTGCTAATAGTTTTCTTAGGGAATTCCTTAGAACTTTCTATATACAAGATTGTGTCATCTGTGAATAGAGATCATTTTAGTTCTCCCTGTTTACTAATTGTCCTGGCTAGAACCTGTAGTACAGTGTTGAACAGAAGTGGTGAGAGCGGGCTTCTTGTCTTGTTCCTCATCTTAGGGGGAAAGCATCTAGTCTGTCACCGTTAAATAAGACGTTTACAGTGCTTTTTGTACTTTGTAGCTGGTCTTCATCAGGTTGAGGGAGTTCCCTCCTAGTCCCTGTTTGTGACGTTTTTAGCATGAAAGGTTTCTTTCCCCCCCAGTATTGTTAATTACTTTTATTGCATCTGTTGAGCATGTGTTTTTGTCTTTTAGTTTATTAATATGATGTATTAAATTAAGTTTTATATATTAAACCAACATTCCATTCTTGGGATAAATCCTACTTGGCCGTGGTGATAGTTTTTTTATATGTTGCTAGCTTTGGTTTGCTGATACTTTGTTGAGGATTTCTATGTCTGCGGCCGTAAGAGTTACTGATGATTCCGTGTTTAAGAAATTATCTGGGGCTTCCCTGGTGGCGCAGTGGTTGAGAATCTGCCTGCCAATGCAGGGGACACGGGTTCGAGCCCTGGTCTGGTAAGATCCCACATGCCGCGGAGCAACTAGGCCCGTGAGCCACAAATACTGAGCCTGCGCGTCTGGAGCCTGTGCTCCGCAACAAGAGAGGCTGTGATAGTGAGAGGCCCGCGCATCGCAATGAAGAGTGGCCCCCGCTTGCCGCAACTAGAGAAAGCCCTCGCATAGAAACAAAGACCCAACACAGCCAAAAAATAAATAAATAAATAAATAATAAATTTTAAAAAAATTAAAAAAAATATTATCTGAAGTAAGTAATTTTCGTAAGTAAGCAAAGGCCTGTTGTAAAAATTAAATAAAATAATGCACAGAAACTACCGAGCACAGCGCTCAGCACACAGCGGCCAGTCTCCGTGAATTGCCCTTTTTGTGTGGTGGTCGTTTGTGATCACAACTCACATCCTAGGATCTTGAGTCAGGCACACATAGACTTGGACCCTGGCTTCACCCCCTCTTCGTTATTAACTGTGTGACTCTAGGCACTTGTACCTGGATGCGTTAAGCTTTTCCACCTTTCACGTGGAGTCGTGATAGTGCTTCCCTCTTAGGGTGGTCAGGAGCATTTGATGAGAATAGGCAAAGCCCCAGACACGGGGCCTGGCACGCAGTTGTGTGCAGACCTAGGTGTGCATTCACTGTTGCTGCTTTTAAACACATGACTGCAGTGGTGTTATGAGGGTGAAAGATTTGAAATAATCGAGCTATCTATAAGCGATTGATCAAATGTTATATATGTGAGCAGTGTAATCGTAGTCTTTAAAATGGATTAGACTGATACGGAAAAAATATCTACTAAATATTGTTAGTGGGCAAAACAGTTTTTGTTCCATATGTGTGTGCATAATGGTAGGTTTATGCATTGAAGTCTGGAAGTGCATATATATCGGTTGTGAACAGTTTAATTTTGGGGGGTTGTGATTGATATAAGAGGGCTTTGACTTTTAATTTTTAAATAGGTATATGTTTTATCAGAAAAAAGGAATAAAGATTTCTGACTGGTAGGACATCGGGAAGGTTAAAAAAACTTTTAGGGTTGTATTTACCTTACTTTCTTCATTTTCCCTCAGATATTTTCAAACTTTGTTTGACTATATTATCTAATGAAGCCTTATACATTTTTAAAAGTAATAAAAGCTTCTGAAAAGGATACATGAAGAATGGTTTGCATCCATTCACAAGTTTTGACTTCTTTCCTGCGGACTGCCAGAGTTAAATATCTGATTGCCCTACTGCGTGTTGGCCCAGGCTCTGGTGTAGGTGTTAGGGATTCCAGAAGAATGTGTCTGCTCCAGGGGCAGAGAGACAGAACAGATCTGCCCACAGCTCATCTCAGGGGGAGTCGGGGTCAAAGGGACACGTATGGCTGTGCAGCCCAGAGCAGGACAGGGCCGGGCAGGCTCGCAGAGGATGGTGTGTTCAGGGTTACACAGGAGTGTGTTTGGCGTAGGGGGCCGTCGGCCATGGCTTAGAGCTGTGACAGATCAAGACAAGATACTCGGGGATATGTACGGAAAGCGGCCTGCCTTTGGGCTTATTATCGTGTCTCCGCGCAGCTTTCTCTTGGGAATGCTAATTACGCTCCAGTTACGAGGCTGCCACATTTCTCATTCGCTTGGAGGAGAATTTCAGTAACAGGGAGTGGGTGAAGCTGAAAGCCTGTTGGGGTATCAGCTTCCACAAAGTGACCCTGACACAGGGAGCTAGTTGTCTTTATAAAGAGAACGAACGAGGCACTTTCTCCCCATTGGACCTGCGTGGGTCACAGCCTGCCTCAGGGGAAAAAAGAGGAAGAGCTTGGTGGTTTAGGTTCCGGCCTCCCTGGCAGATGGACAACGGGACAGACACCTCTTAGTTTCTGTGACATTTTGTTCGTCCTCATAGATGAGTGTATACATTTTCTAAATGGACAGTATGATCCAAAACGTGTAATTCCAAGTTCTAAACACCAAACTTGAAGTCAGTCTTTAGACTGATATGTTCTTCTGCCGCTCCTGGACCTGAACCCCTAGTCACAGTGTTGTGTGATGGTCTGTGTGACGACTTTTGACCTAGAGTCTGTGTGTGGCTTGTTACTTTGTATCATCCCCGATCCAGCCTGGTTACAGCTCAGTCCTGAGGCCGCCGGGGCTCTGCCGGCCCTTCCTTAGGGGGTTCAGAATGTGGGTCAGTTGAGGCTGATGGAGGGACTGCTTCTGCCCGGCCTGTGCCGGCCCTGGCCGCTCGCCAGCCTCTGTCCAGCATCTGGACCACAGTTCAGGACTTCAGTACAAGTTCACAGGCTTACTCAGCTTTGAGAACTAGGCTGGTTTGCTGCTAAGTCCACGAATGACTGTGTGTGCTCTCTGGACTTTTAATTTTTTCAAAAGGTTCTCTTCTGTGTTTTAAAATCTCTATTGTATCAATAGTTCTTTGGGGCACACTATTTTACTGCTGTTTTTCACTTCACGATGCCTGCCTGCTAATTGGGTTACCAGGAGTGGGGTGATTGAGAGTTGGATGAAAATTAGCGTCACACTGTAGAAATTTCACGCGTTATTTTTAAATGTCTTGTCCCAATGCTGTAGAAGGGGGAATGGAACTGGGGTGATTTTTAAGAGATTAAAGGAACCGAAGGCGCCAATGAGCTTATGCCAGGTTTCTACCCCAGGCTGTCACATGAGAGAAGTGACCCTCAGAATGACAGTCTTTGCAGTGGTGCCAGGAGATAGAATTAATTATTTCTTTGGGCTCAGGGAGAACTGATCCTTCTCTAAGAACGTTTTCTGTGTAACAGATGTTGTCTTAATGTGTGAAAAGTTTTAAGTTGATGTAATAGCAAAAGCTTGCATAGCTAAAAATACTCATTCTCACACATGTGTTTGCCTTAGTTAAAGCTCTAGAAAAAGAGGCTATATTCTAACAGATGTCTGCTTAGCTGAAAAGCCTAAAGAAAATGGGAATTTAAGTGACTCGTAGAGTTCAGTATGGATTGATTTAGTTGAAAGATACTGAAACATACTAGACCCAGAGACCACGAGACCCCTCACCCTGGACTGGATCCCGAGTGTGTCTCCTCTGTGACCGAGTGCGGCGGCAAACACAGCTCATTTGTCCGGGTCAGGAACGGCACCTTCTACGTAAGAGAAATTTAACCCCAGTTAACTGAAACTGGGTACCTTTCTGAGGGCCTAACCCCCTTTTGAATTTGATTTTAATTTCTGGGTGTCCCAAAAGCTGGGAACCAGAGGGCAAACTTATTTTTAGACAGTGTGTTAGTTTTCAAATAATAGGCTCAATTGACTTTTATCCTCCAAACACCTCTCTGGGCATATTTAACCTGGTAAATGACTACACCCTTGTTCCTGTTCCCCTGAATTTCTAACTCAGATAGAAAATGTGAATTACTTTCTCTGTTAGCACATGGATCCCATGAACAATCACGTAATCTTGCTGGTGCAGCGTCGTGGTGATGGGCACGCGGTAACTGCGCTGTTAGGTTGGGACACGTGATTTGACCCCTGCACTGGGTTCTGAGCCTTGTGGGTTCGGGGTGTTTTCTATCTGCGTGTTTGCTTTTTATAGTTTCTGTTTAGCTGTCGGGCTTTCAACTGTCACTTTTCATTCACATCACTGTGCTTAACTCCTGTGTTCCATCCCCCTTTCTCGCTATTTCTATATTTAGTTGCTTCTAATCTGTTTAGAAAATTCAATAAGTAGGCCCGTTAGATTTGTTTCCAAAGGGGAAGTAAAGAGGCTGAGTCGGGACTGTTGGAGCTCAGTTTTAAAAAACCTCCCACTGGCTGCCTTTCCCCCTTCCCTTCCTTGGGGGCTGTTTCCACGCCGACACTGGTGATGAAGCAGCTGTGTCCTCAGTGCAGCAGACGTAATGTGACATCTGCAGTGAACGTGGACAAGTTGTGATTAACTTTGAAAACTACAAGCTCTTTGAGGACGAATCTGAACCGCTTCCATTCTCTTCATACTTGCGCAGTTTTCTCTTTGGCATCCCTTACAGCAACATATATACTAACCGCCTGGATATCCGCATGCCGACATAGATGCTTTCTCTGGCCGTGAGGTTATCGTCCTGTAACATGAGAATATAAAAAGAATGGGGACCAAATGTTGAGTATTTTATTTTTGCCTTAAATAGTCAGTTATCTTTTACAGTAGTTAAAATATGAGAAGAAAGTCTTATATTTATCCACATATTTACTATCACCAATGATCTTCATTTCTTAATGTAATTCCAAGTTTCCATTTGTTATCATTTTCCTTTTGCTTGAAGATCTTCAGCATTCCCTGGAGTGCTGGTCTGCTGGTGATAAATTCCGTTTTTTGTTTGTCTGAGTAAGTTTTACTTCAGCCTCTGTTCTTAGAAGATATTTTTGCTGGATGTAGAATTCTAGGTGAATACTTTCCTTTCACCATTTTCAAGATGTCATTCCGTTGTCTTCTGGCACACGTGGTTTCTGATGAAAGCTGTTGTCGTTTTGTTCCTCAGTATGTAATGTGTCTTCTTCCCTCTGGCTTCTGCTGGCAGTGCAATTTCACGTGTGTCAGCCTGCTGGATATCACCCTACAGGTCTCTGAGACTATTCCTCTTATTTCTTTTCTTTTTCAGCCTTTTCTTTGTCTCTGTGCTTAATTTTGGTTAAATTTTATTGCTGTGTGTTTAAATTCTCTCATTTTCCCCTTCTTTTGCAGTGTCTAATCTGCTTTGGATCCCATTTCAACGATATTTTCATTTCAGCTACTGTGTTTTCTTAATTTCTAGAAGTTCCATTTGGTCCTTTTAAAACACCTTCCTTTTCTCTCATTATGTCTGTGAGTTCCTTTAATCCTTGAACACAGGTGTAGCAGTTTTAATGTTCCTATCTGCAGGTTCCATCATCTCTGTCATTTTATTTTTGGCTGTGTTGGGTCTTCGTTTCTGTGCGAGGGCTTTCTCCAGTTGCGGCGAGTGGGGGCCACTCTTCATCGCGATGTGCGGGCCTCTCACTGTCGCGGCCTCTCCCGTTGCGGAGCACAGGCTTCAGACGCGCAGGCTCAGTAGTTGTGGCTCACGGGCCTAGTCGCTCCGCGGCATGTGGGATCTTCCCAGACCAGGGCTCGAACCCGTGACCCCTGCATTGGCAGGCATTCTCAACCACTGTGCCACCAGGGAAACCCCCGTTTATGAAATTTTGATTAGATGTTGTGTGTTGTGACTGTTACATTGTTGAGCATCTGCGTTTTGTTTCAGTCCTTTAAAGAGTGTCATGCTTTGTTCGGCAAAGCAGTTGAGTTACTTGCACATCTGTCTACCATCCTTGAGACCTGGCCCCACTTCTAGGCTTGCTCTCTCTGGGGTCTCTACTGCATGCCTCCAGTGAGTCACCGAGAGCACCCCAGCTCTGGTGCTCGAGCATCTTCCTACCTTGTGTGGACTTCGGGGGTTGTTCAGTGTACAGTCTCCTGGCCATTTTTTGCCCTCCCTTAGGGCATCTCACTCACACGCGCGTGGCCCAGAACTTAAGGCATGCCTAGAGCTCTCTTTCTGTGTGGCTCTCTCTTTTCCAGCACTCGGCCCTGCCTCTCCCAGCTACCTGGCCCCCCCTGGAGTCTGGTCTTCATTTTCTCCACTTAGCAAGGCTGTCAGGTTCCCTGGCCTGGGTGGCCTGGGAATTGCCTCCAGGCAGGAACTTGGGGGTGATTGTAGAGCTCACCTTGTTTGTTTCCCTTCTCTTGAGGCATCTCAGCTCTGCCCTGCCTGTTGTCCTGTCTGAAAGTAGTTGTTTTACATATTCTGTCTGGTTTCTCATAAGAGGTTAGGTCCTTGCTAATGCATCATTGCTGCAAGTGGAAATCCCAGGAATTCCAGCGAAATCGGCCCATTGAAAATAATTCTCAATAACTGAACGCACTTCTACATGGCATGCCTGCCTGTGTTAGAAAGACAAAGCTAAACACAATTTACATGCGTTTTTGAGAGACGCGTAGTCGTGGTCGTGTCCCCCACTCACTATTTACCTTCCCCACAGCCCCGGGCTGTCACTGTTCTGAGCGGAGTAATGACACAGTCCCGCAGCGTGGCCGCGTCATGACAGCGGTGCACATGCTCTCGGGGTTCCTGTCGGCGCTCAGGGGGTGACCTCGTCCTGTACTTCAGACCACGTTTTACGCTTGCAGGGGCCTTGTCAGTGTGCTCTACAGTGTAAGAATCACTTCTGAATCCACGTGGGAAGTCTGTGCTCATAGACCACTGAACGCCTGAATCAGCAGGACCTTGCTGTGTGGATTACAGCACAGCTTGCCGAGGCGATGGGGAATGTAAAGGCGTGATGAGGGAAGCTGTTTGCACAGGCATCTGCATTTGTGAGGATATGGTTCCTCCCTGACTGTTGAATAAAAGAAACCTTGTGATTTGAAGGGGGTTGTTGGTGAGGTGTAAGGAACGTTAGCGTCCTGAGTAGACACAAGACTTGGCTGTTGATAGTTCAGCTGAGAAGCAACTAGATCAAGAAAAACAGGTTATTTGTATCTGTTTTATGGTCAGCAGTTATTTACTTCAGACTTTCTGGTAAAAATCTAATGCCCTTTTCAGAAATCATGAATATTGCCGGCTACGGACATCAGTTTTCTCTTTTTGTTTTTAATGACTCCTAAGTTCTTTGTTTAGCCCCTGAATGACCCACGCATGCTCTGTAAAGTGCATCATGAGAGCTTTAATTTTTGTGCCATCAAAATGCTTTTCTTAAGTATGCTCATTTTTACAAGCCCAAAGATGGTTTTCTCTTTTTAAATTTTAAATGCAACTTGAGGAATATTGGTTGGATTTCCTGCTGTTTAGAAAATTTAGAAGTTAATGCACTTATGAAAAAATGCTCATCTTCACTAAGAGAGGAATGCAACAGTAAAGAAGAGGCTTGCTTTTGTTTTTTTATATATTCAGCATTGGCAAGGGTGTGGCAAGATAGGCCCTTCTTTGAATGTCCAGGAAAAGTATGTATTTATATGAGCTTTCTGAAGATAAGTTTGGCTGTACCCATCAAAAACTTTATTATACTCTCTGACCCAGTAATCTTGCTTCCAGGAATTTTTTTTTTTTCTTAAAATTATTAGAAGTTCAAACAAAGATGCAGGTAGAAAGGTATCTGTTGCAATATTATTTCTAATGGTAAGTTATTAGAATCACCCTAGATGTCTCACAATGAAAGTATTTTTCATTTGTGCCATTTTCCAATTGCAAAGTACCATGGAACCCTGAAAATGGTGTTTATGAAGAATGTTTCATCATGTGATAAAATGGACATATTTGAAATACACAGTATCCAAAAATGAAATACTCATGTTAACTATTAAAAAAATGCATGAGAGAATGGTCAGAAATATGTCAAATTGTTAAAGTAACTGCTCCTAGGTGGTAGTTTTATGAGAGGTTATTTTCTTCTTTATGGTTTTCCTGTTTTCCAGAATTGGGGTGGAGAGCATTCCAGATGTGTGAAAGCAAACAGGATGTTTGTAGCTGCATTCTGGGCTCACCTAAGGCTTTTTTCTAGACCTGGATGGGCACCTCAGATTCCAAAAGAGTTGGCAAACCATTCATTTCTAAGACTAGTTGCTGTTTTCAGTTCAGGTGAAAAAGTACTTAAAAATGAAAACAAAACGCAAAAAACGATTTCTGTGCTTATTCTTCAGATAAAAATTTTGATGATGAGGATTCTGTGGATGGTAATAGGCCTTCTTCCGCCAGCTCTACGTCATCCAAAGCTCCAGCAAGCTCCCGCAGAAACGTTGGCATGGGGACCACCCGCAGGCTCGGCTCATCCACTCTCGGATCCAAGTCTTCAGGTAGGACCGAGCCCAGTGTGGTACTGCGGGGTCAGCTCTGCCGGCGTTTAAAACCAGACGTGCATGATACTTGCCTTGTGCGTCCTTAAGAGGTGAAGTAATTCTGTTGGCAGTACGCTTCCACTGGCTCTTCTTGAATTAAATTAGTTCTCTGCTGTGGATGCTGATAAGCTGGTAGGCTGTAAGTCTGAGCTGCTGTGTTGCCACGTTTGCTGAGGCAGAGCCTCTTGGCGCATGAAGCCAACATAGAGCAGAGCACGTGGTACCCTGATGGCCTCGGGCTCCAGCCATGCCTGACACTACCAGGGGGCCTTTCAGCCATTTGCTGTGTATCAAGACGAGACTGTTCGGGCTTCCCTGGTGGCACAGTGGTTAAGAACCCGCCTGCCAACGCAGGGGACACGGGTTCGAGCCCTGGTCCGGGAAGATCCCACATGCCGCGGAGCAGCTAAGCCCGTGCACCACAACTACTGAGCCTGCGCTCTAGAGCCCGCGAGCCACAACTACTGAAGCCCACACGCCACAACTACTGAGCCCGCATGCCTAGAGCCCGTGCTCCGCAGCAAGAGAAGCCACCGCAATGAGAGGCCCGTGCACCTCAACAAAGAGTAGCCCCCGCTCACCACAACTAGAGAAAGCCAGCGTGCAGCAACAAAGACCCAACACAGCCAAAAATAAATAAATAAAATTAAAAAAAAAAAAAAAGAAAGAAAGAAAGAAAAGACTGAGACTGTCCAGAGGTCAGATTGTACCTTATGTGTTTAAAATGTACTTTGTTCCTGTAGGGATGCCAAATTAGTGAGTGGTAAGGATTAGCTCCCTGAGGCTTTGAAAATTGATTTATAAGGATTTCTTCCCTAATCCCCCTCCTGCCCCATCCCCCAGTTTAGACAGTTTTGAGTCCTTGTTATAGACAGGTTTCATTTTGCTGTCACGTTTTAAATTTACATGCAAATTACCTACTTTTTAAAAAAAATGTTATTGAAGTATAGTTGATTTACAGTGTTGTGTAAATTTTTTACTGCTAAACAAATCACATAGCTGCTGCTCTTAGAACCGTGCGTACTGTTACCACTGGGCTTCTGGCTCGGCCGGATGAGCTAAGGTAAAGCCGCAGTGAGGACCAGCTTTAGAACGCCACCTCCTCCTGCGGGCCTCTCTTGCTCTCTGTACCAGCCCCGGGCGTGGTGTCCTGACTCCGCGGCTCAGCGCCCTTGCAGCCTCTGCACAGCGTCTCTCCGTATAGAGGGAGCTGTGCTGATGGCAGAGAGAAGAGCTGGCCTCATTTCTTACATTTTTCTTACATTTTTACATTCTTACATTTTTCTTGCTCTTCTTAGTTCCTTCTAATCTTTTACTTTTTGGTTCCTTAAAAATTTTTTTGTTGTTGTTAAAGAGCTTAAATTCATACAACATGAAATCAACCATTTTAAAGGTAACAATTCAGTGGCATTTATTATCTTCACAGTGTTGAGCAACCACCACCTCTGCCTGGTTCCAACACAGTTTCATCCTGCAAAAGAAGACCCTATCGCCTTTAAACAGTTCCTCCCCATTCCCTCCTTCCCCAGCCCATGTTTTGTCTTTAGGCATTTAGCTATCTAGAAAGGTCATAGAAATGGAGGCATCCAATATGCAGTCTCCTGTGTCTGGCTCCTTTCCCTTGGCATAATGTTTTTGAGGTTCGTCTCTGTTGGAGCATGTATCAGTACTTTTTTAAAAAAATTAATTAACGTATTTATTTTTGGATGCGTTGGGTCTTCGTTGCTGCGCACGGGCTTTCTCTAGTTGAGGCGAGCAGGGGTTACTCTTCGTTGCGGTGCGCGGGCTTCTGATTGCAGTGGATTCTCTTGATGCGCAGCACGGGTTCTAGGCGTGCGGTCTCAGTAGTTGTGGCTCGTGGGCTCTAGAGCGCAGGGTCAGTAGTTGTGGCGCATGGGCTTCATTGATCCACGGCATGTGGGATCTTCCCGGACCAGGGCTTGAGCCTGTGTCTCCTGCATTGGCAGGCGGATTCTTAACCGCTGCGCCACCAGGGAAGCCCTGAACAATCTTCCTAATGCGTTTTCTTGATCCGTTTTTGAGTAGCATCCATTCCCCAGACGAGGCTTAGAAATTTTCTGCGTCATCAGACCACTTCTTTTCCTTCCCTTCCCTCACCGTTCCCCTTGCACAAACCCGACCTATGTAGATTGTGCAGAGGTACCAACCCTGACTTCCCCTCAGACCTGATCCTGTCCTTTTCCGTTTCGTCTAACGGCGTAGTCGTGAGTTTCCCTGTTGGCTCCGCGTCAGATGCCTCGGGCCCAGGGACTGTGCTTGGCCCACGAGTCCTCTTCGGTATGTGGTGCCAGGCCTCACGCAGAGGAGAGCTCAACTCAGCACCCATCTGCTCGGTGGGACGCAGGCCTAACCCAAAGCAGACACAGAGCTCCACTCGCAGTGTGTTACTGTTGTCTGTTTGTAGTTTGCTTGTGAAGGCAGAGTAACAGTCATCAAGAGTGATGACACGTATTTACCACTGTAACGAGTTGTCTTTAAAGCCCTTTCTGTCTAGGTGGTCCATGAGGACCTCAAACTCCAGATACCTTGTCTGCTAAGAAGCTCTAGAAAAGCACTTGGACTAATCAATATAAATCATTAATGAGGGTTACAGGGATGACTGTAGATAACCATTTGGAAACCTTTATTATGAAGAAAAAACATCTGATAAAATGTCACATGATTTTCATATGTGAAGTGACGCTCTTATTAGCAAACAGAAAAAGCTTTCTCCCAAATGATAGCAATTATAACAACTTTTAAGTAACAGAGCATCTTACAGCAACTTCGTGGGGTCAACTTGCAACTGACATGTACATGAAAATTGACAATTATCATGAGTTAAAGGAAATGGAAATGTTTTTTTCCTTTTTTCTTTAGAAATAATGTTTGGAGACCAATATGAAGTTGAGATGAAACTGTTAAATTCTTGAGAACTTATTTGAATGTTTCACAAAATTGCTAGATTCCTAACAATGACATAATTTCATTTATTCCCTGAAGAATTAAAATTTCTATCATATGTTTATTTGGAATCTTTGAAAAGACTTATACATGAATACAGTATAAACCATCTAAATCCTTTAAAGGCTAGACTGGCCCTCCTTAAGCAAGTAGTGTCTTTAAATGGTTTTAAGCTAACATATGTGACACTGTAAAATTACTGCACTTCATCTTAATATTGAAAGTCTGTAATGCTTGTCAGTGCCACAAAACTCTAAACTTAATAAGACTTAAAAAATAGTTACAGATCTTCCAGAACATAATTTTGATTTTGTGTGTTCAGACTCCTCCAGTGCACATCGTTTACATTTTAAGAACTGCTCTTTTTTATAGCTGCGAAAGAGGGGGCTGGTGCTGTCGATGAAGAGGACTTTATTAAAGCATTCGATGACGTGCCTGCGGTCCAGGTGAGGGAGGGTGTTTGGTCTGATTAAAGACAAGGGTGGGCTGATTCTTCAAGGTTCGCTTTTCAAGTGTGCGACATGCGGAGTTTCTTACCAGGTAGGGTAATTCTGCCTGTCAAGCCCACAGGAGATCTGAGGTTGCAGACCAGGAAATGAAGAGCGAAAGTCACGGCCCAAGATGACCTTTCAGTAAGAACTGAGGGAAGTAGCTTGCTCCTGCAGCGAGGGTGTGGGTCAGGTCACGTAAAAGAGGGGGAAATGAGGGATTAGGTTAGAAGAGAGAACACAGAAGCATGCTTATATGTAGGGATTTTCCTCAGAAAGAAAAGTTTGTAAAGTTGAAGGATTTGGGTGTCTGAAAACTACAAAAAATGGTCTCATAAAATCTTAGTCTATTCCACCCTGATGCTCCCCCTAAGTACCACCTGCCAGATGCGGCGGACTTGCTTGCCAGAAGCTGGGGTACAGCCACGCTGTTCAGACTGCCCTGTGCCTCAGCACTGTCTCTTGTTGATCGGGTGTCCGTGCTCTGGATTCCTGCAGCGCTTAATGTCTGTGTGAATCCCTTGTCACCTGCTGCTTGGTCGCCGTGTGTGTGTATAAAGCAGATAACAGGTGTTTTAGGCTCAGGACCATCCTTACGTCCTTGACCTTCCCAGCATGCCTCACTCTTGGTTGTTTTTTTTTTCCCCCCCCTCACTGTCTTGTGAGTAATACGTGAGGATAAATGAGAGAGCAGACCTGAAAGTATTCAAAGTTACAAGTACAGACGTTCTTGCTGTATTGCGCTTCGCTTTGTTGTGCTTCACGGATACTGCAGTTTTACAGACCGAAGGTCTGTGGCCACCCTGCGTCGAGCACGTCTGTTGGTGCCCTTTTTCCAACAGCGTTTGCTCACCTCGTGTCTCTGTGTCACATTTTGGTAATTCTCACAATATTTTCAAACCCTCCATCAGCAAAAAGATTACAGTTCACTGAAGACTCAGAGGATGATTAGCATTTTTTAGCAAGAAAGTATTTTTTTTTTTATTTATTTATTTTTTATTTACGGCTGTGTTGGGTTTTCGTTTCTGTGCGAGGGCTTTCTCTAGTTGTGGCAAGCAGGGGCCACTCTTCATCGCGGTGCGCGGGCCTCTCACTATCGCGGCCTCTCTTGTTGCGGAGCACAGGCTCCAGACGCGCAGGCTCAGTAATTGTGGCTCATGGGCCCAGCTGCTCCGCGGCATGTGGGATCTTCCCAGACCAGGGCTCGAACCCGTGTCCCAGGCATTGGCAGGCAGATTCTCAACCACTGCGCCACCAGGGAAGCCCAGCAAGAAAGTATTTTTAAGTTAAGGTATGCACACTTTTTTTTTTTTTTTTTTTTAGACATAATGCTATTGCACAGTTAATAGACTACAGTCTAGGAGACCAAAAGAATTCGTGTGACTTGCTTCATTGCGATATTCACTTTATCACAGGGGTCTGGAGGCGACCCGGCAATGTCTCCGAGGTCTTCCTGTATAATGTGGTGTTACAAAAAAACGCTAAGAGTAATCAATGACTTGTGCATCACTGCCAGTTCCCCAGTGGGCTTTTTTCTCTTTTGTACATGAAATTATCTGTTAACTTATAGTAAAGCCATATTTGAGGCAAGGTTATCCATACATGGACATCGGATCTAGTCGGTATACGTTCACAGCAGGAAAGAAGCTCAGTCTAAGACAAACGTGACTAGATGTTATCTCGAAGGCCCTTCTGAAAAATGAAATAATTTCTTTTACTGTGCTTACTAAGTGCCCTTGACTTCAGGTAATTAAGGAATACTCTTTGTTGTTCTGTAAATTTTCTCCTATTGATTGTAAATTAATTCTGCTTACAGATTTACTCCAGCCGAGACCTTGAGGAGTCGATAAACAAGATTAGGGAAATACTCTCTGATGACAAGCACGATTGGGAGCAGAGAGTAAATGCTGTAAGCCACTGACTGTGCGATTACATTTGCATTCGATATTGACATGGTCTGAATACTTTGTTACGAAATTGGGGTGCAGCTGTGATGAATTTTAAGTAGTAAATATTTTAAATGTAAGCTTCCATATTTACACGTTGCCTTTTTAGTAGATTACTTCACTTCTGTTCTTCAAACATGCCAGCTTCTATCTTTTTGTGTATCCTGTACTTTTAGCAGAGACCTACCTGTGGTACGACCGCCGCTCCTACCTCAGTAAAGATGTAATTCTGTGACCATTGGCCAGGAAAGCGGCTTTTTAGTGATGTTTTCAGTATGTGTCTCTCTATCCCTTGCTTTCTTCACAGCACTTCTGCCCCCTCTGTTTTTAAAAGTGGATTAATGAAAAGAAGTGGGCCGAACATTAAAGGGCAGGGGCATTAAGTGAAGGCGTGTCTTTTCTGAGGAGAGCGATCGTGCGTTGGTTGTCTGGCAGGAAGAGGGCTGGGAACACTGCTGTGTGTCTGTTTCGGATGCACACTAGCCCTTTAGTAAAGACACAGCGGCGCGTACTGTGCAAAGGCTGTAGCGTCACTTCTTCCTGTGATTCACTAAGTGAATGGCGGTTGGAGTGGGGTGTGGGGAAGGTGAGCTCAGGGAAGGAGCTTCTACAGGCTGCAGTGAGGGTTTAGTTACCCTATCCTTAGCATCACAGCATCTGTAAGCCACTAAACTGTTTCCCATTAAAAAGTACGCTTTACAGAAGAATTGTAATCCATTTGTCACAGACACTAATTTTAAAAATTATTAGTTCTTATTTATGGTACCTAGATACATCAGCAACGAGTTAGTTGGCTGAATTCATTTTGGAAAACTCTCTATCATTTAACTTTGATGTTGATCTCTAATATTTGATGGCTTCTATTGTTTTGTATATTCTGTTCTAAGAATTGTTTTGTCTGTCTCTTCGTTTTCTCCATCCCCTTAGCTAAAAAAGATTAGATCTTTACTTTTGGCTGGTGCTGCTGAGTATGATAACTTCTTCCAACATTTGCGTCTTTTGGACGGAGCCTTTAAACTATCGGCTAAGGATCTGCGGTCTCAGGTAGTGCGGGAGGCTTGTATCACCTTGGGGTAAGGATTGCAATGCTCCCGATTCTCACATCATAAAATAGCCTCATGACGGTGCTTCAGAGATGGTTCATTGAATACACCCACTGGGTCTCTTTCACGGAACTTTCAACTGGTCTCCAAGACCCATTCCAGTTACGCTTCTGTTAGCACTTTTACAATAGTTCCTGACCAGTTATGTTAAGTCTGACAGATTTTAAATTTTATTCAGTGACTTAGCTCTGAAGCCTCTATTTTAAACTTGAAGCAGTTATTAATAATATGGAAAAATGAAATTTTGTATACTTTTGTCCTCAGCCTTTTCACTGATTTTGCTGGCAGGTGATAGCATGATTATTAGAATGTTTGTTTCTAGAAGAGTACTGTAGCTATAAGGTTAAAGGCATGTACTGCGGGGAAATTTTTTTTTATCCTCACTAAACCTGTATCAGTATCTAAAACTTCTGTCTTAGAAAATATGTTAGAATATCAGAGCAGCAGCAATAGTAAGGTGGCTTTGCAGCTGTTGAAAGTTTTGACCTCAGACACTGAAGTGTGAATGTTGTATGTTAAAAATAAACAGCAAAAAGAAAAAAGGGGGGTGAAAGAGCTTTTTCATATTTGTGTTTTATTAGTATGTGACTAATTTGTTTTTTGCTATTTTAAGAGTAATTAGTTGGAATTGATTTATTTATTAAAAAAAAAAGAGCAGACTCTTGGGCTAGTGGCTATTTGCGAAGTCCTCTATATGCACATTGGAAGTATTTGTAGAGTATTTTACTTAGACCTTTGTACTTTATCCTTAGATAACTTTACATGAAGGCTCTAAAATGTTAAGAGGGTTATGTGCTACACTGTTGGCAAGAACTATGACTTCAGTTCAGTGTTCATTTCTGGTTATAGGCATCTGTCATCAGTGCTGGGGAACAAGTTTGACCATGGAGCTGAAGCCATTATGCCAACGATCTTTAATTTAATTCCAAACAGTGCCAAAATTATGGCCACCTCTGGTGTTGTAGCTGTTAGGTTAATCATTCGGGTGAGTATATTTTGGGGCCGTACATACAGTAAGCAAGTGGTAAATGTTGCTGGTTGATAAGCAGTTATCAGAGACATTTTTCATTTGAGTGAGTATGTATGTGGAATAATACCGTACGTACAACATTGGCCTTTTTATCCCACGTAACTATCGCACGTGAGCCTTTTACGTTCCCTAGTGTGAACTATGGGTGTGATGTATAGTTAACTGAGGTGTTGCTCTTCCACCGTCATCGGTTTTAAACGTTTGAACACGGGTGTCTGCTTCTGAGTTTATACCCTGTTCTTTATGTGTCCAGGTATCACTTCTGTTCTTCCCTCCTTAATCCCCAGCCGTTCCATTTTAGGTATTTGTGCTTGTGGTTTTGTTATTCGCCAGACATTTTATTTAAATAATTGTACCTAAGCCCAGAAACAAAATGTTATCTTCAGTTAAGTTTTCAAAACACTCATTTACTTAAATCCAAGTAATTAGCCAAGTAATTCACGTGCAGGTTTTCAGTAAAACCTAATAGTTCACAAAGGCTTAAAAAGGTCTTCGCATCACCTTCTCCCCACTGTCAAGTCCCTTTTCCCCAGAGGCAACCCTTGAAACTGGGTCTTGATGTTAACTGAAATCTATCCAGAATATTCGTGATTACTGTGGGTGGCTTACTTCATATTATTTGTAGTTCTTACCTGTTTGCACTGCCTACTTCAGGTATTAAACCAAAAGCCGTTATCAGACATTTCTGTTGAAATAATATTAAACTATATTGGCCTGCTGACTGCTTTTTACTCATTCAGATCTCTACTGCTCAGGTAATTTAGACTTCATACCAGTGATTTGTTTTGATTTTAGACTTACTTACTTGTCATCATGTTGCCTGTTTTGGCTCTGTAAATTCTGTCATGCCCTTTGGCAATATCCAATAGAAGTCTTTCTCCTTTTTAAACTCAGTGAAATTCTAATCTGAATATGCGGGTGCTTTAGGTAGGTTAGTAAGGAAGTGGTTGTCTTAGCTTTGCATTTTCAAGTGTTCGCCTCTGATTTTTGTTCTCTTCCGCAGCACACACACATCCCTAGGCTAATACCCATCATAACAAGCAACTGTACCTCCAAGTCTGTCGCCGTTAGAAGGTAAATTTTTAAAGAATTTTTCTCATTAGTTTTGAATTGTTTAAAAACCGAAACAAATTTCAAATTTACCTCCATGCAAAAAAGTTTATGTTTGAAATGGTTAATATGATTTACGATTGCTGTGATAGATGCCTTTGGACTGAAGGCTCATGATCTCAGTTGTCTGGAAAGCTAATTTGGAAGGCCTGTTACTTCTGTCTGTGTGGGTAGTGTGAGAGCGAGTGTGTGTGTGGGTTATGTGGGAGGGGCGGGGGGGAGGGGGAGTGTACCCCCTGCGCATTTTCTTCCTGAGATGGTCACTCTGCCTCTGTCATTGCTCTGCCCCATTCCCTGAGTGAAGGCCATGGCTGCCCGCCTGGAAGAAACATTGTGAAGCTCAGCGGCCGTTATTTATATTAGCGTAGATAGCAGGAGGTGTGTGTTGTTTGCTGCTTCTGGTGTGATTCCTGGCACTCTGAATCCTCACGAGTCATGCTTGTGCTGCTGTCACAGTGACTGCACGTCGCTACTCAAATTTATCACCACAGGCTAGAACGGTTCAATGCTAGGGACCGAAGTGTTACCCCCTGAGCTTCTTATGTTGAGGGGAGGCCTCGGTGGCCTGCGGAGGCTTTGTCTTGGGTCCTGCTGAGCTGCCCCAGCCCACGTGTGGGGTCAGGGCTCTGTGCTTCCAGCTGGGATCTGTGGGTCTGGACTGGTGACTCAGAGGCTTTCGAGTCCTAAACTCTGTGGACCCTCTTCCCAGGAAAGTGTAGATACACAGAAGTTTTGTGTAGGTTTTCAGAGGATTCATGGACTTAAGCCTTTCAGTAGACCAGGTCAGGAGCTTTGCGGGGTAAATGAATGCAGGCCTGGAGAGCAAGCAGTCTTTCGGCCCGGTTCCTGTGGTTCCGCGTCTTGATCCAGCCCGGGAGAGGGCCCTTCACTCCAAGGCGTCGAGCCCAGATGCCCCTGGCCGCCCACTGTTCCTCTCCTTTCCTGGGCTGTCACGTTGGACCCGCCAGGGTTTCACAGGTGGGGGGATCTTTCCAAGCGTGAGGCGGCCCCCATCGCCGTCGTGTTCCCAGCCACATGGAAGGCAAGGGAGAAAAGAGGGGAATGAGCCAGCTACGTAAAGCCAGGGAGAAAGATGCGTTCTCCTTCCACCGAAAAGGCTGACTGTTCCGGCAGCGTGGCTCGGTGGAGTGTCGCCGACCCACAGCCCAGCCGCCCTCGGGGGCAGAGCAGCTCCGGGCACCCCCCAACCCCCCAAGGCCAGCGCCTGGCCGTCGAGGTGCGGGCTGGTGGTGGACTTCCCACGCGCTGGGGAGGGAGTTGTTCTGCGGGCTCTCTGTCACTTCGGTAGAGGGGGCTTGACGCTCGGTGGAAACTCAGTGAATGGCAGCCATCCTGAGACTTTGCTGCTGCAGTTACATTGTCACTGTTGATTTGGGTTTCCAGGAGCAGTTTGGAAAGCGTGTTTGCTTTGGGCAAGGCGGTTCCTCTGGTGAAGCGACACGTCTCTGTGGGGAACGTTACAGGATGTTTAGCGTATCAGTCGACTTGGACTGCTGTAACAGAAATACCGTGCGCAGGGCGGCTTAAACGACAGGCGGGTATTTTCTCACCGCTCTGAAGGCTGGAATTCTGAGGTCAGGGTCCAGCAGGGTTGGGTTCTAATGGAAGCAGCTTGCAGGTGCCGCTTTCTTGCTGTGTCTTCACGGCGGTGGGGGCAGGGGAGCGCCCTCTAGTGTTTCTTCTTAGAGGGCCGCTAATCCCGTCACGCGAGCATCGCTCTCAGGACCCCCGTGAACCTCACTGCTCCCCCAGGGCCCCGTCTCCAAATACCGTCATGCTGGGGGTTAGGGCGTCAACATAGGAATCTCAGGCGGTAACACTTCGGTCCCTAGCATTGAACAGTTGTAGCCTGTGGTGCTGAATTTGAGTAGCGACGTGCAGTTACCGTTACAGCAGACATGCCACCCCCTTCACCGGTTTCCGAGCCGCACGCCCAGACTGGCGTTCCTGTGTTTAGTCAGAGCCACGTGTCTTACTGCTGAAAGGAGTACTAGGGACCATCCGGACCCAGTCCCTCTGCCTTCAGGAAGGGAAAGAGAGCCAGAGGGGGCAGTGTAACCAAGGCAGCGCGCTTTCTGTCCTGTATTCAACCTGTCGCTAGCTTCACTTCATAGAACTTGTAAGAAATGGATTGCCCAATCTCCCTGCCTTTAAGAAGTTTATAATTTAGTTGGCGAGATTAAAAACAATAATGCAAAGCAATGTAAGAGTGAGTTGCAACGTATGTATTGTGGATTTAGGAGTTCAGAGGGCAGTGATTAAAACTAGCTGATATATTCCCTAGAAGCCTCATAGACAAGTTAAAAAAAACTGAGCTGCCCTTTGAATGAGGAGTAGGACTCGGTGAAGAAAAGACACAAGTTCTAACCAGATGTGCTTAAGTAATGCAGTGTTTAAATAATGCCAACATCGATGTACTTCTGTATATGATTTTAGCCTTCTAAAAAGTTGAAAGCAAAACCTAATTTACATGGGATATTTTCGATGAAATAGATTGTTCTGAAACACATTGAAGACAAGAATTAGCACTAAAGATGGCTGGATTCACTAAGAAATAAGTAAACATAGACATATGCATACACAACCTAAAGAGACAAGGAAAGTCCACACCAGGAAATGACATGGACAAAGGGCAGAGGTAGAGTGACCGTGGCCTGGGCTGGGGCCGGGGGGGTGGGGACAGCGGTGGTGAGAAAGGGTGGGTGTGGGCAGAGGTCAGTGTCTCTCCTTGGAGAAGGTTTGTTTCACCGACCGCTCCCCCGGACCCCACTATTAGCAGCAGCCCTGGGACTGAGCTGCGCAGCTCCCCTGGGCCCTCCTGAAGCCCCCGTGCTCCCAGCACATCACGTGGTAACTGTTCCTTGTCTGTCTTGCTCGCTGGATCGTGTCTCAGTTACCATTGTATGTCTAGCATGTAGCACAGGGGAAGGGTTTATTCAAGATTTACTGAGTGATTAATTGTGTGGATTATGAGGTTTTGAATTGGGAGGATCATGGGAAAGAAAGTCTGATCGTTAGAGAAAGATTGCCTTATGATTTATTTCCTTGAGTGGGTTCCTTAAGTCTAATAATGTTTATTCCTACAAAGATAGTTATCCTAGAATTTAGAAAAAGGAAATGATGAGGAGGTAGGGCCCGAAGTGGTGATATAATCCAAAGGAGATGAGACCAGCATTGTTTTTGTGTACAGATCAGACCAAGAAAGATCACAGAAGTGAAAAGAAAGGATGTTGAAAGGTTGCAGAGAGGAAAATGGCCAAGTAGCTAGAGAAAAATCTGTTTTAAATACTTGGCAGGAAAATTGGGTAAACACTTTGTTTTCCAGGGTATGTTTCACTTTTTTTGTACAAGGCGTTCTTTGGAATTAATGCAAAGACTAATTCCCTGATTCTGTAATGTACTCGGATCTTTTGTGCACCTGTAGCTCCTGTATTAATGTACCATTTGAGGTAGAATAAAAACAAACAACAGTGATACACCCTTTCAGTAACATTGCCATGAAGCCCAAGTTTCTGATTTGAAGGGAACTCGCCTGTATCCTGTCCCTATAACTTTGTGATTTTTCTTCTGGACCACCATAGGTGCTTAATTATTTTGATCTGCTTTGGTTTTCAGTCAATTCTGATTCCATCTTTATGTTCCATTTTTTTGAATCATTAAAAAAAATAGAAGATGGGACTTCCCTGCTGGTCCAGTGGTTAAGACTCTGCACTTCCAATGCAGGGGGTACAGGTTTGATCCCTGGTCCGGGAGCTAAGATCCCACATGCCTCGTGACCAAAAAAACCCCTATAAAACAGAAGCAACACTGTAACAAATTCAATAAAGGCTTTAAAAATGGTCCACATCAAAAAAAAAAAAATCTTTAAAAAAAAAAATAGAAGAAATTTGTCAATTATAAAAAGTAGTGTTGGGTCACTTAAGAAAAAAGCTTTTATTTTCATTAACATACAAATGACTAAGTTACATATTTTTCTCTTCACAATTTTCAGGCGCTGTTTTGAATTTTTAGATTTACTTTTACAAGAATGGCAGACACATTCACTGGAACGGTGAGCATCTGATTTGCTGGTTTTCCCTCTGAATTGAATCTTGAGATTTAATATCTCAGCGAGTGGTCCGACCCACTTTTTATAAGAAGGGAAGGAATCCAAGCATTGATTTGCGTGATTACTGGTGTTATTTCTCCTGATGCTGATGTGAGGCACCTACCACTGGCAGAGGCTCTTAGTGAGCTCCACTGACTGTCACGTTAGCCTTGAGGTGTGACCCGGGGTGCCCCGGGACACTGCACGGCCAGAACTCCCCCTGCAGCGGCTCTGATCTGCTGCCTGGCATCCTGTCAGTCCCAACGAGTTAAAGAAGGTTTAAAGCTGCTCTTAGTAGGCGAGGGGTAACTTTGAAAATCCTTAAAGGAATTTCACTCATTTGAAAGTTTTCTTTTTGATCCCTCTGTATCAGAAAATCAGCAGTTTTCTCTTTATTCAGGCTGGTGTGTGGTAAGTTTCACATCCTCACGATGCAGAATTCTTACAGAAGCTTGTCTCTATTTTGAGGTTCATTCTTTGCCATTTTTAGTTCCTGTCCATTTTAGGTGCCTGTTATTCTTTCTGAGTTAAATTTGGAGCTGATAGGTGATGATACTGTGCCACCCGGTTTTTCATGTGTAGTTTGTGAAGAACTTTACAACATACTAAACAGGTTACGAGTAGTGGGAGTTTAACACATGAGTACGCCTGGAGTCCAGTTCAGTCCTGCAGTGCTCAGAGACGAAAAAAGCCAGGCCTCCCAGAGGTGAAAGTTCATCTGAAAATACTTTGGATCGAGAGGATGGTCACACATTTAAAAAATATTTTCTTCTTCTTTAATCTCTTGGGTATTATATCCTCTTTATTTGGTGATCGTTTTGGAATTTAGAGTGGGAAGGTGGAATGAGGGATTGAACACCAGGGCCAGGTGAGCAGGGCAGGAAAACGTGATTGACTCAGATGTGGCCTCGTGTGTTTATTCACTTCCGCTCAGCCTTGCCGCTTGGCAGGTTCTCACCAAATGCCGGCTGGATGTGTGAGGGACTGAGGACTGAGGTGGGGCGCTGGTAAGACTGGCGCCTCGCCTCTGTCCTGTGAAACTCTTCACTCCAGTCATTGCCCTTTTCTTAAAACCGTTCCATATTCAACGAGACAGTGTAGCGATTTCTTCTCAGCTAGGGTAGAACGTAACTGAGAGAACACCTGTGTATAAAACAGAGACATAATTTCATAAAATTCTTCGTGTTACGTAGTGGTGTTACGTATGTTGAAAAAACATTCTTTAGTTACAGAAACCTGACACAGAGAGTCTCTGCAGTATTAGGATTATGACTAGCTCATTATAATTTCCATGGAGACTTGTTCTGACCATGGAGAAGGAAGGGTTTCGTTGTTTGAGTTCATAAAAGATGGAACTAAGTAAGCATGGCCCAAAATACATCAGCCGTTACTTTAAAAAAAAAAAAAAAAAAAGTCCCAGGAGAGTAGGGTTATCAGGTGCTTAGGTGGGGAAGGGGTGGGAATAGGTACTGGGACAGAATCAGGAATGAGTTAGCAGATCTGCGGAGTGTGCTGATTTTCTAGGCTGCATGTTTGTTGACTCTCTGGGCACAAAGGGCCTGTACCTTCCACGTTGCCGTTTGGGAGTTATTTCTCAACACCTGTTGGTATCCGCATAAGACCATATATTAATGATTGTTCCTGCTTTGTCCTCTAAATATCCAGACACATATCAGTATTAGCGGAAACAATAAAGAAGGGAATACACGATGCTGATTCGGAAGCACGGATAGAAGCCAGAAAGTAAGTGTTGGCTGAACACCACTTTCCCGATTCACTACTTTTATATTTCAGGTGCACTGTCCAGATGGCCTTACGAAAGCTCATTAAGTCACATGGACATGTTTTGTTAATCATGACCTTGAAATATGACCCAAAAGGCCATTTCAAAATACCTCTCTAGTTTTCTGTTTCGAGGGTTGTTGAGTTCAGTGTCCAGGCCTGAAAGACTGGTACTGTTTGAACATAAAGTGGACTGAGGTAGACACAGAAAGCTCATTTTTAAATTTATGAGAAATTGCTGCGTGAGCCGGCAAAGCACCTGTCTGCGTGCCCCGTGTTTTCTCTCACTCACTAAGCTCTGTGGGTCCCAGTGGCTTGTTGACTTGCCGTGAAGAATCCCGCTCACGGGGACTCTCTCCCTGGGATCACAGCTCTGCAGGCATCATGGGGGTGGCGTGCCGGGGCAGGAGCCCCTCCAGGAGGGAGGGGGGCTGATCGCAGACCACAGCTCTCTGTCCCCGCTCGCGTTTGGGGCCGTCTGGCCGTCGGGACTGGTTGTGCCGCGGTCGTGAGGCTGGGTCCCCACGCCCAGCGCCATCCTGCGGGTGAAGCTGCCATCGTGACCGTAAGTAGCAGAAGCTTGACGCCAAGATGTCCTCCCTCTCGGGCAGCTCAGAGAGAAAAAAAGCTTCCCGTTTTGGCCCGTGGCTGTTTTTCTGCGCTTCTGTAGTTGACTGGCTCTTCTAATTGACCCGGGTTACAGCCAGTCCTTACATCCTGGCACACTGCGGACTTGCTCAGCTGCACGAGCACACCCTGGCCCCGTACTTCCTGCTCTGACTGCTCTCTCAGTTAAGCCGTGGTTCCCTGGTTTCGGAGCGTGTGGGGGACTCACTCTTGACCCTGCAGTGCTCACCGCAACCTCGTGCTGGGAAGTTCCTACCAAAAGAAGGGGCATGACGAGCGGTGGCTAAAAAGTAAAAACTACTAGGAGCGGATTTGTTAACGGTCTGCGTACGCCGTTCTTCACCCTCGTCTTATATTTGGTGCCTCCACCCCAGTTTTTTCTTGTCCTTTGATCGTAACACAGTACAGGTTTCAAGTAGCTGTGAGCCTCGTCCTGGTTTTCTTTTGTTCTCGTTACCTAAAGCCGTATTAAGTACTTGGAACCAGGGAGCGTCACGTTGCATTTATAAAAGCGTCCATGACCGAGTCCCCCTCGCGTTCTGGGTGTAGTTCTCGTTGGTTTGGCTCCATCTTCCCTGAGTCTCCCAGTCTGGCAAGTCAGGCTCTTTAATTTCCATTTTATCCATTTCATTCATGCGACTGAGAGTCAGCCAGCTGGGCCGGAGTCACCAAGGCCGGGAGCTGGGAGGTGACGCTCCACCAGACGTCCGCGGTTCTCAGTCTTCCTCAGGCCGCGGCCGCCGCCGGTCGCAGGGGCTGGTGGCGGGGGGCGGGGGGTCCCCTCCCTGACAGCGTCCCGGGTGCATAGCCGTGACAGGAGGCCGCGTGTTTTCCAGGTGTTACTGGGGTTTCCACAGTCACTTCAGCAGGGAGGCGGAGCACCTGTACCACAACCTGGAGCCCTCCTACCAGAGGGCTCTGCAGAGCCACCTGAAGAGCTCGGACAGCGTGGTGTCGCTGCCCCAGTCGGACCGCTCGTCCTCCAGCTCGCAGGAGAGTCTCAAGTAAGGGCTGCGGCTGCGGAACGTCGGCTGCGCAAGCACGCAGACTCTCCCCGGGCTTTGGTCTGTCTGCGTGCCGTTGCCATTCCCCCTTAATTCAGGTGGAGGCTGGTGCTGGGGAAGATGCTGTGGGGATGGTGAGAAGCGAGTGGCCTGGTCCCTGGTCCCTGGTCCCTGGTCCCTGCGGCAGGTAGTTTGTACTTCAGTTTACATGGCAGTCCTGGAACACAGTTTTGGAGTAACACACGCGAATTGTTCAGGGTGTCTTCTAAGACAACAGAAGCGTTAACTTGGAGACAGCTTCGGAAAGGGAGGGCTTTCAAACCCTGGGACTGAACGTGCTACCATCTTCTCTCGGTACCTCTGATCCCTGTTGCTGTTTAAGACTTCCCTCTGTGTGTTTGAAAGGTAGTCCAAAATAGAATGCTAGAACTTTTCCGAAATCGGGGGTTTATAAGATTGTGGTCCAAGGTACCTGTAGAATTCTGAGAAGCCTGAAGCAGTCCTTTATTATCGTCATCTCGCGCTGTAGATTGTGCTTGTATCAATGCAGATACAGTGCACCTTTGATAATAGACAGACGTGTCCCTTTATTTCCAGTCGGCCGCTCTCCGCCAAGAGAAGCCCTACTGGCAGTGCCACCTCCAGAGGTAAGGCGGGCGCCGCGGAGGAGGCCCTGAGCCTGGGGCAGGCTGAGCAGCGGCGGGAAGGGTCTGCGGAGGGCCCGCCGTGCCCTGCGCTCCCACTGGGCCGGCAGACCTGTCCTCGCCCACAGAGCTGCCGCGGGGGGCGCCCCTCTGCTCCGAGCACTTGCCGGGAGAGCGGGGGCCACTTGGGGTGCTCCCAGCGGCAGGCAGCCGGCGGCTGTGGGAGGGCAGGAGGGCACATTCCCGAGAGGGGGAGCGTCCAGCTGGGGGTGTGCCTTCCTGCCACCCCGGCCAGACACGATCACGTTTTCATTACTTCGCTGCTCACATGAACTGGAAACGAGGTCCATTTCTGTGGGGTTTATGGTCTCTGATGATGGGGGCGTGTGGAGCTGCGGCCACTTGTCGTTTTCTGCAGCATTGGCTGAGCTGTGTCCAGCGAGCAGGGGACACTGTCGGCCGGTGCTGTGTGCTCCAGCCTTTGTCAGAGCTTGACGTCTGTTCTCAGGAGAAGCAGGGCACGCGTCAGCGATGCACGTCTCACATTCTCGCGTGGCCCTTACCGTCGTTGCTAAGGTTCCCTCCTCCCCCTGCAGCTTCCACAGTCAGCAGCAAATCCGTGTCCACCACGGGGTCCCTGCAGCGCTCTCGAAGCGACATAGACGTGAACGCAGCCGCCAGCGCCAAATCCAAGGTCCCCTCGGCTCCCGGCGCAGCGCCCTTCAGCTCCGCGGCGGCCTTGCCTCCGGGCTCGTACGCCTCCTTAGGTAACCAGCCCCGTGACCCTTCCCCCGAGTCTGCCGTTTGCGATGACCCTTAACCTCTGCTCAGATCCATCCGTGTAGCAAATTACCAGGAACTGGAGCTGAGGCAGTTGCAGGGCTGGCCTTTCAGAGTAAGTGCGTCTGTGCGCTGACCTGTGCGCTGACCTCCGCGCTGACCTGTGCGCTGACCTGTGCGCTGACCTCCGCGCTGGCCGCTGGTTTACAGCCCCCCTCTGGTGGGTGTCCCCGCTTCTGGGGCGTCACCCTGGTCGGGGACGCATCCCTCAGCGCCGCGTGCCCCTTCCCGGCTGCCCAGCCTCCTCCTGTGTGGCCAGAGCTGGGTTTCCTCCCCTCCTGACCTGGGTGGAGAGCCTGAAGGGGGGGCTCCGGAGGATCGGGAGGGACTCAGCAACCAGCACCCCTGTTGTACAGAAGGGTGTCGTCCTTCCCTGTGTCCCCTTGGGAAGGAGCGGGTACCTACTCCGATGAAAGCCCGAAAGAGTAAAAAGATTACTTTCAAAAGAATATCTGACAGAGTGCTAGGTCAGTTTTTCAGCAGACACTGCATGTCTGCTGTGGGTAAGGCTGATAGTTCTTTTGAGTTTGTTTTTGTGAAAGCAGAGTTGTTCAGAGCCAAAGTCTGGAGACCTCGCTGGATCCATTTTATTTTGGATTTTAAGGAAACGATACAATTCAAACTTCATGAAACATCGAGACTTATTACTTATGTGGTTTACAAACTAATTCCAAAGTCAGTCCTACAGCTAATATTCTGAAAGCACGGAAGCAGAGCGAGAGAACACCGAGAGGAGGTTACCAGGCCCGACCTTGAGTCACTCGGTGACCTTGGCCGTGTTTCCTCTACCCATAAATGAGTTGTAATAATAGCCACCTAATTCAGACACGGGGTAGGGACAAGTGACATTCTATAAAAGTCCTTTGTCAACCATTATCCTATACGGCAAAGGAAACTGCGGTTGTGATAGGAACGTTATTAGTTTAAAAGGTAAGGTGTATGTTGTGGGACATTGTTAAGTCGGTCTTGTTTTCTCTACAGAAATGCCTCATTGAGACTGGGAAGATGCCCAATAAGGGCTCTCCTTTTCTCTTGTTTATTTAACTCTTACAAGATCACGTAGGCGTGTTTAGGATCCCGTGTTGGTGTGTGCTTACCAAGAGAGAAGTCAGGTGGGAAGGCTTTCTGTTCATTTCAGTTCCGTTTGATCCACCTTGAGAATCTGTAGTTAGTGTTTGTTTCACTGCTTGAAAACCTGAGTAAAGTGACAGCAGCCCTTGTTTTTCGGTGCATAGTTGAGCTATTCTAATATGGACCCTGTGGACTCTGCTTGGTGCTAGTCAGAGCACTCGGGTCTTCTGGTCTGATGACACAGAACTGACCTTTCAGAAGCGCTGATGATAAATTTTCAGCCCAGTGTTACCTCTTCGAATGACAAGACTGGAGTATTCCCCATTCTCCCAGCATTTCCTGAGAGCTCGACCTCTGCTTTCCTCATGTCCAAATCAGCAAGAACCAAAAAAATCAGCCCCCCAAATATAACATAATCCTTCGGAGGAGCAGTTACAGGTACTACCGAGGTTGACACGTTACGTCTGTGAGGAGGGTAGCGTTAAAGCTGATGATCCTTCTCCAAATTTCTAGAGTCCAGACGCGTGAGGGGAGACATGGAGCCCCTAGGCCCTGGCTCAGGTACCGAGCTGCACGGCCTTGCTGCTCGCCGTGTGGCTGGGACAGGCCTTGCTGCGGCCAGCTTCTCGGAGCTGCTCACTGGCTGCCTCTGTCCTTTGGGTGTCCTTTAGTTCCCCGCCGGCCCTTACTGTGCTGGTGCTTTGCTCCAGAAAACAGGGGACCCTTCACAGGGTGAGGTTGGGCCACGTCAGAAGCACAGCCAGGCTGTCAGCTGAGCCGCGGCCCTGGGCTGCCCTCCCGTGTTTTGTCCTCTGCCGGCAGAAGCACATCCCCTAAGCTGATTTCGGTAGAAGGGGCACTTACTCGCTTCCAACTCTGCTTTGCTGTTGAACTTGTTTCCCTTTTAATTTTATTTTAAACTGTACTTTTGCTTCTTTAGTAGCCAGTAATAACATTCTGCTTTTTAATTTTTTTGATGCGACTAACTGTTCCCTGTTGTCCCTTCCCTTGTTTTTTAATTTGCTTAAAGATGGCACTGCCACCAAAGCGGAGGGTAAGCAGTTTGTCTCTGTGGCCGAGCTGTGTCTCCCTCTCACTGGTCCCCTGTCCCCACGAGTGTTGCCTGGCGCCCCCGCCCTCCCCGGGGTCCCCGCATGACACGTTGCACGCACATCCCTCCACTCTTCTTCACCCTGTTTCCACTGGGTTTTGCCTTCCCCCAACCTGAGCTCTCCTCTCCTTTCTTGTGTGGTCGTCGTGCTTGTGAATTTGGGCCCTGAGTATGCTGTACGTGGCGTCGCTCTGAGCCCACGCTGGGAGGGGGGTTGCGTGACCTCGTGGGTCCCAGCTTCTGTCACCCCTGAAGCACCACCTCAGCTTCCGTTTCCTCCTCCTCACTTTGTGCTTTTGTGGGCCTCTCAGGATTTGCCTTTCCTCTTTCAAACATAAATTTAAGTGTCAATCGTCAATTCGGGTTCAAAGCTGGTGAAGGTTTCCCAGCAGGTAATTTCTAGACATTAAAAAAATTTTTTCCTCTCCCCTAAAACTGCTGAATTGTATGATACCATTTCTGTTTGTCTCACTGACGCATACCCCATTCATTCATATACTTTGGTTCATCCACTCACCAACCTTGTCCTCTGTGACACACGGGGATATAGCTGGTGGAAGAAATACACGAACCCTCCTCCACTTTGTTTTCTTTTTGTCTCATTCTCAAGAGGCTCTTTGTGATGTTTCATTCTTTTGAATTTTAGATGGAGCTATTCTCATTGGTACAGGTCTTTGATTAGAACATGCTAGACAAGATCGACCTTGCAAAGTCTCTAGATAGTAAGCACTGTGTTTCAAATAATTGAAATTTAGAGTTAACCTCGTCTGCTTAAGGGAATGGCTTAGACCCACGAACCCTCAGGATGATTTAACAATTAGGAACTGCTAGATAACTTTCCTGTGTTATTTAGCCACTCTAAAAGGCCAGCCGGCAGAGTAGACTGGGTTTTATCTCGAGACGTGCACTACTTCCTGAGGGACTCGCAAAGGAAAAATCGGAACGGAACTTTTAAAAAAGACGAGCATAGTCTCAAGATCAGCGTTCTTTTCTGTGTAAAAAAAAAAAAGATCAGTGTTCTTCAAACTCATCTCATCGTAAAAATCGCCTGGGTGCTTGCTGCAGGGGCAGAGTCCTAGGCCCTGCCCCCCGAGAATGCTGGTTAGGTTTGGAAGGAGCAGGGCACTCTGAACTTTCACCAAGCCCCGCTGGTGGTTCTTGGGGTTGGATAAGTTTTTGAAATGAAAAGCTTCCAAAATGAAAAATGGACAGAAGGCCTATGTCACGACGAGGGCGTCATCTGTGATAGGAGACTGAGGCTGGGTGTGACTTTCTTCTTTTTTTTTCGTTGCTATGAGTCATTTTATATTTCTCCTTCCCCAAGAAACCATCCTGAGTATTTGCTCAGCCTAGACGGATGGGGAGTGGTGGGCGGAATACAATAATGTATTGCGTCTCATCGGATGAAAAGTGAAGAAGCCATGTGGGAAGTTATACATCTTTTGCAGAATGCCCTGCTTGATTTCGTATACCTATATAACAATGAAAATCAGCCTGTTATTCCATGCAGCAGCGGGGATTTTGAACTTTTTTTTTTTCTTCTTTCTATGAGTTTTCTTTTACCTGTCCAGAGCAAGGTCAGAAGGTTGCTTACTTAGTTGTTGTGCAAGAAGCTGAGGATGAGAAGAAGTCTCTTTCTGCTTCTCCTTCTTGAGGGAAAGTGGAGGGTGATCTGTGGGCCCTTAATCGTGTAGAGTTCAGAATCAGCCAGAAGAGAACCTTATCGGGGCAGCCCCGTGCGCCTTGGCCTCCGTCCCAGGGCCGTCCCAGGCCATCACAGAACTGGCCGCTCAGAGCCTCCAGCCTTGTGTGATGACAAGACAGAATACAGAGGCCCTGGGAGGCCTGTGAACTGGAGCCCCTCTAGGCCGTCATTTCTGTTTGTTTCAGCTCCGAAACTTAGCAGGGCTGCTTAGAAAAGCTACACATGCAGCGAGTATCACTTAGCATCTTGTCATGAGTTTCCTGTCTGAATTTTAGGGATCATTATGGGCCTTTTGAAGATTTGTTAATAAAGTCTGTTGAATATTCTACTATCTAGCTCCTGAGGCAAGTGCGAGGCACTTGCATCACGAGGCAAAGATATGACTTTGAATCAGTGGTTGGATGCTCTAAATTCAAAATTCAGGCAATACATTTGAAACCTGGCAACTCCCTTGTTACCGTAATTGAGAAAAATAAATAGTCTTTGGGAGTTACCTATCTCACACACCAAGTAGCCACTCTAATGTTTATGACTAATCAGAAAAATATTTTTTGTGAAGAACTCAAAGCTCAACTTTTGGACGAAAGTTTATTTCCAGGTTATCTTTCACTGTGGTATTATGTTCAGTGATTTAGGGGATTTGGAAGAAGGAAACATTGATAGTGTCTGTTATGCTGCTCGTGAGAGAGTTTATTATGATTACCCTTGACCCTTGAACAACATGGGTTTGAAGCGCGTGGGCCCACTATAGGCAGATTGTTTTCAGTAAACTTACAGAACTGCACAGTCTGTGCAGGGCAGCTGTGGGACTCGAGCGTCTGTGGACTTGAGCATCCCCGGCCCTCCCTGGAACCAGTCTCTGCAGGTACCAGGGGCGGCTGCAGATACTCCAGTTGTGTGGAAACGAATGACTCGCATCTTCTCATCTCATGCTTTTTTTTCTTCTTCTTCTTTTAAATTTAGCTGCTGGGTTTAGGAAATGTATTATTCGTGTTTTTTCCCCCAAAATAAATAATTTTAAATGAAGAGTTAAAATACTAGAGTGACCTGTCGGTACCAACAACTTAGTGATGGGTTCAGAGCATAGGTAATCATATGTTACTAAGTGTAGTCAAAGGCCATGCTTAACTACTGGTGATTTTAATTAAGATTACACAATAAAAACTATGTAGCCTTGTCTGCTCTTCTGGAAAAGGAACTTAGATTTAGTTCTCTTTTACTGGGAAATAAAACATTTGGTATTGCTGTATGTCTGTCGAAGAACTCTGAATTTTAAGTAGTTGGCCTTTTTACACAATGAAAAAATATGTATGTATATAGAGATAAAAGTTTTAAACTTCTTTTACTTTTATCTTTAAAAAATATGAGTAAAGTTATGGAGCGGTGGGCGGTACTTGTAGGTAGCAAAATTTACAGGTGATCAACTTTCCAAATTTTGTTGCTTTCAAAAATGCCACGTGCGACTAGAGAGGTTGGACTTTTTGTGCCCCAGACAGTGGGTGTAAAAGCAGGTTCCTGGGCCCAAACGTCCCAACTGGAGAGTGAGATTTACCTGGAGACCTTTTCATTCTCACACCTCAAAATGGAGACAAAGACCCGAGTGGGGAGAGACTGTCGAATGATGTATAACTGTCTTAGGCCAAACTGGATGCGGGAAAATCATGCTTCCAGGTTAAACCAGTTCACAGGTTTAGTTTCCCGTCCTGGGGGCTTTTCTAGAAGAATGGCAGTGTGACTGGCTATTATCAACAGACCACGAGATACGGATGTTCTGTCTGTCTTCCACAAAAGTCCAGGGCTGCACTGCTCTTACAGGTCTCTGTTGTCCTCTGGGTCTGCTTTTCTCTGGGGGTGTGTGTTTGTTGACGCGCCTCTTGTCTCTCCCTCCAGAATCTTTTTTCTGCTGTAGCATTCCCTAATACCCCATTTCCATGTCTTTTACTTAACGCTGGCTTTTTTTCTTTTTTCACATCTTCTTTCTGTCCCTGTCAAAACACGGTATGAATGAATATGTCGTTAACAGGTCATAGGGTAGAACTGAAGTATATTTTTACTGTTTGTTGCATTTATTGAGCAGGCTTTCTTTTTCCTAAAGACCACAGAGTATTTTATATCATGTCTTTAAGACATATACAGGCACTTGTAGTAATATTGCCAAATTAATAGGATGACTAAAACAAACCGGACCTCTTCCAATAAAGGAAATATGCATATGAGTACAATACAACAGAGGCCCTTTAAACCCCCCAAAACGAACTTTAAGGGTGCTCTGAGGTTACTCATGTTAAGTCCCTAG
Source organism: Balaenoptera acutorostrata (assembly GCF_949987535.1). Lineage (NCBI taxonomy): Eukaryota > Metazoa > Chordata > Mammalia > Artiodactyla > Balaenopteridae > Balaenoptera > Balaenoptera acutorostrata. The sequence goes on from NC_080071.1 coordinate 108,350,093, forward strand.
GTGAGAGTTAAGAGTTGGCACGAAGCCAGCTTTGTAAAAGTGCTGTATATCCATGAAAAGGTGGGCTTGGGGAGAAAAACCTTTGAAGATATCAAATTGACATGATCTCTCTCTTGACTTTGTCCCAGGCAAAGGAAAACCAGCCTCCCCTAATTTGTAACTAAACTCCCTTGTCACACAAGTTGTGCTTTCAGTTTCTGTTATCTATGGTATCTGGGAAACCCCAAACTGATGAATAAGTGGTCTGCATTTACAGCCTCCACGGGAACAAACATTGAACTTCTGCAGAGGAAGCCACTGTCAAATCTGGTTTCTCAAGGTCCCCACAGATGAAAATATGGCAAATACGAGCTCCTAGTCCAAAATTACATCCATGATGAGTGAGAAACAGCAGAGAAAAAGAATAAAAACATAATTAATCCTTCGGGACGTGAGGGTCTTTTATGTAATATGAAATTGCTATATTTAAATGTTTAAAAGAAACAAGAAACTTGTACTTTTAGCAGCATGTAGAATTTAGTAGTCTGAGTGATCCTCCCAATTGAGAACAGATCACCCATCTGGAATAAACACAGTAAAGCCACTCATCTGCAGACTTAAGCAAAAGCAGAAACCCTGGGAGGTGAGGGCCAGAGCTGGTTTGCATCCTGAGGTTCTTGGCTGAATCCTGGAGACCTGGGGCATCTGCTCAGGACGTGGAGTGACAGGAAGTCACTGCATCCTCACTGGTGAACAAGAGGTTGACTCTACTGAAGAGAAGAGGACAAGAGGGAGTCCTCCCGTTTTAATCTTAAGTACTGGGTGGAGCAGGGAAAGTAATCTTCCCTGAGAAGTTGCAGCCATATATTGGGCCTTCTTGCAGGTTTCTGGTCAGAATTCATGCTACCTTGGTGGTCTGGGAAACCCAAGCAGATAAATCATGTTAAAGTGGCTGTGGATTGCTTGTATCCACAGGACGCTAGCAGAAGCAAACATAGGTCCTCACTGGAAGAACTCACCTTCAATCTGGGCCTTAAAGAATTCCCATAAAGTTCCAAGAAAAGAAACCATTTTGTTGTCTTAATGTTTAAAGAAATAAAAAGAAAAATTCGGAAAGACAAGCAGGGGAGTAAGGAACTATAAAGAATGACCAAGCAGGCTTTGAAAAAGAACAAATGGGTCTTCTAGAAATGAAAATATAGTAAGTTATTAAAATTTAAAACTCGGTGGGTAAATTGAGCTGCAGAACCAATGAAACTGAACAGTGAACTCACGAATTCAAGGTAAGAAAACGTCGTCCAGAGTTATGTGCAGAAGGGACAGAGTTAGAAAACAGGATGGGGTGTTACATCCCATGGGAAGTAGTGAAGAAATTCAACCTATCTAATTGAGTTTTAAGAAGAGAGACTGGGGCGGAGACAGTATTTGAAGAGGAAGTGGTTGGGAATCTTCACGATTGTTGAAGGACACTGAACCGCAGATGCAAAAAACCCAGTACATCCCAAGCAAGACAAAAAGAAAAATCTATAGTGAAACACATCATAGCGAAACTGCAGAACACCAAAGATTAAAAATATATATATATTAGAAATAGCCAAAGGGAAGAAGAGACTACCCAGAAAGGAAAGGCAGAGCTTAAATACAACTGGGGACCGTGGAATCAGATCGATGGAACATATCAATGTCCATGTCCTGTTTCTGACTTTCTACAATAGTTTTGTAAGATGTTACCATTGAGCGAAACTGGGTAAAGAGCACACGGGATCTCTGTGTATTATATCTTACAGTCAAATCTGAGTCTACAATTATCTCAGAATAAAAAGTTTAAAAAAGGGGTCTAGAAGTTGTGCTTGTAATAATAATATTTTAATCTGTAAGACTGTTACCTTAGAGATAGCAAAGCGTATCTTAAAAAAAATTAAGACAAAAGGAGGAAACAAAGGACGGTAAAAGGAGAATGAGAAATCAAGACAAATAAAAAGCATGCCTATAAGTGGTAAGAACAAGCTCAAATGAACTGAACTTTCCAGTTAAAATAGAAAGATTATTAGACTTAAACTTTTAAAAAAGATCTAGCAATATGATACTTAAAGAGATTAAGCCTTTAAGGCTACAGATAGAGTAAAAGACAAAGGATGAGAAATTCATAGTAAAAGAAAGTTGTTGAAGGTTTATTAATAACAGACCCGAAAAAGGCAAAAAGAGGATTTCTATATAATAAAAGATTCAATAAATCACTAAGATGCAATAGACCTAAATTTTTATGGATCTAATAAAAACAGCCTCAAGATATACAAAAAAGTATTTGCAAATTAATATTTATAGTGGGTGGTATGTAAAAATACAAATTTTGAATAACTAATATATTAATTTAGTTCCAAACTCAGAAAATATAAAGAGGTATGCAGTTTCCCCCCATCTTTGTCCTTCATTTGTCTAGTTATCACCTCTTTCCATCAACCCCAGTGTGTTACTGCTTTTAGTTTCATTTTTATCCATAGTTTCTTTGCATAAGGAAGTAATATAAGGAATTCCCTGGTGGTCCAGTGGTTAGCACTCCACGCTTTCACTGCCAGGGGCCCAGGCTCAATCCCTGGTTGGGGATCTAAGATTCCACAAGCCGTGCGGCGCAGCAGGAAAAAAACAGACAAAAAAAAGAAGTAATATAAAAATCATACTTCTCCCTTTTTTAAAACATGAAAGGTAGCATATTTACGTACACTATTCTGCATCTTCATTATTTTCACTTAATTATAGCTTAAGATTCTTCCATGTTAGGTTGCAGAACCTCTTCGCTCATTAATACTGCTGTACATTCCCCTATGTGGATTAACCTGAACCAACCAAACCCATATTGATAGACATTTGGATTGTTTTCAGAGTTTTGCTGTTAAAAACAGTGCTGCCATGAATTACCTTTTATATACATCATTTTGCATGGACACAAGAATATTGGGAGGATACCCAAAGTGGAATTGTTGGATTAAAAAGTGCATGCATTTGTAATTGTGATAGATATTGCCAAATAGCCCTCTGTCGGGACTGTATTAATTTTAACTCCCACAAACAATGAATGAGAGTGCCTGTTTGCCTACATGCCAGACTGTTAGCAAATTTTTAAGATTTCTGCCAGTCTTGTCGGTGATAAATAGCATTCTTAATGTCATTTTAATATTTTTTTCTTACTGGGAGTCTGAACACTGTTTCATACATTTAGCGGCCATTTCTATTTCGGTTAAATATCTATTCCTAGCCTTTGACCATTCTTTATTGGGATGTGACAGTGGTGTGTTGAAGCTGGCTTGAACCAGTTCATCAGATTCCAGTTGTTAAATTTTCAGGAATTTTATAAGCTGGTTTACATCATATCAATGGCCTCAAATAGGCCACGGTGGGAATATTTACACCAGGGAATTGCAAAACACCACAAGTCAGCAGGACACTCCCCCAGCCCCCCCCCCCCCGCCAGTTCCCCTTTAATTGTTAAACATTTACCAGCACACTTGCTGTTGAACTTATTATTGATACCTAGGAATCTTTTATGTGATAAGGAAATTAGCACCTTATGACATGAATTGCAAATAATTTTCCCCCATTTGTCATTTTCTCGAATTTGCTCATAGTTTTCTTCCTGCCATCCTGAGATTAAAAAAAAAAAAATTAGTAAAATTTATCTATCTTTTCTAATGGCTTTTAATTTTGTTATAGTGAGAATGGACTTTCCACTACAAGTTACAATGGAATTCTCCCATGTTTTCTTTCAGAACTTGTTTTTTTGGCCACACTACGTGGCATGTTGGATTTTAGTTCCCCAACCAGGGATTGAACCCGTCCTCCCTGCAGTGGAAGCGTGGAGTCCCAACCACTGGACCGCCAGTGAAGTTACCTAAAACTTTGATGGTTTCATATTTGACATTTTAATCTTAGGTCCATTTGCTGCTTTTCTTGGTGTAAAGTGTGAAGTATGGATCCAACTTATTTTTCCAAAGCAGAACATTAGCAAATGAGATCCTATAATCCATTTTTTCAAAAGCAACATATTATGTTGAACTACATATTAATCCTTGTGGAATGAAGCAAAAGCAGTGCTTAGAGGGAAGTTCATAGCCCTAAGTTTATATTAGAGGAGAGACTGAATTAGTTTGTTTCCAGTGTGTTAGTGAAAGAACAGAATAAATCCAAAGAAAAGGAGGGAGGAAGTAACAAAGATAAGAGTAAAAGTTAATGAAGTAGGAATTAAACATTCGTTTTAGAGGATTAAGAAATACAAAATGTGATTCGTTGAAAATACTAATAAAATAGGCAAACTTTTGGAAAGGTCAGTTGGAGAATCATACAAAGCATTGGCAATGATAAAGCAGGTATAAGTGTGGGTCAGTAGAGCTTTAAAGGGTAGTAGAAAACTATGACAATTTTATGTTAACAATTTTAAAACAAATTGGACAAATTTCTAGGGAAAAAACCTGTTTCTTCAAGAAGAACAAAAAAACCCAAGTAGTTTTAAGACTACTCATTAAATAATTTGAATCAGTACTTAAAACTCCATCCACCCCACCAAAAGCTAATTACTTAATTAAAATAGAAAAGATATCCAAAATCCCTACCGTGCTCAGACGGCTCTACATGCAAGTTGTGAAGCATGGGACAGTTCCCGTCTTACATAAACTCAGAGACCAGGAAGAGAGAAAGCTTCCCTCCCTGGTTTCATGTAGCTGTTGTAACCTTGGTACCAGAATCAGATGAGGTACAATACAGACATTCTGTGTATGTGACTGCGTGAGTCATGACAGCGGAGGTTGGATACTTTCAAACCTAATAGATGCAGCTCAGTACGTTTAGGAGAATAATCCTCTTATCTCAGAAGATGGAAGCAAAGCATTAAAACGTTCCAGAAACATTTTTGATAAATTCTTAGCGATTAGGAAAGAGTTTTCTTCACTTGTTGAAGTATAGTTTGTGAAATTCCAGAATTATTTTTTTACATGTGGCTCAAGATAGCAAAGCCTACCTCGTGCTTCTCTTGAGCATTGTGCTGTGTGTCCAAGACAGCAGATAAAGTGATCAAAGGGTATTTGCAGGTGGTTTTCTGTTTAGAGAACACCAAATAATCTACATGTAAATTGGTAGGATTAATAAAAGTTTAGCAAGATACCTAGAGTTAAGATCAAAATATAAGTCACATTCTTATTTGTCAACAAGTTAGACAATATAATTTAATAAACTGTATTGTGTATTAAAAAAAAGGCACCTTTGAATAAGTCTATAAAAATTGAATAAAACTTTTGGAAAAATTATAAGGCTTTATTGAAAGACGTTGAAGAAGGTGAAAAAGAGAAAACGCTAATGAATGGAAAGATCAATATCATAAAGCCGCCCCCCCTCCGCCCCCAGATTAACCCCAAATTCCACATTGCCAGTCAGAATTTCAACACGTCTTTTTATTACATCTTCACGTGCGCATATGCAAGAGAGCAGAGGGCTTTAGGGAAAAGTGGCTGGATTTGCCCTACCAATTAGGAAGGTAGTTTTGAAAAGCTACTCGCAACAGTGTATGTTGCACAGGATGGGCACATGGACTAATGCGGCAGACGCCACAGTGGAGAAAACGGACCCTTGCATGTATACAAGTACTTGTAAATGACAAAGATGGCTTTGTAGGTTAGTTAAGAAAGGGGTTAAGTAAATTTGTTTGGACCTTCGTTAGTCACACAGAAAAAGTAAAACGGATCTCTCCTTTACATCCTACAGAAAAATCACTTCCGTAACTGAGCTCACAGATAAAATGTTGAGCCAAACAGTAAGTTTTGGAAAAATATATACTCTATGATACGATTAAAAACATTAAAAAATATAAAATAATGCCATCTATTTCTTGGTTATGCAACTATGTATATTAAAAACATAAAGAAATGCTAGGGAATGATGACCACTGGCTTTGGGATCATGTTACCAAGTGTTGGGCGGGGGAGGTGGAGGACACAGGGACATAGCAAAGAAGATTTTTTTATTTTCTTAGCTGAGAGGGTTTGGATGATCACTTAAACAATCCTAAGAAATTAGACTCAGTTGTTTTTTCACGTTCAGTTTTCTTTGTGACTTCCTTAGCAGAGTAAAATGCCCTAGCTCACGCGTCGGCCCGCCAGGCAACCAGGCACAGGCATCTGAACCCGTGGTGGGACCTTGGACAAATTAAGTAACCCCCTTGCTTCTCTGCTTCCTCATGTGTAAAATGGGAATAATTACTTATATGTTGGTGTGAGGATTTTGAGTGCGCACATATATAGCTCGTAGTATCCTATATGATATAGCTCCTAATTTTAGTCTGGATTCTAGAACTTGTAGGTCTTTCATTCAACTGCTAATGAAAGTCATTGATTCTTTCTAGTTTTCTTTCTTTCTTCCTTTTTTTTTTTTTTTAATTAAGTGCAGTGCTTTCTTTTATTGCTCCTTACTTTCCTTTCTTGAACCTTTTCAAGCCTTAGGATTTGTTTTTCCGTGTTGCCTTTCTGCAAGCTTTCTCAGTTGATGAGGTAGATGTGCTTTTGAACAGTGTAAGCAGCCAGTGGGAGTTCAAATTGTTTTGTGTTTTCCCCATCAGATTGCTCTTCCGATTGAATTATGGAAGTTGGGGCATTTGTGCCCCTTTGAAAACAAAGAAACCCTGAATTTTTAAAAGTTTAATTCCTCATCATTCTAGCCTTACCATCAGTGATTTTGTATTTATGAATCCATTTTTATTTTTATGGTTTCATGCTTTAATAATTGGAGTTAACACATTGCTTTACTTACAATGGCAAATATTCTTCATAAATGCCTATGACATTGCATTATTTTTAGGTCATTCCTCTAGGTATTCCTAATATTGATTCTTTCTATAAATGTCATCTTTTTGCAGCCTAGAAACTTGCTGGCATACATGCTTTTAAAATAGAAGTTTAATGCTACATAGCAAGACACATTTATTCTCCAGGATGCTGTAGCTTTTGTTGATTGCTGAGTTAAGAAGGTTTTTTTGGTTTATTTTGAATTTACTCTTTTTTTTTTTTTTTTTTTTCTATAGTAGTTTTCTGAAGATGACAGCTAATATTCTTTCCTGCTTTTGGAAATTTGACAGATATGTCGGCAATGAACAGGAGAGAGAATTTAATCTGAAAAAAAATTGTGGAAAAAACCCTCAAGTGACTATCACCTCCCCATCTGAAAATAGAATATGCTAAAACAATTGAAAGCAAAGCACCTGATGGGTTCCTGAGTCCCTCTGAGGAGTTTCTGACGTGTCTGTAGAATTTGTGTGTGCACACAGGGACGCGTGTCAGGACCACACGTGGGAGACCAGCTCCCCTGGAGGTGGCTCAGCCCTTACCCCTTGCCCGAGGAGTGGTCGCGCTTAATTGGAAACATTACGGAAGCACTGTTTTTGCCGTGTCCTCCAGGTCGGATCCGCACGCGACGGCAGAGCTCTGGGAGCGCCACCAATGTCACCTCCACGCCTTCCGACAGTCGGGGCCGCAGCCGCGCCAAAGTGGTCTCACAGTCCCAGCGTAAGAAGTATATTTTATGCTCTCTGCTCTCTTAGTTTTATCCAACAGCCATTCTGCAGCTGAAAATTTATAGTATTTTCATCGACTTCAGGGAAAAACACATTTCTGTGGCTCTAAGACACTGTGAATAATCTTGATGTTTGTTGGATGCTTACAAGACGGGGTATTCCAGTGTACCTGTGTCCCCTTTCCAGGCGATTTACATTTTGTATCCTTAGGCAGTAAACATTGAAATGCAGTTTCCCTCCCCTCAAGCCTCCCAAAGTGAATCGTACCTGGGCTGGGACCCATTTTGCTGTTGATGAGGGATCCTGATGTCATTCAAGAGCAGCTCGGGGGGAGATGACTTCATGCCGAGGTCTCTTCCCAGCGGCAATAAGTACATCCATTCAAAGCTGCCCCCGTCACCCGCTGCGCTAACACGTCACCCTGCTCCTGTCCTCCTGCCAGTGTGGGCTCTCGCTTCGCTCGGCTGCCCTCGCTTCCATTGCTGCTTCTCTGTGTATGTTGAGTCACCTGATTTGTTAACATCAGCCATGAAAGCAGCCGTGGACGGGATGAGCGTTCTGATCTCTCTTAGGACTCAGGCCTCTAGTGTCTCACTTCCCAGCCTCCCGGTCCGTGCACGTGGAGTGGGGCGGGGGGTCAGGGCCCTCCTGGGCAGGCGCCCACGGCAGAGGTGCTCGTCAGCTGACGGGGTCGGCCTCCTTCGTGGCCCCGGGAGCTGTGTGGCTTGTGTAGAGAGCGGCTAGTCTGAGGCCAAACCTTAGCTTCTCTCTTAGGTGTTGAGAATGCCTTCCTCAGCTCTTCCTGAATTTAGATGCTTTCCCCATGTCCCTTTGATAACTGGAGTCCTCATGTTAAAAGAAGCTTATTTCCTTTCTGAAAAGAAAGTGCAAGGTCAGACATATTGCTGTGAGACGACAGCACCCAGGCTTGTTTGTCTGACGCAGAAGCCCATGCTTTTAGTGTGTTACACAATACCACACAGCATAGGTTGTGCAGGGTAGTCCAGAAGCTTCTGCCTGGGGAGTAGTGTGCAGGCCCTGGTTATTCTGGTGAACCCTAGTGATACCTGGAGTCACAGATAGGTATAATACTCTGGCCATGACCTCATACATATGAGTCGGGTCTTATCGCAAAAAAAATTTTTCTTGGCTAAAAATGTTCGAGACTCAGAATATAGGTCAATACGTTGAAATTGAGTTGAATAAAAAAATGTTTTAACCCTTTAGCTGTATAGGGTTGTTTCCTTTCTTGGACAGTGAGGGCTGAACAGTATTTTCCATTTCTTTATTTCTGCTGTTTCTTGGCATTGGCTTCTGCAAGGGTCCCTGCCCCTAGCTGGGTCCTCTGCTTAAGAGCTGGTGCAAATAAAGTTCCTTCTGTAGTGGGGGATGATAGAGCTTTAATTTTTCAGTCTTATAAAAATACTGCACCTTGCCTTGGGGATCCACTTGAAAAGCTCATCAGTTTTGTTTTTACTCACCAAATTCCACTCAAGGGAAAGAGACAACACCAGCAAATGATTAAGCCTGGACCTTAAACTTACATATATAAATCAAATATTCTTTTAAAAATTATTTTAATAGGTAGATAGGAGCACATCTAGATAGTTTACGAATGTAGCTATACTAGCATTCATAGTTCTGGTTTAAGAGTAAGTAGATTTCGTTAATATTAAATTTAGGACAGTTAACAGTTGGCATCTTTTGGATGGTTGAGGACTTAAATATGTGAGGATTAATGTTTAAATATTGGAGAATTTGGCATGAGACGTTCAGATGAGACGACCTAGTAGCAGTTTCTTCCACTTGGTTGATGTCTCTGGAGCAACTCCTGTGTGGTGAGCACCGTGTGCAGGGGTGGAGATACACAGACGGTGAGATGCAGTCGCTTCTGCCAGGCTGCTCAGAGCCAGAGCGCAGGTGCCCCCGAAGGGCCCGGCATCTTCTCTGCATCTCGTCCGCCTGGCACTGTGCCTGGCGCATGGTAGGTTCATAAGTGTTTCATGAGCAGATCTGAAATAAATGCTAATACAGTATGATGTGTATAAAGTAAAAAGTACGAAAATAGGCTAGGAGGAACAAGACCTAGAAAAACAGCTCTTTTGCTAATGTGTTTGTGAACAAAGGCATTTGTGCTGTGTTGCATGCTGACCTTCTGTATTGTGTTATTGTCTTTTAATCCACTTTTTGCCTGTCCTTTGGTCTGCTCTCATAATCAAGGATCCAGATCTGCTAATCCTGCTGGTGGTAAGCCATTTCTCTTCTTGCTTTTTTTTTTTTGTTTTTTGCATTCTCCCTCACCCCATGTTCCTTGCACAATATTAATTTCTCTCTTTATTATAAGCTTAGTTAATCTTTCTGCATTTTTTCTGTATGTTCAGATTCTAGAGTTTGAAATGGATTTCTTTTCTCCTTTTATACAGCTTAATAGTTTATTTGTGTGCTCAAATTTTATGGGCAAAATTAATAGATCCTGAGACATGTTCTTCATGGGAACGTGCACTGATAATTTTATAATGAATTTCACTTAAATTGTAGTTAAATCATTGTAGTACTAATTTTTGTAAGTAGTCATCTTAGTGATTTTTGAATGATGGAGGGGTGTGTGTGTGTGTGTGTGTGTGTGTGTGTGTGTGTGTCTGTTTAATTTCCAGGTAAGTGTTATTTCGAAGGTTTTTCCCTCTGGGTCATTCTGTTCTGCTACATGATAAGGAACACTTGGTATTTGCGAATTTTATTGCCTTCTCTGCTTAAGGAGATGATCTAAGTTAATGACTGCCATTTGGGTGTATTGGTACGATCCTTAAAATTTTGCTGCTTTCTTTAAGAAAGAATTTTGTTTTACAAGAAATGGTTATATAGGTATGTAGTCACTTAGCCATTTATAAAAATTACTAACCATATTATGATTTTAATTTCTAATTTTCTTGCATTCACATCAGGGAATGTTTTCTACATAATTTCTACCTTTGTAAAAGGTTTTTGAGATTTCCTTTGAGGCTTAGTGCATAGTCAGTTTTTGTACTATTCCTGTATGGAAATGTGAAAAGAATGTGTATTCTGTTTGTTGGACTATACATTGTGTGTATATGTGGGAGGTGTGTTTATACATATCTGTATAATTTTGACTGCATGCTCTGCCAGTTTCTGAGTAGTGTATTAATCTTTCATTAGTATTAGTCTTTCTGAGAGGTATATTAATAATTATGGCCTTTTCAATCTCTCTGTATTTTTATCATTTTTGTGTTTTCTATCTCAAAGCTATGTTACGTGGAGCATAAAGTTTCATGATTATTATGTCTTTAAGGATAATTATTCTTTAAAATATGAAACATCCTTTTTTCTCTTTTAATGCTGTTTTTTATTCTGTTTTGTTGTTTTGTTTTATGTATGTTGTTTGTCTCTTATAAACAACATACAGTTGAATTTCATTTCAGTTTTTTAAACCAATCCAGGAATCTGTCTTTTAATAGTTGAATTTAATCCAGCCACATTTATTATGATTACCGATATGTTTGAGCTTATTCTTATCATTTTATCTTGTGATTTCTGTTTACCATATTTCTTCCTCCTTTTCCATTTGTTAGATTAATGGAGTCTTCCATTAGTGTTTAAGAAATTTTTGTTATATTTCTACTCTTTCAGCCATTTTTTAACATACTAACTCCTACAGAAGACAAACCAGTTAATAAATAAACGCCTTTGTGATTATTTGTAGAAATTTGCTGTGCAACTGAGAGGCTTTTTGTACTCAACCTGAGCCTGCTCTTTTGAATCAGAAATTTTGCAGCCATTTCTGTAGAACTCCATCTTTAATTCTCCTGTGTATAAATACTCTTTTATGATAATTTGATGTTCCTTTATGCTCCTTAGTTTTTGAAAAATTAGTGATGTTACCAACTAGAAAGCTATTTTTATATAAAATTCTCTTGGTATTTGATCCAAACTAATGTGTAAACTGACTTCTGAAATTACTGTAATTTATTTCTTGATTTACATCCATTATTCAATTCTGTTTCGCTTCATTTTTAGCTGGCAGCCGATCAAATTCCCCAGGGAAATTGTTGGGAAGTGGTTACAGTGGCCTTGCTGGGGGTTCCTCGAGAGGCCCACCTGCAACACCCTCTTCGGAAAAACGAAGCAAGATTCCCAGGAGTCAGGGATGTAGCCGAGAAACAAGTCCAAACCGCATAGGATTAGGTGAGAATTCTCAACGATCTTGAAACACCATTCCCAACCTGGTCATAATTTTAATTATAATCTGATGACTTTGTCTCCTGTGGGAAATAGCTGTTTTTGAACCGAGGATGTCACTTTGCCTGTGTTAAAGAGACATTTCAGTTTGTGCTTTTTACAGATGATAGCAGGTTCAGTTTTCAGTTAGGACTAACAAATATGTGGGGTTTACCTTCACACAGATGGGAAAGAATTACACCATTGTGGGCTTCTGTGGGTTAGAGTTATTTTGCAAAACATTAACCTGGGGGAATGGGCGGGCTTTTTTCCTGCACAAGAGCACTGTTGCTTTTTCATTTGTCTTTCACTGATTAGCAATAAATAGCCATTAACCTATATAAATTTTCAGAAGTAATTTGTAGGGTCCACATTTATTTTGATTTTGCTCTTCTCTAACCCAGTTGGTGAAAATTATCATCACAGAATAGGTGTAGTTGTTACTTTTGACATAATGTTGTTCAAACATAAAAACCAAGAAGAGAAAAACTGGGTATATATAGTGTTTATTTTTGTGTTGTAGTGTTTAGTTTCTTTGTAGTAGGATTTTATATGAATGACTCTCAGCAGCTTAACAGTCTTTTACTCTATTAAAATCTAATTTGTATGCTACCTTTTTAATAAAACGGTTAGAAGTCTTGTGATCTATTGTGAAAAATCTGTGTTCATACTCTTATATTCTCACCTGCTTTCTAAGTGTAAAAACCTACTAATGGGAAATCAGAATACTGTATTCTTTAGTCCTGTTGGCTTACCTTTCTCATATATTCATTTATCTCCTCAACAACTTTTACTGAATACTGAAATGTTTACTGTGATGTGCTAGGCACATGTTGTTAGACCTTATGATTAGAAGATAAATGCAGTAGATTTAGCTTCTGACTTCAAAGAGCTTGTGGTCTTAGAGGTGAAAATGTAAGACAGTATGACAGATACCCTGGCAGGTGCTCTGGGACCATAGAACAGGAATGTCTGCCGCAGTGCTCCTAGGTTTCCTGCCAGGGGAGCCTTCCCAGAATCGGTCCTGTTTTGATGAGGTGTATAAGGTGGCACTAGGTGGGGTGGGGAGATGAGGCAGAAAGGAGCCTGTGCAGAAACGGTCAGACGAGAGGGAGCGTCGTGCGCCCTGGGACCGCTAGTGGTTTACCTGACGATAGCCGAGGATGTTTGTCACGGTGGGTGGGAGATGGGGGCAGAGGGACTGGTAGGGTCCAGCTCACGAATGTCCTTGAAGGCTCCCTGAGCTTCGAGAAGGCGGTGGGGGGGCAGGTATTTAAGAAGTAGAATCGAAAGGACTTGGTTTGACCAACATTTCCGAAGCAAGTGAGAAATGTAATCAAGCCGTGGTTTTGTTAAAATGCCGCGTGATGCTGACCTTCTGTGGGCATTGCGGAACATGGTCCCTGAGCTGACCAGTTATCTGCATCCAGTGATAGCAAGTAATGTGGATACGACCAGAGAAAATATCATGACTGCAATATCTACTGATAAATTTCATATTTGTTGTTGTCACATATGTATATTTGGATCTGGTTTTGTTTGGAAAATACATTTGATTTCAAACCTAGGCTTGAGGTTTCAGCTGTCCTTTTCCCACAATTAGTTAAGTTTATAGGATGTTTCTTGGTGATCCTGACTCGTTTCATACCGCTAAAAATTCTTTTCTTTTTTGGGATTTTACTTTTTAAATTTATTAAAGATGCCATTTTTACCTTCTTCTTGAAATTGGGAAATAATCCAACCTCGATTATCTAACATGACTCTAGGACCTGGTAGGCTATGGTCTTAAGTATGAAGTTTGCATTGTGGATAGTTGGAAAGACAACATTTAATAAGCCTTTGAAAGAAGTCCTGTGGAACGTCATCCATCAGTAAGAACTAAATAGGAGCCTGTTAACCTTCCAAAGCGTTCTTATTTGAAATATCATTTTGAAGAAAGTTGTTTCCTTGATGCTCGTTAAGGGGATTAGTTGTGGATGGAGCTTTGAGGTCATACATACAATTCTGATTAAAGAAGATAGTTCATTTACATTTTTGCACATTGTGAGAATATACATACACAGATATAAAATATATATGAGTAAAATACATCTTTCCACGGTTTTCCTCTAGTACCGCTTAGAGATTCCATTTTATGGGGTGTCAGATATGTTAGCATTTTTCTGTAATAGAGTGTATATTTCTTTGATCATTTAGTATATACTGGGTATATGTCTATGTGTCTAAACATTTGGTTCATTGTATAGCAACTTTAAATATAAATATTCAAAAAAAAGTAGGAGCATCTTTTAAGAATATTTTCTATAATCCCCAAACCAGTTAATAGTTTTCATCATAGCTTGGAATTTGCCCTGAGAAATAATTCTAGTTATCTGCAAATTGTATTTGGTTCAACTATGCCTTTTTTTGTTTGAAATAATATTTCTTAACTAAATTTTCCTGTCTCACCTGTGATAAAGATGATGTCAGAGCTCTTTTTCTTTAGCATTTAAGGTTTCTTAAGCAAAATGGGATGTAATTCCTGTTGGATAACTAAGAAACAAAACCCTGCCACGCCCTTCTTTCTGAAATGTATTCCTTCATAAACTGAGCAAATGGAGGAGTGTGTGTGTAGATTGTTTCCTTCTACGTGTGACTTAGGGTAAAGTCACACGAACAGCTGACATCTACAGCAGTCACGTTTTGGAAGTTGCCTTTGGTTCCCTTGTTCTCCCAACTGTCTACTGAAAAGGCTATGAATACATTGGACTTTCTGCCCCTAACAGTCTGTGGATATGCATTTAAAGTGTTCTCAGATGATTTTCTGGTTAAATGTGTTTTGAAAAAAATTAAAATTAATAATTCCTTTTAGCTCTTTGTTAGATTAGACTACTGTGTGCAAGACCAAGACATGAGAATGTCTAGGCTAGAGAGACGTTTCATGTCTTTAACTTCTGGGAGTTTTCATTGTTCCTCTTGTACTTCTGCTTTTGATAGGAATTCTGGTAGGATCCTTCCTTGAAAGACAAAAGTCAGGAGTTCCCTTAAAACTCTATAAAGGTAGAGTGTCGCTCAAGGAATGAAAACCAGTCAGAGGGTTTTCCAGGCTTCCCAGCGTTCCGTGCAGGACTCCAGAACTCCCTGAGAAGCCTGCCTGCTTTTAGAAAGCTCACGCGGCAGGTGTGTTTTATCGTCTCTCCCTCCTCCTCCAAAACCTGTTCCCACACAGAATGCTCACTCTTGGCACTCAGTACACACACAGGGTGATTCGGTATGTTGTGGTGTAGTTTTGACGCCTAATCAATTAGTCTTTGTAAAAATCGTTAATGTGTATACTTACTTTAAATCCTCCTTGTAGGTTAGTCTTTGGAAGTGGTGTTGCAAGTAAAGGGGAACTTTTTCCTCTTGTGTTTTAAATTATCCAACATTTGAACTGTTGATTTCACCGCTAAGTGTACTTTAATGAAGTTTGGGGCCAAACCGTGCACAGAATTGTAAACAGAATTCTTTTTCTCCGTGTTCCTACCGGCCATATGTTAAAGAAGGTGGTCAGGACAGATGGGTGAATGAACGTTCTCTGGGCCAAATACGAGGACGGTAGACCTCGTTAAGAGTTATGATTGTTGTTATTTCACATCGCGTCTACCTGTTCCTTCTCACGCTCTTCATTGACCTCACAAAGCAAGCTCAGCCCGGGGAGGGAGCAGAGATTCCCCACTGCTGTAACATAGCTGCTAACTTAAAGAAGGGAGTGAGAACTATGTGAAAATTCAGACATAATTGGGCAAGAGCTCTAAGAAAATGGTCAGCTAAGCATGCCCATGTGTGAAGACCTATCAGGACTGTCCTTACTGCTTTTTGATGATTGTTTTGGAGTGGCCAGTGGAATAATACAAGGTTTTCACGTATGCCTTCCAGCAGGGACCGCAGACGTACCTACGTACGTACCTTATCTCACGGTACCCTTTTCATTTAAATAGTGGGGACTCTCTCTCTCTCTCTCTCTCACCTTCCTAAGTGGAGGCTGAGATCTAGACCGGCTGAGTGGCTGGACCAGTGAGCTAGCATGGAGCTGGAGAGGGCATTTCTACATTAGATGTGGTAGTGGCCCCCCTAAGGACTCCTTTGTAGGTTTTATGCAACTTTTCATTTATTGACAGGGTCAGTAGATACTCCCTAGTTTTTTAAGTTTAATTTAGCACCTGTTGCTTTGGCCTTCATTGTAGGAGCAGGAGGTGTTTAGAATGTTATCAAGAATTGCTTGATAAATTGTCACTACTACTCTGAGTGAAAACTCAGTGCTTCCATGTCACTATAGCAAAATGAAGGAGAGTTTAGGAATTCCTAGAGAATTCCAAATGAAGCCCCATTTTGACTGATAGCTGAGATTGCGTTCCTGGGCTTGACTTTGCTTTGCTCGCCAGCACAGACCTGATAAACCTTTGGACATCACTTAGGTCCCTTTAGGGTCTAATTCACCTCTGGTACTGAGCAGAGACCACAATAGGAAGTTGGTTTGGTTTTTCACTTCCATGTTCTTCTAATTCAGGGAGTTTTATGATTCTGGTTTGTAAGACATTCTTGTTACGGTTTGGCCATATAATAAATCTACCTTTACTCTGAAATTATAGGCTTTGCTCATTGCAATGTAGTAAACATGGCGGTTTTTACATCAGTGAATCAAGTTTATATTTTCCAAAACTTCTGAGAAAGGCATTTCTGTCTAATCCAGAATTAGTAGATCCTCTCAAGATGGAAATATTTGTTGTTCCCATCAGCTGTCATGTAGGCGGCTACGTGCTTTCAGTTTGCGAAGTTGTTTTTGAGTATTTTGCCAGTACTGCGTTTCTGTTTTCTCAAAGTAAGTTGAAAAATAAGAAAATCATGGTCTTTCATGAGATTTATGGCAAAGTTATATTAGCCGTTAGGCTGTTCATGGGGTTCTGTCGTCTCAGTGTCCTGTGATGTGAGAAAGTAATTGGCTGTTCTCAGGCCAGTGGATGATCTTTAACCATGACTGTTGGGATTATCAGGCCACCTGGGATGGACTCAGGCGTGAGGCTGGGTGAGTGGAGGTGCTTGGCTAGGGGTGACAGACGGATCTTTTTGGATTCCATAGAAAACACAGGAATTCATGTCGAGACCAGTGAATGAGGGGTTAGCAGTCCCGATTCTTTATATCTGCACACTGATTTGCAGCAGGCAGGCTCTCTAGCAGGGTCAGTCCTCACGACTTCTCTTTGTAAAGAAGGCCAGGCTGGGGGAAGTGAACAGTCTTCCTTTTAATTAGGTAAGTTCCTGGAGTTCAGTGACCAGAGCCTTTATTCTGTTTTTAATCCAAATTAAAGTATCTTTCTAAGGACCCAGTGCATATGAAAATGACTGTGGCCTTTTATTATCCTCTCGGGGACGAGTGTGGTGAAACCATAGAAACTGATCATTTCCAGAAGACTTTGGATCTCGTATATTCTGATCCAGTTTGCTCTATTGGAGAGCTTTCTTTTCCATTTCTTACCTTTAGGTGTTATTTCACCTTCCTACTGAAATGCCCAGCTTTGTGAGGCCGTGGGCAAGTCCAGCTTTGCCCGCCCCCTCCTGTCGTTGGCCCGTCCGTCAGTGAGGCCCGAGCAGGGGCAGGCGCGGGCCGCGTCGCGATTACGTGAACGGAATGTGACTGACCATGTGTGAGTTTCTCTGTCTTCATTAAACTTGTCCCCCTTCTCTGAAACCCCTCATGCTGCACGCTAGCACGGAGCAGCCGTATCCCTCGACCCAGCATGAGTCAAGGGTGCAGCCGCGATGCCAGCCGTGAGAGCAGCCGCGATACGAGCCCCGCTCGGGGCTTCCCTCCGCTCGGTGAGTACCCGCCAGCCTGGCTCCTGGGGCTCCTCCCGCCCCGCCGGGCCCAGCCGCCTGCCTCCGTCCCCCGCCGCTGTCCCGCGGGCCTCTCCGCTCCCGTCCTCTTCCCGAGCCTCCCTTCCTGTCCCCTCTGCATGCTCGGATTCTGGCAGTTCCCAGTTTTCACATATCAGGGGAAGAAAGCACCCCTTCGCTCTATACTGTTGTCGCTTAGGACCACTTGCTCCGGGCAAGCCCGTCTGCGAGGTCGCTGCCAGCGTGTGGCTCAGCTCAGCCAGGGACCATTGCTGCTTAAGAGCTGAGCGCGCCCGAAGTGTCTCCGTACTCAGTGAATCGCTGCAGCCTGTTTTGAATTTCACCAGGGCTCAGCCCATGCGTGATTCACTTCAGAGAAGGAAAAAAAAAAAAGTATAATCATGATAACATTTAGGAAACTAAGCGCGTGCTCGGTTTGGGGGTGAGCACATTAATCGAAAAAGCAGCATGAATATTAGCTCTCGTTCTGTTAAACGAGTCACTTCAAAGCTTTCTTTAAAGCAGTCTGCAAATTGCTTTTGGATAAACGGCCTAAGTGTACAGCACAATGCAAAACCTTGATGTTCACTGTTAATTATTAAGATACTTTTCATTCTTCCTGGGCTCAACAGGCTGTTTAATGTTTGTGATCCGGTGCCACCCCAGGACAAAAAATTTATAACATTTGGTGGCCATGGTGCATGGTAATATTGTACCTCTGATCACCAGTGCGGTGTCAGTTGGGGCTGCTTGTCTGACACACGCCCCCTGTTTCAGTTTTCCTTACAGCTAGAATTTGTACTTTAACAATTTCTAGTATTCAAGAAAAACAAGACCGAAAGAGAAACATTTATCCTTTATAGAATATTGAATTTACATTTTCTATTTCGTTTTAATAGTCTTGCCTTTCTCTAAAATGGACATATACCTTTTTACCTAGTGCAAATTATTAATCCCCGAAGACGTCTATCAACACATACTTTCACACACACGCACACACAAGAGAAAAGGAATGTTTTGTATTCTTCAGTAATTGTGTTTTAGTTCTTGGGCATATTAAGTGCTGTACAGCTGTGTATTTTCCTCATGATAAGCATGGCAGGTAGAAATCACTTTATACCGGTAGGGCCTAGGCCTGAAGTTATTCTCTGGAACTGTGGACTGCAGCAGTCTGTTATTTTGACTCTAATTATGAAACGGGTCTTTCAAATATAAAAATGTCACTCTGGAAGATGGATGTTACAGCAAAAGCATAAGGTTTTAATATTTGCCACTATCTCCTTCTAATGTCGTACACTCCTTCCCAGTATCTTTTCTCCCCCGATTCATATCAGTACTCAGAATCTAGACCTATTTCTTCATGACCACTGTCCCTTGTGGCGTTCTCAGAAAGAGCAGGCGGACAGATGCAGGGCCCTCTAGACGATCACCTGGCTTGCTGAGGAGATACCTATGTGAGGTGTCCTGCTTGATGGGCATGAGGGCCTGAGTGGGGCAGCTCACCTGGTCCCTGCCAGCTCTTCCACAGCAGTCCACAGCATTAGATCAGAATCCTCAAAAATCCGGAGCAGCAAGGATGATTTTTTTTCTGAGTGAACTGGTGGTTTTTCCTTTTAAGTTAAGGCTGTGTATCTATGCATCCTTGTTCACGATTTGACCTTCGAAATGACCTGTTCTATAAGTGAACAGTTCAGTCTGGTTCTTGGTTATCTTGCCTCTTAGAGTTCAGTGTTTTTATTTCACATGTACACTGCTGTTTTTGTTCCTGTCCATGGAAGCAGCCTTTGTGACCCAGCATGTGGTCTGTGGACCAGGCAAGGTGTGCTGGATTCTTGAGGTCCTGACTGGACCCTGAGGAGCTGAGGGATCCGGTCTGATTTCCACTGAAGTGTTCTGGTGACAGCCCGGGCTGTGGACGTGTGTCATTGCTGCTACCACAGCTGGAGCTGTGGCTGCAGACATGTCCCCTTCTCACAAGCTCTGGTACCAGCGTGGTCTTCTGTGTGGTCAGGGCAGGAGTTCACATCATTTCAGCTCGGTTTTTAGACCACGACTTCTTTTCTTTCTTGTTGGGTTAAGTCTGTTCATAAAACTGCTGTCCAGCAAGAACAGCACCAGTGCCCACGTGTCCCTGGCACCGTGCTGAGCGGTCAGTGGGCATATAACCCTTGCGGGTCCTCTTCAGCCTCTGGGACAGGTATCGTCGTCCCTCTTGTCTGGATGAGAAAACCAAGACCTGGGGAGAGGAGGCCACTTTCCCAAGGCCACGCGGGTCTGACTTCAAAGTGTGGCTGTTCCCCTGCCTCACCTGAGGTGTCTTTCATTGGTTCTTCCGAAATGTGCTAACTGCTTTCTGAGCCCTCTCCAGGCTCAGGTACAGAGAAAGTGCTTGGCCACATTTCTGAGTCGGGATTTCCAGGTGTGGCAATGGCACCTGGGAATTCATGGATAAGTCCCAGAGGTTGCTGCCCCCTGGGGAGCTTCCTGCGCCCTTCGGAGAGTGTGATGTTTCCTTCTTATTCTCATTCACTTTAATAATGTTCATTTCCTACCCCCTTCATAAGTCAGTGAGATTTTGCATTAGTGCCCCTTTGAATCAACTTACGTAGCCAACCTTCACTTTTTAAAAGAAAAGGACAGAAGTAATTCTGTTTCAGTGACTACATACTGGGTTTGAGCTTACATTTTTCTTAAAAAGTTATTTTGGACCATTTTAATGGTATGAATACATAGTGACAGTGACAGCTTGTAGGTGAGATTAAGGCTCTAGGACTCTGCTGTCAATGAGGCTTTGACGTAAGCGGGTCCACCTTGGATTCCATCGTGGGACGTTCACTTGAGAACGTGACAGAGGACTTGTTACGTGACGGATTTGCTGTAGAATATTCTGTTGAAACAGAACCAAAGGACGACTTTATAAGGAACCTTCAGATCAGGTGTTGCTTAAACATGGTTTCCAGTTTAAACTATCAGGATACGATACCATTGTGCTTGTACAAGAAATGAATAGTTTGCTTCACTCTTACAAAGTGTTTTGCCAGTTTCCTTATGTAAGGAAAGTGATTCTTTTGTAATACCTGTTTTAGAGCTTGCTGACTTAGTTTTGTGTATCTCGAGGAATTAGGGATTTTCTTTTTCTTTTGCATGCTAGTAAAAATTTGTCCTTACTGACCAGGTAACCTTTGATGTTCAGTACACCTTATCCCGCAGATATGCACATTTCACAAGGTGACATGAGCTTAAGTAAATAAAATTGTATTGAAGAGTTTGGGGTTTTGCCATTTCATGACTAAGCATGTAAATGTGGGAGGATTCTGGACTCTGGCACTGCTTAGTGTCACTCTGTGAAACCTATGAACTCTCTGTGCTACAGTCACCATGTTCTTTCTAAGTAATGATAGAAGCATGTTATCTTTTTTTTTTTCGTTTTTTTATTTTTTCTTTTTTTGAGGTAAAGAAGAAGCCACATATTATGTGGCACTCGGGTCAATAAATTCAGGTTTGGACCCAAGCCTGTATTTCATAACTGTTTCTAAAAGTTATTCTCTCCACACGAGGATGGAGTTTGGCATATCTTTTCTCAGACTGATGAATTGATGTGATTATTATGAGTACTTGCTAGCAAAATAATATTTATTAACCAGCACTGCTGCTGTTAACCACCACGGTTTATTCTGTGCCTGGCAGCGTTTCAAGTGTTTGATGTATAGTCTCTCCTAATTCTCTTAACTCCCAAGAGGAGGGTACCCTTGTTGGCCCCATTTCACAGATGGGGAACTGAGACACAGAGGGGTTTAGTACTTTGCCCAAGGCCCACACAGCTAGTTGAGATCTGACCAGGACTTGCCCCCCATGTGTCACGGAGCTGGTGCTCATAACCAGAGGCCTGCAAATGCCTCTCCAAGGAAGGCTGTTAAACTTATTACAGCCAACTTTCCAACAGTTAAAACAGTGAGTTCATTAATCATTAGGATATTTCTGCAACAGAACAGCACACATGTTGACTAGGGAAAATGGAATTCAGTTGTTGAGCCCCCTTTTTTCTTTTTAATTGATTTATTTTTTAATCTGTGAAGCATAAAGTATTTATTTCTTTTTTATTGAAGTATAGTTGATGCACAACATTGTGTTAATTTCTGCTGTACAGCAAAGTGATTCAGTTATACATACATACGTTCTTTTTCATGTCCTTTTCCATAATGGTTTGTCACAGTATATTGAATGGAGTTCCCTGTGCTCCACAGTGGGACCTTGTTGTGTATCCATCCTGTATATGAAAGCCCCCTTTTTGTGACTTCATTCTGTGTCTGTTGAGAGAACGTCGTGAACTTCTCCGCTTCTGTTTCTGGTGCATGGTCGCGTGTGCATCGCATCCTGGCGGGAGGCGTGGCCCATCCTGCTGCTCCGCCCCCTCGGCGCGCCCCCGGCGTCCTTCCCGGGCCCAGTCCGTGGTGGCGACGGCGGCTCCCAGCGGCAGCGTGCACCCGGGGCGGGGCCGCGGGGTGCACAGGCAGCCCTCCCCCTGCGCCAGCGCCCCGCGTGCAGCCCGGGCATTGGCGCTCGCTGTCCATTCGCACCCCACACCATCTCTTTCCGTGAGGAAACACGGCCGCGTTGGGAGCGGCCCCGCGTTCCCTCCGGCCCGTGGCCGCTGCTGTCTCGGGTTCTCGTGTGTTAACCCTGTGGGTGTTGCCGTTCCTTTTACCTGCAGCCTCTCGACGTCATTCCAGGTCCACTAGTGCTCTCGCCACGGCTGACTCTGTTGGGCAGTCAGGTGAACACGCGCTCATGCATGCCATGCCTGTCCACGCTCATTGTCACATCTGTTGCCGTCAGTGTCCGCTCGCACTCGGCATGTATGCACCTCATATTTTCTTTCTCCCCACGATGTGCTTCTATTTTTTTTTTTAAGTTGTTGAATGTTTATGGTCCTGTTAATAGGCCGTAGATGCTTTGTAGCGTGTTTGAAGACATCATTTCTCTAGTGTTCGTACTTAGGTTAAAACAAAACAAAACGAAAGGATGGGGAAGCACTTCTGCCCCTCCTTTCACTCCCTCCCCCAGGAAAACTGCAGCCCCAGATAGGTGTCCTGAAGGGTCCCTCGGAGGAAGTGGGGTATGGACGTCATCCAGCAGAGGCTTTCGTCTCTCAGTCTCAGCTCCCAATAAAGTGGTGTCTGTTAATGCTAGCTGCTACCGTCCGGTTCTAATTACTTGGAGGTACTATTTAGTGACCAGATGTTCCAGATTATAGCAAATCTCATTTCATATGTATTGAAGGAAATGGATCGTCCTAAAGCTTTTATGGAAAAACAAATCATGATTAGGATGATCAAGTCAGGCCAAAGGTAGCCTTTGCAGCCTGCAGACCCGAAACACTCCATCTCAGCCCCATTGTAACAATACCCCAAATGCCCTGGTTAGCCACTGGGGCAGAAAGTGAGCGTACAATAATGCATCAATTTGCCGGATTTAACTGGCATCATTTTGGTATGCTAATAATCCCTAATGACTGTAGTTTATCAACTGAGTACAAGGCATAATCTGTTAAATCAGACTGTTGATGGTGACAACTGTGACCAGTTTACTGAGTTAGTGTCTCTGTTTTTCCTCTAAATGAAGCCACCTATGCATTTTATTATGTATTCTCTGATTAGGATATTCCCCTGAAGATTATGGGCCAAACTGAGGGCACAGTCATATATATCCATCTCCTGGAAACTGAACAGTACCAGAGAGAACGCAGAGCAGATTTTGGTCTGGCGAAAACAAAAGGCTTATAAATTTTCTTAGGTCCAGACAAACATTTCCCCTTAAGATTTGAAATTCAGTTATCTACAATGTATATCAAATGATCTGCAGTCACTGTGTATGGCAAAGCTGTATGCATCTGGGAAGCACAGAATAATTGCTTTGTTCTTACAGTTTTAATTTTGTGTCTGAAAAATCAGTATTATCCCTGGAGCAAGAATTGCTGGCATGAGACCTACTTTTTTTTTTTTTTTTTTTAAGATTCTGTTTTATTTACGTTTATGCTGGGTAATTTTTAAATGGCTTATAACTGAATTACTTTCATTCTGTTACTCATAAATCCCTTACTATCTACCCTTTTTTAATGGAAAAAAAAGACTTGAACAAAGATCATTTATAAAACTATGTGCATAATAAATCTCAAATTTATAATGTTATTTCAGGTGATGATTTATATTCGAGAGAGAATTGTTTTGTGGTCTTTTTTTAGTTTATTTGGCACATTAAATCACCTTTTAAACATACACGTAATGGTGAAATTCAGTACAAGCAACAAGTGCATTAAAAAAGGGGATAGTATAACATACAATTTTTGTTTCCCTCTAAAAATTCATAACTATATAGCTTTTGATTAGCAGTGTTTTAAATCTTTTTCCCCTTTCTGTGGCAGTGGAAGGTATAACGTTTCAAAGCTGACAATTTAAAAAAGCTAAATAACACTTCACTTTTAGAGCTCCCCAGTTTGTAGATGATGTCTTGTTACCTGCCCAAAATTTTAAATATATCATTTTGTAGGAAAGATCAATTATGTAAAACAGACATTAGCTTTCTTTTATATTTATTTTTTCTAAATGCTTCATTACTAGAATATTGCACATGCAGAGATTTTCCTTGTCCAAACAGTGTCTTATTTGTTAACAAAGAGAAAGCATTTTTAATCTTAACATTTTTCGTCCAAAGGTTGATTATACGTTAGCATTTTAGATAAGAACCTTTTACCGGACTGCTTTGTCTTGAGCTGCCACGGCTGTGAGCAGCAAGGCCTCACAAGGGCAGTGAGTCCCAAGTAATCTCAGCACTTCTTAAGGAAGGCTGGTCAGCTCACGGAATGGGACTTCTAAAAGTTAGTCTTTCTGGATTCGGCGCTTTCACTGCCATGGGCCAGGGTTCAATCCCTGGTTGGGGAACTAGGATCCCGCAAGCCGTGCGGCCAAAAAAAAATTAAAAAGTTAGTTTTTATTGTCTGCGCTTGTTAACAGGCGTAGAATAGCTGTTTGAACTGCTAAAGTCGGAAATTTTTTTGCATTCTGTCCATTTGGTTGACACGTATAAACATTATCCTTTAAAAATCCTTTGAGGGACTCAGGAGAAATTTATATTATCTGAATGATTAATGTTTTGCAGCGAAGATACTAGCTTTTCGTGGTGAAGATTAAAGAATTTTAATAAACTGATTTTTAAATAGCCTTTGGTGACACAGGCATCATGATGAACAAATACCTAACATTAATTGAGCTTAATAACTGTTAAACAGTGGAGACACTAATGAAAATTTGCACAGAGATCAGTTTAATACATTTGTTTCAAATTTTAACTTTTTATTACACATTGCGTTAGAACTCATTGATCAAACCGTGAAGCTTTCTAATTAGTTTGACCAAATATCAGGGCCGCTAGCCTTTAGAGAGAATGCTGTATACATGAAAAGACTACCCTCATGGCCCAGCCACCTTCTATAATCAGGTCCCCCCCCATGTCTCAACACTTTTCAAAAATAGACTGTCATTAAAGAACCGTTTCAGTTGTCAGGATGCTTTTTGGCACGATCGTATTAAATGTGAACAGTGTAACCGCTGCCACTGATAATAAGCAGGTCAGGTGTAGTTGAAACTACACGTCAGGTGCAGTGAAAATTGGCTAGAGATGCTTCCGTCCTCTGTGCAGTAAGTGGGACGAGGCAGGAGCCGTCGCAAAGAAATGAAAACACGTGAGTTAAAGTGACACATCTTTTGCTTTTGTTTTTTAACTAGACCGGTTTGGGCTCGGCCAGGCAGGAAGAATACCTGGCTCTGTGAATGCCATGCGGGTTCTGAGCACCAGTGCAGATCTGGAAGCTGCTGTTGCTGATGCTTTGGTAAGAGGCACGACGTGTGTGGAGTCTCTTTGAATTACTCACCTGCGTTTTCCTCTGTCTTAACAGGAAGTAGTCTCCAAACCAGGTCACTAAATCAGCTTTGACACTCTTAAACTGTGTGAATTTATATTATTGTTCGTTTCTTCTTAAACTGTGAACTCTGTACGTACGTGAAAACTGGCCTTACAAGACACATTAGCATCCAGTACGTCTTCTGTGCTCCTCAGTGTCAACGAAGTTGTGATGACATCAGGCTTCTCTGATGTCATTGGGCTTCTTCTTTTCCTTTTTTATCTTTTTTTTTTTCCCCCCAGCATTTCCTTTATTCCCTTCTATTGCTTCTGTTGCTTTACAGGCTTTGATGGCATAGCCTAAGCATATCATTGTATAACAGTAGGTCATAGCGTTTGTGGTTTGAAAATCTTGTGTTGATTCCATTTCCCTCACTAGTTGTTCCATATGATTTTATGTTTGTTTAAATGAGTCCTTAAGTCATTATTTACGGCAGTGTTCCCAGATTTTAGGTGAACTCTCTGAGGGTATGAAGCACCTGTGGAGCGTGCTTTTGCATTGTTATAATGTAATGTCTAAAAAAGCAACATAAAGCGATTAGAAGTCCTTGAACTCGTGGTTATAGCAAAAAATTCCTAAGTAGAATCAGCCTGTGGTCAAACTGCCTTTTAAAGATGCATTTCAGCTGGTAGTAACACAGCCTCTTGTACTTTCTGGTTTATGTGCTCAGCATTTAAAATAGACATTCTTTAGAACTGCCTGATCTCTGGTCTTGCTTGTACTGTTTTAAGGCTTGTTCTCTTCTAATGAACAAAGGTAATACCCTGCTTTCAGACCCTGAGGTTTTAAATCAAGCCCTGTTTCATCCAATCAAAACTTTATAGCGTGTGGCCACAGTGATCAGACCCCTGAGGTTTTAAATCCAGCCGTGTTTCATCCAGTCAAAACTTTATAGCGTGTGGCCACAGTGATTCCAACTCTCATCCCTCCCGGCCCTCTGTCATTTATTCCTGCTCAGCCAGATTTCTCTGGCAAGCATCTGTGAGCAAGCAGTTTTCCGCTCTCCTCATGGTTTCACGGTGAGGGCTGCCCGGCCAGCTCTGTTCCTCAGCCTTGTGTGTAGCAGGGCTTTTTCTGGCAGATACTGGAGTTCAGGATAATTGCTTTAAGCAGGACTTTAACTTAAGAGTCACGAGGTGGCACACAATTGTGTGAAGCGGTTCTTCCTTCCAAGTTGCTGCATTTGGAATCTGTTTCTTACTTATTCCGGGACTTGAAGAAGTGGGGGCCAGAGGGGTGAGAAGTGATGGATGCGCAAAGCCCTCGGTGAGACAGCACTTCGGTGGGGGGGGGGGGGGTACAGTGCCCAGAGTGCCAGGGGGTAGAGTAGGACTGGAGAGTCTGGGCTTTGCCGTCACCTGACTTGGGCTTTTCTCTGAGCTCCGGCTCCCCTTACACCCTTACTGCCCTCACTACTACGTTTTGTCCAAACTGCTTGGTCTCTCCAAGTGACCTACTTCAGAAGAGACAGCGCCGGGATGGTACACAGTCCTTGCTTGCAGAAAAGAAGTCCCGGGGCAACATCTGTCCTAGGAGCAGGCGACAGAGTTAATAGCGACATTAGGGATATACCTCAGCGCTATGGGGAGAGTTTCAGCAAAGAATTCCAGCAGATACCGGAAGGTCTCGTAAGAGGCGTAGGAGGGTTAGGAAATGCCATTGTGAAAGCGTTCTTTGTTATTTGCTTGACACGAATCGCTTGCTAACCTGTATTTTTGGTTTGCTAAGATATGTTCTGCTGTACACTTTTGTTGCAAGAACGATCCCCACATATGCTTCTGACATAATTCTCTATGCTTTTTCCCCATCCTTCAATATTTTCCTGCCTACAGCTGTTAGGAGACTCCAGGAGCAAGGTACCAGTGCTTTAACTTTTGTTTTATGTTTGGTTTTTTTTTTTCTTTTTTTTTCTGTTGAGTGTATTTCCTTTAGGAGCTGGTAAAAGCAACAAAAAAAGCAGCATAGTATAGAAATTCTGTTCTGAATTGTGATTTTGTGGAAACTAGCGACACTGTTGCTGGTGAGGGAACTGGTCATCTCTCACATTTGCCTCAGTGTTGTTTTCAAATATCAAGCTCTGCCCCTTTTCCTACTAGTGTTACATTTTAGTTATTAACCTAGTTTGTGTCTCCTCTTATGTCGTTATTATTTCATGAATGGATACATTCAACATTTTTCTTATCTTAGGAATCTAGTTGATGTGTAAGTGAGATGACCATATAATTATCATCCTACCAAGGATACTTTTGAGAGTGAGAGAGGGTGCTGTTAGTAATTATGCTGGGACAGTAGGTGGAAGGCAGAACTGTCCCGGCGTACAAGTCGCATTCCTAGAAAATCACATCGGTACAATTTAAGCCAGTAGCTATTTGTTTTTCTCTTAGAGAAACCGTATTTTATAAGTTTTATCTATTTTATGTAGCTGTTGCTAAATTATTTAGGGATTTAACTTACAGTTTTACATTCAGAGGTAAGAGAAATGAATGACACGGGTATTCTAGTCTACAGGAGGCCTATTAGTGTTGTAAAACTTTAAGTCCTTAATAAAAATGGTTTAGATCATTTAGGAATCCTTTTATGTAGGACACTCTGCCCCTGACATTGCAGTGCCAGACGTTCTCAAGGAAGCATGAATATTCAAACGAGTTTACTCACAGACCCTGCTCAAGATAGACTGCTTTTGATTGGGAAGGGGCTGTTGGGCGCTCATACTTACAGCGCTTCAGGTGCCGAGCCAGGCTGTTTAACATGTAATTACACTTAATCCTGACAACAAGCCTGTGGGAAGGGTAATCACTGTCATCTCAAAGATGGGGAAACTGAAGCAGACAGATGAGGAGGCTTTCTGAAGTCACACAGCCAGTCTGTCTTACTGAGAAGGCCCCGCACCGCGCTAGAGATCATGCTCTTTCCTCCCTGCTGTGGGTTGCCCTGCTTGTTACTCACCCGAAGTCTGCTTTTCTGTGTTTACTCCCCTCATCTGTAAGCGCAGGGAGAGGGCGGTGCATGCGCCTGTGTGTGTGTGTGTGTCTGCGTTTAGCACTTTGTCGTTGGTTTTGTTTGGTGAGACTCACGTCACCTGTCCTTGGATCTGGCAGAAGAAGCCCGTGAGGAGGAGGTATGAGCCGTACGGGATGTATTCTGACGACGACGCCAACAGCGACGCGTCCAGCGTGTGCTCCGAGCGCTCGTACAGCTCCCGGAACGGGGGCGTCCCCCACTACCTGCGCCAGACCGAGGATGTGGCCGAGGTGCTCAACCACTGCGCCAGCTCCAACTGGTCCGAGCGCAAGGAGGGGCTCCTGGGCCTGCAGAACCTGCTGAAGAGCCAGAGGACGCTGAGGTGAGGGCCGGAGGCCAGGCTGGTGAGCTCAGGCCGAGGCCCGTGGTGCGCTCCCGGGGCCTTCCCCGGGCTCCCGTCGTCTCGGGAGTTCTTACGGAATTCCAGCCGCTGGGGCAGGCACTAAAGGCGCTGGGAGGGCTGAGTCGTGGTCCTTGCCTTCCGGAGAACTTGACATATCTGGCAAACACTTTGTAACTGATTAGGTTTAGAAAGCATTTGGTTCCTTATGGCTTACACTCGTCTATTAGGTGTTATTTGAGAAATCTCGGTACAGTTTGCAATTTAGGTCAAAAGTAAAACAAGTCTGCAGGTTGGTATGGTTTATTACACTTTAGAGTCATGGATAAAATGATACCAGCCTCAGTCTAAAATGTTTTGATACACATAGGCGTAGGTATAGTTTATAAATATGCAGAGTAAAGAGATACTCAAATAGGGTACTCTGAAGTACTCTTTAGCTTTAGAATTGATTATTTTTGCTTTTCTCTTTGTTTCTGTATTTCATAAATTTTCTAAAATGAGCATGTATTACATATACCAAAAATATGTGTTTATACCATATTTCCTCAAATCTAAGGCACCATTGACACACCATTATTTTATATCTGAGAAGAAATGCTGCTTATTAAACCATGACAGTACTAATATGTCGTTGCTTATAAGATGAATCTCAAAATTACAGAGATGTTTGAACTACACTATATTATATTCTTCGGGTAATTTTTTTTAAAGCTGTATGGTGAGACTGGATAAGTGTCTATGGTCATGGATGGCTCCGCAAAGCCGTGGGAGCATTGACTGACGAATCACTGGGCTTCAAGCGCGGCTGTCCAGTCAGTCTGGCCCCCGCCTTATTCCTTCCTGCCGCCTTCCCTCCCCACCCCCCGGCCCCCCTTGTTCTGTTCTGTGCATGCGTCAGGAGAAGTTTCGCCACATGCGCTCTGAAGTGCAGGTCCTCTCTGGTGCTCTAGTGACCTGTCAAAAAACAGAAAAAAGGATTTGCTGTCATTATTCGTCAAGAATCTGCTCAATTCTGGTGGCCCCAGTTTCTTGATTCTTAGTGTTCACCAAGTATCCATTGAACAATCTCTAGAAATCTATTGATTAGCGTTGGTCTGATCTAGATTTCATCGTTAGCAATGTTAAAGGATCACCCAACCTGAGGGGGATGGTTTGGGGAAGAAGGTGAGTCTTTCTAATGAAACCTCGAAGTAGAAATGGGATTCAGTAGTACAGTTCAGGGTAGGAAAAGTCACAGGGGCACCGACATGAAATGCGTGTTTGCTTCGTCTCAGGCACAGTTGCAGGTAGGGTGTGTTCTTTAATCCTTTTAGCAGCCGCTTGGTTCACTGAAATGGATACAGAGATATCAGAGTACTTTGGCTCTGGCAGAACTGAGATTAAAATCCAGGTCTGTCTGACCCCGAAGCACATGCTTTTCCCAGTTGATCCCATTGCCTTTCATCTGTGGCGTTGGAAACACACCTGCAACGGGGTGAGCAGGACGTGGCTCATGGCTTTGCCACGCCCACATGTGTGAACTCAGGTGATCATGCTCTGAGATGCAGTTTCATTTTAGAAGGAGAGCAAAACGATCGTGATTTTTTTATTCCTGTGCAGTTCCATCATAAATTAAAATTTAGATAATTGATTTGTGAAGAAAGGACTTTGTTATATAAAAATTGTATAAAGCTTATGTAGTGGAATGAAATAAAAGGATTTCGAGAAGCTGTAACTAATTTCAGTATTGGCTTATTAAATATTAAATTTATTTATTTCTATTTTGTTTCCTCTAGTCGGGTGGAGTTGAAAAGATTGTGTGAGATTTTCACCCGAATGTTTGCTGACCCTCACAGCAAGGTAAGGTCTGGGGAACCTGCCCACTTGTGTTCCTCTCTGCATGTCTGTGTGGGCCGCATAATACACGACTTCAGAGTGGGATACCAGCCCCGCAGCACAGTGTAGACCTTACAGACGGAACCCCAATTTCAGCAATAGTTTCTTATGGCTTCTGAAAACGGAATTCTTAGAAACTTCCAATGCCCATACAACATCAAGTTAAATAAAGTGTATTTCAAGTAAGGGTTACCATGGAGAGAATGAGATGTAGTCTTTTACTTATTCAGCAAATATTTTCACTTACTTAGCCAAGTGGTGGGCTGGGTGCTAGTATGAAACAGTGTATTATAATATAATGCCTTCCTGAAAAAAGTTACAGTAGTGAAGAAAATAATCAAGTTATGTAAATTTTTTTTTGGTACCCATGTAGAATTTGTCTATATGGGACAAGATAGACAAATGGAAGCATTTATAAAATGGATTTACTGAAGAACCACATTAAGTATTTCTCCAGACACCAATAGAATTGCCGCCTCTAAGAATTTGCTGGATGGTGGTCACTTAGCTGGTGCCTACACCTCCTGGGGACCGGAGGAGGACTGCCTTTTGACAAGGACTCCCTGCTGAGTGGAGAGCACCCAGGAGTGAGGGACAGGCCCTTTCTAGGAGTGGAGCTGAGAGCGGGACCCTTGACAAAAGTTCACTTGGAGTCTAGGTTTTAAATGAATACCATTGTTTGGGAGGAAGCCTTTGCAGGCTGTTGCTCTTCGATGGTTTTAGAGAAAGAAAAAACAGAGGAATGAAGATATCAGGAAAGTTAAAGGGTAGATAAAGGACAGAAACTAAAGTAGAAATTGAGGGAACCAGAAATCAGCACCAGCAAATCTTAAATGCTTGATGTGCAAGACTTAACTGTCTTACACTGTCATTTTCCTAGTAAAAATGGTCTCTTCTAAATCCTCCTGGGAGAAAGAAACCTGTGGTGGCCAGAAAGTTTAGCCAGTTACTGTGATCCCCCTTCTTTTCCTACCCTTTCCTCCTCACAGGAATTGTCCGTGAAGTGTCAATCATCCATCCATCCGTGCAGTCATTCAGCATTTACTGAGCACCCACTCTGGGCTAGGGATACAGAAAACAGCACAGGACCCCTCCCTGCCTTTTGAAATGCTCACGGGAGCATAGGAGAATGAATGCAGGGGTGCTCCTTTTTGGGGCGGGGGCAACAGTTCTCCTCAATATTGGTGTTAAAGCATGTCTTAAAATTTCTGTTATGACCCTCATAGCAAGGTTGACATTCACAGTATTAATAAAATCCAAGAAACGTTGAGTTTAAGGGCCAGGTAGATAGCCAGAGATATAATTATCAAGATTTTCTCTAAGATAGTATTAAAAGCAGTAAGATTTAAAGCATAAGATTCATAAGATGTATAGCATAAGGGATATTAGATGGATTTGGACATTGATGAAATTTCTATTACCTGTCACCTCTAGATTGCTGATTCAGATCCAGAATGTGAGGATAAAGAAGGAAATTTGTTTCCATCAGAAGGCTCTTGTACAGTGAGTTTGCAGGTCTCAGTTTAGTAAATATTTGCTAGCTGCCTTTGTGCTAAGCCAGGAATCCCACAGCTGGGGCTCGTTGACTTCTTTCTGAGCTGTCTCACGGGAGACCCCTGGTGGTTAATAGTTGCTGAGCTAGAACTGAGTAGGTCTGTGATAGCCGGGTTGTCCCAGGAGAGCAGGACTCATTTACCAAGTAGGGCGCACAGTGCCACCGCTAACCTCTCTGAGACTGGTTCAGGAGTGGTGCACCGTGAGCTCTGTGTCACCGTAGGGAGCACTGATGGTCACACAGCAGCGTGAGGATTATGGCAACCGTCGGTGTCTTTCATCCCAAGCCATAATCTTTTATAAAGATTGGTATGGCTTTTATAATATCTTTTCATAAAGATAACACTTCATAATATCTGAACGGGCATACATCAAAATAGATGACTGAAATGAAAAGCAATACATGTGCAAGTTTTTTTTTCCCTCATCCTATATTAGTTTTTGTTGAATGCTAGGTAATGAACAATAATAGTATAGAATTATGGTGGTTAAAAGGTTTTTTAAAGAAGAAGAGGGAGAGAGAAAGGAAAGAGAGAGGGAGGGAGGGAGGGAGGGAGGAAGGAAGGAAGGAAGAAAAGGAAAAAGGAAAGGAAAGAAAAGAAAGACCTCCAGGATTAGACTCATATTTTCAGCAAAGTTAATTTCTCTCTGTACTGAATTTTAAAGGCATGTAGAGGGAGGGGAGAGTTATTTCGTCAGTTTGTAGCCTTTTCAGGCCTTTTAAGAAACTGCATGAAACTTGTATGACTTCACTGTGGACTAACATGGAATCTGTTTCGTTGCATGGCCTGGTTTGCGGTGGAATTCACACCAGAGAGTAAGTTCTGACCCCTTTTCCTTTATCTGTTCTTGTAACTGCGTTTGTTTGCCTCCTATGCCATGTCCAGTTGTGGACAGTGTCAACCCCAGTTACAATTCTAGACAAAGCCAAGATGGGCATTTTTATCATTTTGGAGACTTGGGAGGAAATCATGAATCAAATATGTGAAATACTTGGTTTCCATTTGTGTCTAGGTTTTCAGTATGTTTTTGGAGACTCTTGTGGATTTTATAATAATTCATAAGGATGACTTGCAAGACTGGCTTTTTGTTCTTCTCACACAATTACTTAAGAAAATGGGAGCAGATTTGCTTGGATCTGTGCAAGCGAAAGTTCAGAAGGCTCTCGATGTCACAAGGCAAGTGTTTGGGGGCAAGATCATTTTTTCCCAGCTTTTGAGGTAAAACCGACATACAACATTGTGTAAGTTTTAAGTGTATAATGTGAGGATTTGATACATGTATATATTGCTAAATGATTACTGCAATGTCAGTTAACACATCCTTCACCTCACATAATTACCATTTTTTGTTGCTTATGTGGTAAAAGCAGTTAAGATATGTTCTCTTAGCAAGTGTTATACCTGTAACTGGAAGTTTGTACCCTTTGACCAACACCTCCCCATTTCCCTCACCCCCTGAGGCGCTGGCAACCACCATTCTACTCTTTGTTTCTATGGGTTTGACTTTTTTTTTTTTTTTTTTTTAAGATTCCACATATAAGTGATATCATGCAGTATTTGTCTTTCTCTATCTGGCTTATTTCACTTAGCGTGATGCCCTCAAGTTTCATCCATGTTGTCACAAATGGCATGATTTCCTTCTCTTTTATGACTGAATAATATTCCATTTATATGTACCCCACATTTTCTTTAGCCGTTCATCCATCAACACACTTAGGTTGTTTCCATGTCTTGGCTGTTGTGAATAGTGCTGCAGTGAACATGGGGTTGGATATCTCTTTGAGATACTGATTTCATTTCCTTTGGATACATACCTAGCAGTGGGGTTGCTGGCTCATATGGTAATTCTAATTTTTCTTTTTTTTTTTTTTTTGGCTGTGCCACGTGGCTTGTGGGATCTCAGTTCCCTGACCAGGGATTGAACGTGGGCCACAGCAGTGAAAGTGCCACGTCCTAACCGATAGGCCACCAGGGAATTTGCTAATTCTAATTTTTTTGTGGAACCCCCATACCGTTTTCCATAGCGGCTGCACCAATTTACATTCCCACCAGCATTTGTTATCTCTTGTCTTTTTTGATGATGGCCATTCTAACAGGTGTGAGGTAATACCTCATTGTAGTTTTAATTTTCATTTTTCTAATAATTAGTGATGTTGAGCACCTTTTCATATACTTGTTGGCCATTTGTATGTCCTCTTTGGGAAAATGTCTACTGGTGGGACAGGGGCGCTAGACCATTTTGATACTACGAGAGTCTTTGTAGGTGGTTTCTTGTCATTCTGTTACCTGTGGCTTTTGTCACCCACTTGAATATCTACTTTCTTACTTAATTCCCACATTCTCTTATTAACATATATGTTGAAATATCCCAACAATCCATGAGATGAAATGCCCATATCTTCCTTGAGTTGACATAATTTTTGTGAATGCCTAAGACAAATGTAAAAAAAAAGAAAAAAAACATTGAAAATTGATTCTCTTCTCTTTAAAAAACACTTTAGAATATTTATGAGCATCCTTCTGAAGACCTCAGTATTTTTACAACTTCAACCTCTTGTAAGGCACACTAGCAATTTTTCTATTCATGTGTGGTGTAGGGTTCCCGTTCATCCAGGAATAGTTTCTATTAACAGCTCATTGACTGGAGATGATAACACACTTATAATATTTGTAGCCCATCTGGCCTTTATGAGAAAAGAAAAGCTACTGAGACTCAGAAAAAGTGTAAAAAAACTGACTCTGTGCTGTTATTGTTTGGAAACAAACTTCTGATCTTTGCCTGTGCAATAGTAAATCCTCGACACACGAGTGATAGAAATTGAATGATCTCAGAAGACGGTTCGCAGTAATGTCTTGGTTGTGATTTGGTGGATGACAGAGGGGAATGTGTCAGATTGCTGAATTTTTAAAACAATAAACAGATGTCTCCAGGTCACTCAGAAAATCATCATCAGCATAGTAACTTTTATATGACCCATTAACTGCAAACTGGGATATGAGGAGGTATCATAGAATTGTCAAAATGGAAGGACCATTCTCATTTCATTATAAAATTAGGAAACAGAGAGTAACTTGACACACCCGGAGCCCCACTTCCTGCTCGTGGCAGCCCGGGAGCCAGCATGCAGGAGAGCCTGTTGTCACTCCGTTGTGTGTCCTGTGGTCGCCGGCTGGCCTGCGGGAGAGCGTGGAGGGCATCACGCTGCCCCGTCATTGTCCCCCGCGCTTGCATCTGTTAGATGTCTCTGGCTGCCTAGCCTACATTTGTTCCTCTACACTGTGATGCCAGCTTTTCTTTTGGTCCCGACCCCGGCGATCTGTGTAATTTGTGCTGCTATAGAATTTTATTATCCAAGTAGATTTCCCTTTAGATTTTCAGTGAACTCAGTGTAACGTACTGTATTTGCAGTAAGGCTTTCAGAAACCATCCCTCCTGTGGGTGACTAAGTGTAGTGCAGTTGGGGGACAGTCCTCTACACCACTGGATTCCTCACAGTTTGGCCAGAGGTTGGCTAGAGGGGCTGAGCTGATGCAGCTGATGATACACGAGCGATGTAAACAGCAGGGCGGTTACGCGAGAGGCCGGGAGCTGCGGTGAGTTGTGGTCACGGGGGATGCGGGCCCAGTGGTCCAGGGTTTTCAAGAGAGGTCAGAAATGTGGATTAAGGCAAGATATTCAAGATTTTTTTTTTTTAAATGACACTGTGAAAGCCAAGGAAAACATTTGTAAGCCAGACTTTAGCCTGTAGATTGCTTCCTTAATTTAGGTGAATTTATGAATGACAGAAGATCCATTTCATATTTTTAGGGATGATGGAAATATTACAATTATATTTCTAATCTTTGGTGATTAAGGGAAATAATTGTGCCCTCCTATTAGTGTTCCTGGATGCCTCATTCCTTTAAGAACCCTCTTCTGGAGAATTCCCTGGCCTAGGTCCCTAAAGCATGTGTCCCTTTTTCTCGGCAGCTGAGATGTGTAGCTCTTTCAGCTTATCTAGGATTGTGAGTACCGAGGGCGTCTCAGTGGTGGCTGAGAGCTGTTCCTCAGGTGATAGACCTGATTGTGAATCTGCCTCAGTTTCCTTTCTGTTGGCTGCACTCGACAGCAGGGCACAGCTCCAGCTTAAATACACCCATTACTCAGATGTATTCTCCATCCTCCCTCTGCTGTAGAAGAAAGGAGAGGTGTTTTGTGTGTGGTTTGTTTCTTTGATGCGTGGCCAGTATGAGTCACTTAAATCATATATACTGAGATGCGCTTTGCTTCCAGAGGTGGTCCTCAGAGCGTCCTGGATACAAATGGATGCGGGAGAAAAGGATGTGCTGTTGGTCAAGTTTACTTTTTATTAGTAATTATGATGGTGGTACTACTAGTATGTGCCACACACTTTACGTTTTTCTTGTATTATTTCATTTAAATTTCAAATCAGTCCTGTAATCTGAAAGATTCGAACCTGCGTCCCTTCCGTACACTGAGAATCGTCTCTAAGCGAGTCTAAAAGAAAGCGATGCAGTCACTCAGCCTCATTGGAATAGATCTTTGCATTGCATTATCTTTCCTGTTAGCATGGAAGGGACATCTGCATTAGGCACAAGGGCTCCTTCAGCCGATTTTAAACTCATACTAGTAATTGCGGCTTTTTAAGGGAGAGGACACTGACTTCCGCTCGCCAAGAGCCCTCGGGGTTACTCAGTTGGATCAAAAATGTGAGAGGACCACGAGGAATGAGATGAGTTGCAGGCGAGAAGTGGAGCCGGAGTGGGGCTCTTAGGGTCCCAGGCCCCCCTGTGTGTGTCTGTAGCTGGAGAGGGGTGTAGCTGGAGAGGGGTGTTTCTGGGTGAGCGTCCCACGGGCGCTCTTCTGTGGTGACCGCACAAAGCCAGCTCACGGGCGGTTACCCAGCGAGGACCCCAGGAACCGTGCAGGCAGCTTCAGCAAGGGCAGCTGCAGGCAGCCTCATCGGGATGTAAAAGTTAGATTTGGGCGATGAAAGTGTTTCTCATGTGAGCAGTGTTCCGAAAGGTACCTGGAAAGAAGACGAGCAGATCCCAAGAAGGCAAGCAGGCGTTCATTGCTCAGTTTATGTGTTTTGGGACTTTTAACAAGATTCCCCTTTCCTAAATTTTCTAGGGAATTCCCTGGTGGTCTGGTGGTTAGGACTCGGCGCTTTCAAGTGCCGGGCCCGGGTTCCGTCTCTGGTCTGGGAACTGGGATCCCGTGCGCCATGCGGTGCAGCCAAACAAAAACCAAAAAAACAAAACAAAAAATAAACAAATAAGTTTTCTATGTAATGTGTATTACTTTAGTATTTACATAAAGTGAAAAGTAATATTTAAAAAATATAAACATGCTTGCTTTTTACATATGTTAGAGGAATCTATAATAGTGTATTTTTGTTTCTTATATGATTTTACATTGTTTTTAGTAATAAGTCTTTGTTTTAAAATATTTCTTTTTTTTAAATCTAGGGACTCCTTTCCATTTGATCAGCAATTTAACATTTTGATGAGATTTATTGTGGATCAAACCCAAACTCCTAACCTCAAGGTCAGTAACTATTTGTCATTATAGTTCAACCTCTAGAAGTCAAATTTGCTTAAAATATACTTGTTTATACGTGACTCATATTTGGCTGTTGTGAGTAAATCTGCTGTGAGCAACATGTTTCCATTTCTCTTGGTTCAGTACATAGTAGAGAAGTTGCTGGTTTATTGGGTAGGGACATGCTTAACTTTATTTTAAACTGCCGAACTGGTTATATCAAATTATATTCCTACCAGTGGTGTCTTGAGAACTCCAATTGTTCCACATCCTTACCAACGTTTGGGCATTATTACAGTGTTTCACATTAATATTTAATGTAGAAATTTTTGATGTGTTAAAATAGGTATCTTATCAGAATGTTTTTCATATTAACATCGTAACACATGAAAAATGAATTGTGACATGTTTTATAAACATCATACCTATAAGAACAAACTAATGGTATTTGAAGGAGGATGTGCTCCTTTGAATGGCATCAGGTACATTGTCTGTTCTTCCATCACTAATTTTGCTGAGGTTTTTAGGAGAGGCCCAATAAAAAGTAACCCTTTTCTCCTGAGGTCAAAACCAAGTGAGACCTCGGTGGGGAAGTTATAGCAGAATTATCAGCTTGAATTACCTTCAGTGCTGCCTTGCAAGACCCGGCCTAGAGTGGCTGAAAAGTAAAACTCACACCGAGTTGTACTTGCCCCGCGGTCGGTGGCAGAGCTGGAGGTCCCCCTGGTGCCTCCGCCCCTCACCCCCCCGTGGGCTCCTGCCCGGCACGTGTCTCGCGGCGTCTGTGAGGAGCAGAGCCTGCCTTCTCCGCAGGCCCGGCAGCCACAGAGGGCAGGGGATTAAGCTGCAGGCCTCCCTTCTGTTCCCAGGCTTCCCTGTCAGTCACCTCATGCTTTTTCCCTGCTGGAGGCCCCTGCGTGTAGGAACATAAATCCAGGAGAAAGGCGGTGTCCCCTCAGTACTGTGTACTTTTCTCTGAGCACCAGTTAAGAGCTCTGTTCAAAGATTTATAAAGTGTACTTACCGTTTATAATCGCTGGATCTTTCAGGTCAAAGTTGCAATCCTGAAGTACATCGAGTCTCTCGCCAGGCAGATGGACCCAACAGATTTCATAAACTCTAGTGAGACAAGGCTTGCTGTTTCTAGAATTATAACCTGGACGACAGAACCAAAGAGTTCAGACGTGAGAAAGGTATGTCCTTAGGCGCGCGTCACGAAGAGGAATTTATGGGAGCTTGTAAACCACCCACAAACCTACACGCAAACCACTATCGCTCCTTTTCTAGGAAGCCAAGGCTCTGCTCCTGTCCCTCCAGCTCTGTCTAGTTGCAGTCTCTGAAGATCAAAACGAAAATCTGAAATCTTGTATCATGGGAGACACCCTGATACCAAGATGTTGTGTTGTTGCTTTTTTTTTTTTTCAATCACCTGAAGAGAAATATTTGCTATTTTCTTCTGAAATGGCACATTGAAAGGCATATAACACAGTGGAGGGAGCACAGGACCCTGTTATTTCTATTCCTAGGTAGTAGTCTGCCTTAGGACTACTGTGAAGATGAATTCATATATGTTAAAAGCATGATCAATTCCTGACAGGTTATAAGCACGCAGGAAGTGTAAGTTGTCGCTCTCTTTGTTGTTTCTATTATTCTCTTCCCGTCAGTGTCCTGTTCTTCTACACTTGAGTGTCACA
The DNA here is from genome assembly GCF_949987535.1 of Balaenoptera acutorostrata. Taxonomy (NCBI): domain Eukaryota; kingdom Metazoa; phylum Chordata; class Mammalia; order Artiodactyla; family Balaenopteridae; genus Balaenoptera; species Balaenoptera acutorostrata. The sequence continues at coordinate 108,389,698 of NC_080071.1, forward strand.
CATGGCCATTGTTCTTTTACTTTATATATAAACAAGCTAGCCTTTCAAAGTTACTGTTAAAAACCAGATTTCTTAGTTCTGGTTTCAGACTAAAAGTACTTGATTTTGGTTATTTGTGTGTAATCATGAACCTTGCTTTTTATTTTTTTTTCTTTTCTTTTTTCCCCGTAGTATACTCCTTCCACCGCCATCCGTACCAAAATAGTCCTTTGGCCTTGGGGTAGAGTTGGTAACGTGGACCACTTGGATCGAGGCAGGGTTAAGGGTGATTCCCAGAGGTAGTTAGCAAGGTTGTGGTGGTTCCAAATGCCCCTGAACACCTAGCTCCTGCTCTAATGGAATCCAAGGAAGGGAACCAAAGAATCACCTGCAGGGTTTCTTTGGGAGGGTCACAGCCAGTGTAATTCTCTAGCCATTGTACAGTAATAAACTGAGTTGTCCAAGGTCAAAGAAACAAGGATGAATTTTATTAAAGCACTCATTCAAAATTACTGTTCTAATAGAAAATAATGTTTTTGATTTATGATCCGTTTGTAAAATGTTTCAATATTTATTGAAAGAGCATTTTACTGGCAACCTTTAATTTAACCATTAAGCCTCTTTGGGACTAGGGAGGTACACTGGGAGGTGGTGGCATGATTTGGTTGATTGGAACGTCAGAAAGAGATATTTGTGTTACAGTTTTCAAAGTCACAGATCAACCAAGAAATACAAGAGCCCAAGTACAACTTCCTATGTTTAGGCATAACACGCTGAGTTACGTACGTGTGTCTATATGAGTATGTGTTTTTGTAATTGAAAGTTACTGAAGTGTTCCCTCCCGTGGGGCTGGAAGATGTTTTAGACATGCACGTTATCATGATTCAGGCCTGTATGGGAACAGCCAGCTTTGGTCATTATGGCTACTTTCTCTGGACATGCACATTAAACATTTGAACTCGGATTTATTGTCCTAACCTTTCTAAGCAGGACACTAGAGGAATGTTTTTCCTTGAGTTATCTAGCCTGGGGCATCAAAACACTCAACTTACTTTATACTAGCTCAAGTCAGGTGTGGTTAGAATGTTGACTGCCGAGGTCACATGACTCATTTACTGTTCGGTCTCCAACTCTTTTAGGTTACTTTGGATCATACAGCACTGCTGTGTGATCTGGTCTCCACTGGTGTCTGCCTCCAGTGTCTGCCCGTATGTCTTCCCCTTCCCCATCGTGAGGACTGCCAAACACCCCACCTTCAGGCTGAGGTCAAACCTGGGCTCTGGGACAGTAATCCCGGCCCCTCAGAGGAAGCTGAAAAGCTTTACGTCAGTAGTTCTCAGTCCTGGCTGCAATGAAAACTAACCTAGATTGCTGTGCTCTCGCCGAAGTCACTTGGCTTCACTGGTACAGAGTGGAGTGTGGGCGTTGCTCTGTGTCTGGCCGGGGCTCCTTCCACTCTTGGCTGATTTTTAATGCAGTGTTGAGGCCCATCAGTTTAGACCGTTCCCCTGGGACTGAACCTCGGGCACGCAAGCTGCTGACGTAGTCTTGACCTGGTTGCCGCTGATTCTCTGGGGAATTTGAGATGTGTTCTAAAGATGGTCTAAATGAATGTAGTGCCTAGGTAAATTAAAATACTTAGAAATTGTGATATGGTATATATCACTCTGTGCTAAGATTTTAAATTGTCATTACTATTATTTTAAAGCTGCAAGGAAAGAAAACAGGCACCTTTTTCATCTGGATAATTTAGTGCACTAAAGATTTGCTTGCTTATCTCTTCTAAGTAGACATATGTTTTGCCTCACCTATAATTTGCAGAGTTATTAAAAGGTTGTATCAGGTGCTAGGGAAATCTTGGTGATTTTCATCATCAGAAAAGCACTTTGCTATCATGAACCAAGTTCTCCTGTTGGTGTCCTGACTTAATTTCCTAAGAGTAGGGCAAGGTTACATTCTAAATACTAGAAGAGCCCTACAGTCTGAAATCTATGCAGTGAACTCCCATATTGGCCCTATCCTCGGAGAATATTAACTGTATACAAACAATACTCGGGGAAGTTTGCAGGCAGCGCAGCTCCTCCGCCATGTATCTCCTATTTGGGAAAGCACTTCAGACACATTTTAAGCTGACACAACTCTGATTTACTGACTTCAGTGTTTTTGATATTTTGTTTCTCTTTTTATGTCAGTGTTCTGGGGTATTTCCTCTCAGAGCGAGTCGGGTGTTTGAATATTTAAGATGTTGAGGAGGGAGGAAACACAACCTAAACCAAAGCACGAGCCAGTCATCAGGAGGCGCGCTTGCCTGGCTGGGACTGACTTGGATGGATGGAGAAGCCCCACCCGGCTTTAACTGGCCTGCTTTATTCCCAAAGTAACCTTTTCCATTTTTTACGTATGGGAGTCCTGGGAGTTGTGTTGACCAAACTACACAGACATACACTGGACCTTTCTTTTTTCTTTTTTTTTAACATCTTTTTTGGAGTATAATTGCTTTACAATGGTGTGTTACTTTCTGCTTTATAACAAAGTGAATCAGCTATACATATACATTATCCCCATATCCCCTCCCTCTTGCGTCTCCCTCCCACCCTCCCTATCCCACCCCTCTAGGAGGTCACAGAGCACTGAGCTGATCTCCCTGTGCTCTGCGGCTGCTTCCCACTAGCTATCTATTTTACATCTGGTAGTGTATGTATGTCCATGCCACTCTCTCACTTCGTCCCAGCTTACCCTTCCCCCTCCCCACGTCCTCAAGTCCATTCTCTACGTCTGCATCTTTACTCCTGTCCTGCCCTTAGGTTCTTCAGAATCTTTTTTTTTTTTTTAGATTCCATATATATGTGTTAGCATACGGTATTTGTTTTTCTCTTTCTGACTTACTTCACTCTGTATGACAGACTCTAGGTCCATCCACCTCACTACAAATAACTCAGTTTCTTTTCTTTTTATGGCTGAGTAGTATTCCATTCTGCATATGTGCCACATCTTCATTTATCCATTCATCTGTAGATGGACACTTAGGTTGCTTCCATATCCTGGGTATTGAAAATAGAGCTGCAGTGAACGTTGTGGTACTTGACTCTTCCTGAATTATGGTTTTCTCAGGTATATGTCCAGTAGCGGGATTGCTGGGTCATATGGTAGTTCTATTTTTAGTTTTTTAAGGAACCTCCATACTGTTCTCCATAGTGACTGTATCAGTTTACATTCCCACCAGCAGTGCAAGAGGGTTCCCTTTTCTCCACATCCTCTCCAGCATTTATTGTTTGTAGATTTTTTGATGATGGCCATTCCGACTGGTGTAAGGTGATACCTCATTGTAGTTTTGATTTGCATTTCTCTAATGATTAGTGATGTTGAGCATCCTTTCATGTGTTTGTTGGCAGCCTATATATCTTCTTTGGAGAAATCACTAGACCTTTCTTAATGCACTGTGTCTGTATTAGGATAATACAGTGTATTCTAGAGTTGACCTCTGTTGACTTCTGCCTCTGCTACTTTTTAGCGGCGTGAACAAGTAGTTTAACCTCTGAATCCTTGTTTATTATCCGTGAAATGGGAATCATGATATTTGCTTTAGGCACTGTTGGGAGGACCAAGTGCAATAAAGCATATAAAAACCTAGATAGATACTGCTTTGTTTGTTGTTGTAGCTTCAGCTGTTAACTGCTTGAGGGTTGCTTTGGTTTTGCTGCTGGTCCAAATATTTTCCAATGTTAGGAAGATTTTTTTTCCCGTCAGGCAAAGGGAATGCGGTAATGACAATAGAAATTTTAATGGTATGTTTACATTTTAGGGTTCAAAATCCCTGTATGTTTCCTTATCATACGTGATTCTTTAGCACTGAGCACCTGCTCTGTCAAGTGAACCAACAGATGTATTAGCCCCAAATGTTGTTTTGAGAAAGGCGGGAAATAAAGGCATGGCAAAGAAAATTAGAGGTTATAGAGATGCTGTTTCCTGGGGCAGGAAAAGTATATAAGTAGCCTTCAAAAGTCGACATTTCTAATTGAAAAAAATCTTAAATCTCTGATTATACATAGGCAGCGTGTCCTAATCTAAAAGCTCAGAGTTTTACCATCAAATGAGATTTGAACCTCAGCTGAATATGACTGCCTCGCTCAAGTCTCATTTTGATCTGTTTGCAAGAACACTGCTACTTCCAGGAGGGGTTCTGATGATTATGAAGGACTTAGCAAATGATGGAGGTTTAACACTGGCAGTTCCTGTTATTATTCTTAAGGGTACTGTTACTGTTCCGTTATCATTCATAGACTTTCAGATTGTATAATCTCTATATATATGACTTTAGAAAAGAAGCCAAATACCTGTACAGCTTACCAATAACCATTGTTTTGAGCGCGTGCTTCTTGTCTCTGATTAAACCCTACCCCTTTCCTGTTTGTCCGTCCCCGCTTCAGCGTAGTCGAATAGGTGAGGATTTCCCCACTAGGTCAGCCTCCACCTGCTCTGGGCCTGGAGAAGGAAACTTGGAAGAAAATTGTAAACAGGTAGATTTAAAGCTGTGTACTAACTTGCAAAAAGACACTTCACTGTTTGCATTGAGATTGTTACTCCTGATTACCCTTGTGAGGACACTGAGAAGATTTTGAAGAACCCTAAAATTAACATAATACTACGTGAGCCAGAGTGTGCGTGCACGTGCGTGCGTGCACTTGTGTAAATGTTGTGTTTTGGTATGTTTTATGATTAACTGCCTTCCCAAAGAAATAGCCACGTTGCAGACAGGCTTCTACCATATTTTAACGAAATAGCAATGGAGAGATACTAAATTTAAAATGTCAGAAGGTTTTGAAATACCTTCTCTTTGGTGGTTTTTCTAAAGCAATTTTAATCACAATCTGAAGGGAGCAGTAATATTTGTTTAATAAATTTAAAAAGCCCTCTCTTCTCAAATTTTAAGTTTTCCATAATTAATACTGACACTGAAGCATTTGTCAAAGTTTTATTGATCTCCTGTCTGGAAGAATCCTTTTCTGCTGTGAGGCACACGGCATTCAAGGCCATCGATAGCCTGCAGGTTCTTTTCAGACACTAGCAGTGAGATTTGAAGGCCCTTTTACCCTCATCCCCCAAGTTCTGCTGTAGGGGCACAAGTGAGAGTCATTTCCTTTTAGGTCACCATTTGATCTTTAAAGTACGTCGCCCCAGAGTTGCCCGTTAGAAAACGTCAGCAGCAGAGGTTTTGGTCTGGCTTTTCTCAATGGCCCTTCCTCACGTGGGGCAAGATCTCCAAGTTGGGACAGCGACACCCTCTGGTTTTGGGCTCATTATTGAACACAAGCTCTGCCCCAGGCTTTTTAAAATGAATCTCTGCAGCCCATCCCCATATTTGGAATTATTCCTGCAGTGAGAGCATATTGATGGTAACGATAAGCATAAGCCTGTTGTCATCCTTGCCGGGACATTCTGGTATTCAGACTGCTCACTGATACAGGGAGTTGTAGATAAAATGTTTCAGGATCATAACAGTCTCATTCCTTTTAAAACTTTGATGTGAAATATTTTTAAAATAATACACTTCAATGATACTTTCCATCCATTTCTGGAGCTTGGGTTTCAGAAAAAGATTTTACTTTGAAAACAGCTTTAGGCCAAAGGGTTATTTTTGAAAACTAATAAAATCATTTGCATTTTATATTTTGGAACATGCAAAAACAAATTATATTCATTTATATGCATAAATCACACACATACCATCTGTCCAACGAGTTATTTTCAGAATTCCCTGTCTTTCTATTTGATTTCTTATCAAAATTCAACTTCAGGGTTATTGAGAGAAGGTTCTTCAGTGGGTAGAAGCTGAAGTCTGCTGCGCTTTCTTCTCCCATATGACGAAAAGTCAGTAATGTTAAGTAGCCACGAACTAGCAGAGTCTCTAGGCCTGTCACCTTGCAGCCCTCTTGTTCCTAAACGATCCTACCAGCTTTATAATTTGCTTCATGGAAAACCCCAAGTAAGTTTTTAGAATCAGGTATCTTGTCATTCTGGGAAGAAATTAGGTCTAAAGACAGTGGCACATTTCACATAAAAACATACTATTCAAAAATGTAATAATACATTTAATAGTTTTCTAATGCCATTTTCAGTCAACAAAAAAAATAAGTGGCTAAACTTTCTTATTAAATTGGTGATGCTGATTTTTTTTCCCTTGACCAAAACTCAAGTCTGCTTCTTTGCTTCTCTTTGAAGTGCAGTGTTTTCTGCATGCATTTTTTTCTAACATCTAATAAAAGTTTTTTTTAATGCACAGGTTCCTTTGCATGATTTGGGGAATTTGCTTTTATACAAATCATATTAACAGTGTGTTAAATTGATGGTGAAATAGATTTCTTCAGATAACGATTTGTTAAAACTGTTCCAATAATGACATGTAGAAATGTGTGTTTTAGTACAATCAATAATAATGTTTTTTGCCTGTCTTGTGAAAGCACACTGGCCCTTATGATTTAATTTGGTTGGAGAGGCTATTAATGACCATATTTGGAAGTCAAGGGAAAAAGTAAGATCCTTTTGCCCAATGCTGTGCTTAATAAATGCTTATGACATTATGAAAGATAATTTTTTATTGTGTAAAATATGTTATTCTACTGATATTTCAAAATTTGTAATTAAGTTTTAATTTTGGTTAAATACATTTGGGTCTTTGGATTGTTTTGTTTTTTGTTTTTTTCCTTCTCCAGGTACAAAATAGTAATTTTAAATTAACTGGACCTAGAATTAATTTTAACATTATAAAAGCATTGAAGTGGGTTTTTTTGTGGGTGTTTATTTCCAAAAATAAACATGTTTCTATGTAATGCAAACATGTTTCTATGTAATATTCTATATAGTGGAAAAAATATTTAGGATAATTACTGCAATCCTAAATATTACAGTCTTTGGAAAAATAAATGTTTGCTTCTAGTCGAAAGATTTTCATAATGTGTTTTCCCTTCTTTTGACTCTTAGAAATTTGTAAGACATGCCTGTTAGCACTAACTAAAATTTTCTTTTGGAATAGTTCTTCTAAATCAAAACCCTTGTAACTAACTCCGAGAGCATTGTTTTCTAAGCTCGAGCACCGTAGCAGGCATGTAGCTTGCTGGGGAAGCCTGGGTCTCACTGCTGGTGTTTTAGCTGCTTACTCTTCCCCACTTTGCTGCTCTAGTGACTACGAGCATATGTTGTCTCTAATAAAGAAAAGTAGAACATTTTCCAAAAGGCAGAAGAGTAGTAACTTTTTAATTCGTACCATGTAAATCTAGTTTGCTTCCCAAAGACCGTCTCTGTCCTCAATTCATAGATGTAAAAGTAGGAGTTTTTCAGATGTACTTGAACTCTATTTCCAGTGTTTCTTAGTCACTAGGAAAAGTGGTTTTTCAAGATAACGCCGTGGTAACTTGTTTAGAAACTTGTTCTTTCCAGGGTATGCTAGGAGCCTTGTCCGGTTCTGACTTACTAGAATGGACAATCTTAAGCCTTTTCACATTTTTTGATTGTTTCGTTTATGTACTCACCAGCTTTGTCCCTAGTGTTGGACAGCAGAGGAAAAAAGTTTCAGGAGTGCTGTTGTAAAATCCAAGGCCAGGGTGTTCAGTGAAACCAGGGCTTATTTTCCATATTGAAGTTTGGCTGTTTATAGTTGATGACGGTATTTCTCTAGGTGCTGTTTGTTTTTCTTATGGCACAGATGTCCTCTTATTATTTATTCTACTCACACAAAACAGATTTCTTTTAAAAAACAATTTTGGGAATTCCCTGGTGGTCCAGTGGTTAGGACTCCGTGCTTTCACTGCCGGGGGCCCGGGTTCAGTCCCTGGTCAGGGAGCTGAGAATCCCGCAAGTCGCGCAGTGCGGCCAAAATATATAAATAAATAAAAAGAATAAAGGAAAACAACTTTAATGAGCATCTTGACCAAGATAGGCAGTTGTACGTGACATAAGTTAACCACCTCTTCCGTTTCTAGGCAGCACAGATTGTGCTCATCTCGCTGTTTGAGTTGAACACTCCTGAATTTACCATGTTACTTGGTGCCTTGCCAAAAACATTCCAGGATGGTGCTACCAAACTCCTGCACAACCACCTCAAGAACTCCAGTCATACCAGTGCGGTGAGTGCTTGGGCCGCGGTTGGTGGCCTCCACCTACCCGTCCCCGTGCAGGGCTCGCTCTGGTGGGCTGGCCAGCCTTCCTGTGCTCTCTCAGTAGGTTGGGGGCAGGCCGAGGGTGGGGCGATGTCGGGCCCTGTGCATTCCCAGGGAATGAACCCGCTATTTAAATGGCCCTTCCCTTAAGTCAGCGTGTTCACTTCAATGTTCACTGACTCATTTAGTCAGGCGGGCAGTCATTGAGGAACTTATTTTTTCACGCTGTAAAGACGCAAATGCTCAGTTGTGTCTGCTACTCTGTCTGCTCCGGCTGACAGCAGTCACTCCGCTTCGGGAATGCCTGCAGGACAGCTATCCATTTTTGGTTTGTATGCACTTAAAATTGACCTTATGATTCTGGAAAAAATCACCCTGATTATGCAGAATCTGCCCATTTATTTGCATGGGGGGTTCAAAGGCCGAGGGGCAAGCGGAACCGTGTTCTGTATTTATCCCTCGCGTGATGGAGCTCTTCTGCCTTCCCCCAGGGCTCTCCAAGCAACACCATTGGCCGGACTCCCTCTCGACATCCCAGCAGCCGGACCAGCCCCCTGACCTCCCCCACCAACTGCTCCCATGGGGGCCTGTCTCCAAGGTAATGCCATTTCAACAGGAGTGAAGACACTAAAGCACCCCGATGACTGTCTAGGCTACTTCTAGGTTTTTAGACCGAGCTTAATACCAAAACGTGTATGGGTACCAGGAGCCCACGGCTCCTAGCCCTCACCCAAATCTTAACTGTGTCACTTGGGGCAAAGTGGTTAGCTTCTGGGGTGAAATGAGCAGTTTCTGCTGAATGGTCTCTGAGATTCTTCTAGCTCTAAACGCTTTCTTCTAGTACCTTAAAGATTTTAAAACTGAAAGTTACGTTTAGAGCCCTGTTTCACATAGAAAGCATTTAGAAACTCATCACCTACTCTGTAAGCGAGAGGAGCACCTACAGGTATTTGATCGTCTAACTAAACCCTTTATAATCAGTCCACACGTAGTCTGGGGTAGTTTCCACCCCAGTGGCCATTCTGGGCTCACGTTTGAAGCAGAATGCCGCTCTGAGAAGGGATTGAGAGCCTGAGAACTAAAACTGGATCAACATTTTCAGACTCCTGTTGGGACCATGGGAACATTGGCCTAACAGAGTCTGGGGCAGTGACTTAGAAAGAGAAGAGAGTTTGCCTTGAGATCTTTGGATAACATTTCCCATCTGGCCAGAGCCCTTAGAAGTCCCTTCACGGTGGCTTTCATGACCCCCTGGCAGGTGCTGGAGTTTCTCATGGCCTCACTCAGAGTGGTGACCCTGTAGGCCACAGCTTTTAGGAAGGAGCCAGCGGCTGGACCTGCAGGGGTCATGCATGTGTGTTTGGCTTCAAGAAATCCAGGGCTTTGGGATCACTAACAAGAATCAGGGGGCTGTGTCTTAAGGGTTGCTGACACCACGATCTTAAAATTGGAGGAAAATATCACAAGTATGCCATACCCTTTTAAGAGTTACCTCTTTAGTTGGAAGATAGCAAAATGTAAGTGCCTTCAAATTTAGATTTTTTTAATGCTCAAGACTCTTCCAAACTCCATCCTTACCACTGAAGTTGTCTTCAGTTTCTCAAGTTATCATATAAATATTTTGGAAAATGTCAAATTTGTATTTTTCTCTTGGAGAAACGAAATATTTTGTATACTTAGAGTATCCTAGTGTTTATTTTGCTTTATGTTTCATCCTCCTAAGGTCCCCTGGTACTGTATGTAGGTAGAATGAAGCGTAGCGTTATGTTTCCAGATTTGGTCTGTGTGGTCATGGTTTCAGCAGGCTAGTATAATTAGACGCTTGAGACCAGAAACTAATGGAAACATGTCTGACTTTCCCCACGTGTGACTCTGGCTCAGCGCACTTGTTTTTTAAATGTTAACATCTGTATCAAAACAAACGGTTTGTCTTAAATGACCCCAGTGTTGGCAGTAAAATCATGGAGTTCTCCTCCTTGGTAGGAGAGAATTCTATGGAAAAGTTGTCTTCTCTGTAAATTGTTGCCTTTGTTTAGAAATGGTACTTCTGCAACATTGAGAAATCTGTTCTTCCATAATACACAGTTCATACTTCTTATTTTTTAGTTATTTCATTAATAGGGTGGCACATTCTTTAGGTAATAAACAAAAGGTAAAATTCAAATGAAGTATTTTGTTATATGTGCTCATGGTCTAAGTAAAAGATTGGTGGGAGCTGCTAGCATAATCCAGCAGAACTAAGACTTGGCTAGGTATTAAGCTTCATGGATGTCCAAATTATTTAAAAATTCTAATTTAGTTTTCCAGGTCACCATTCATTCTTAACTAGCCTGGCCTAAATTTTTACTGTTAGGGTTACAGGTGAGTGGAAGAAATGGGGAGATTTATTTTCAATCTTAAAAAGTCCAAGTGTGACCTAAATATTTTCTTATCAACAAATTCTTCTTTAAGGAATTATTTAGTTGTGTAATTTCTTTCTTTCTTTTTAAACACAATATGCCCTCAGTCAGTGCATAAGTAGCCAGAATGGCCTTAGCCAACTTGAACTCAACAGGAGAAATAATTTTTCTCACAACTAAAACTGTCCAGAAGTGGGAAAAGCTGCCCCATGTCATCATATCACGGGAAATATTCAAATGGGCTACATACTTTCTACCAGGAAATTTATAAAAGGAATGAACTCTTGCACTAAATAGGAGAATGTACTGGATTACCACATTCTAAGTAGGGACAGACTAATTCTACAGGATATAATCTCAGCTATTTTTCTGAGCGGTGCTCTTGAAACATTTATTTTCTATGACCTGCTATTTTATCTTTACCATTGGATGTTAGCTTTTTGTCCTTAAGGGGAAGAGTTACTGAGTTATATGTTTTTAATCTAACTTTGAGTATCAAAATAAACTAGTTATTTTTTTTTTAGTCCAAAAATTCTACACTCAGATTATGCTGGGAATAAGAAAATACTCTAACATGATGAACACATTTAATTTGATAGTTTAAAAAAAAAAATCGCTAGTGAGGAATTCATTTTTATCCACCCAGTAACATTAGAGAAGCCATAGCCACCAGGTTAGACCTTTGTGGAAATTCCATCCATCAGTCATCGTTTCTGTGGGAGAGAGGAGTCCTCCTTATTCCCAGCGAGCAAACAGATGCTCCGAGTCTTCGGGGAGAAGACGAATGGCCTGGAGTGTTCCATCATTAAACACACATTTACATTTCAGCTCATTTTACCCAGTGTGATCGATGCTAATTGAAAAACAGAGTTGCAAGGGGCTTCAGCGATTACGTGCAGTCCGTTCCCTTTAAGATAGAAAAAGCACGTGGCCGTCCTCACTGTGGTCTGCTGTGCATTCTTGACAAACATGCCGTGGAGCGCTCAGCAGATAACCTCTGTTAACCCAACGATAAAAGGCAATTTTAGGTGTGTTTTACACTCGTCCCGTCAGACGATCAAGAGTGTGCACGGACTCAGAGTGGGGATCGAGCTGGAGACCCCCTCCCACAGGGAGGCGGTAGCGCATCCTCTTGGTCCCCCCCCACCGGCAGGGCCCCAGTTGAGGGGGTCGCCCGTGTCCTCTTGTGCCGCTGACTCAGTGTGTGGCCTAGAGGAGGCCTTTTGGCCCTTCTGTGCCGCAGTGACCGCTCCCCTCCACACCTTGTTTCCCTTATAGAATGGGGCCATCGCTGTCCGCAGGTGGAGACCAGCTCTGGACCACTGCTCTTAGGACCGCCATGAGTGCCGGGGCAGGCGCGCTGCTCTGTAGGGACCTGGGTCCTGTGGCCCCCACCCCGTGGCCTGGTGTCCCATTTGCGGTCAGCTCAGTTCACGCCCGTGCCGTGTCTCTGGGTCTGTTGAACTGCAGCAGTTGTTAGAACTCTGGCGGGGCCTTTGCACGCCCAGGTCACTTAGGGACACCTGCCAGGTGAGGAGAGCCTGTGTTCTCAGGCGCCCTTTAGTCCTCATATCAGGTCACGTGAGCAGAGGGGTTAAGTTTTTGGTTCCCCCCTCTCGGAGCCGGCCCGCCCCCCCCCCCCAATGGTGCTGTTGTTTTCGCAGAAGGAAATACCCATCTGAGGGTCGTCCCGGTGGGGGAACGCGTTGCCCCCTGCCCGAGTGATCTGGCGGGGTGGCACCTTCCCTGAGGCTTCCTGCTCTCGTCCCTTTGGTCCCATTTGAATTAAGGCCCATGAATCCTTCTTTGGTTCTTTCTGAAGTAACCGATTGCATTATCTGCAAGTACATCTGTGTTTTTTGCATGTTAAGTGCTTGTAATTTCCTTTACACACACACAGTCCTGTACTTGGAATCTCATGTGATTTAAAAACATAAATGCAGGACTCAGAGTTGGCTCTTGCCCCTGAGTGGTGCAGCGTGACTCTGGGTAGAGCTTTGTCAGGGAGAGGGGCTCCAGGACACAGAGTATAGTGCCGTCCTTGCCTGTCTTGTCTCTTTCTCTGACTCTCGTCTTCTGATCACCGCAGTCGGTTGTGGGGTTGCAGCGCCGATGGGTGGTCGAAGCAGCCAGCTCCCTTTCCTCAGCCTAGCTCCATCCCCACCGCTCCCTCCCACAAGACTCTCAGGCGCCCTTACTCTCCCAGGTAACGAGCTACCTGTTCCACTTCTCTGAGGTGTCACAATATTATTGCGCTTCCAAGGTCGCCTCAGGTCTCTGGGGAAGCCTCATCGCCGCCTCCGGCCGAGACCAGCAGGGCTAGAGCCTTGGTGAGAAGTGTGAGCAGGGGCGTGGCCTCGGCCAGACCTCTCGAGGACGCTCCTACGGTGCCCCCAGGAGAGGGGACCATTGCATCAACTGGCCACATCACCGACATCTGCGGTTGCAGCGCTCGGCCCCTGGAAGGGGCTCGGGCGACGCGTGCCGTCAGGGCTGCGACCGTGCGCGGTGTCCCCGGCCTTATGCTCGACCGCACAGGGCCGCTCCCTCCCAAACCTGCGGTCCTCAGCCCTGCTCTCAGTGGTGTGGCCCCGTGTCCTTCCTGATATCCCATCCTGATGTCCCGCATGTGCTGATAGCCTGAGGACTCAGATCCAGAAAGGCAGCCCCGAGAGGTGCGCTCCCCGTGACAGCCCATAAAGGGGGCCCAGCACCAGGCGGGAGAGCCGTGGGGTCCCCGCAGGCTCCTGGCCGAGTGCGACAGTGCTTTACAAAGGAGGCTCCGTGGGCTCCTACGGATTCGTGTTTGAGGGTCTCTTAGGTGCTGTTTATAAAGGTCCAAAGATCAGAGGCTCCCTTCCCTGGAGCCCTACGATTACATGAGCAGAGGACGGAGCAGTTCAGCTGCCTCTGTGCTGTGTGAGATGAGTTTGCACCTTCCGTGACAGGACAAGGGTCAAGACGAAACAAAAAAAAGAAGTCGTTACTTTTGAATGCCTCAGAGATAGCTTTTGCACAGAAGATTTACATTCTTACTTTATGTCCTCGACACAGCGAGACTGTATGTAGTAAACAAGTCAGCTAAGTGTTTTAACAGCATCTTCCTTTGGAAACTCTCCCAGTTCTGAAAGTAGCTTCTAAAGCGTGCAGAGACTCCTGTGGTGACTGTCCAGATGCGCAGGTTGGGGCACGGGCACGTCGACAGTGAGACGGCTGCGTCCTCAGTGTGAATAAAGCATGCCACTGCATTTGTCTTAAAGGTTACTCATGCCTCAACGTATCAGACCGGTTGATTGACCGTCTCCCAGTACACTGACCTGTGTGCCTTACTGGGCACCAAGCTTCACCCCCAGCCAGTCTTCCCATCCGGCCGCTGAGACCACCCTCCAGAGGACATCTGTTCCCAGAATCACCTTTTACACGTGTGTACAATGCTACAGCTAACGCTTCACAAACAACTATAACTTCTGTTAACCGTCGGAGGGAGAGAGAGTGGACCAGAGACCTTTACACTTAGAGAACCTATCGGTTACATAAAACGAAGAGGAAATCTGTATCTTTCTCTTTGCTCTTCGCCAAAACCCTATTGATTTCATGAGAAGGAACAATTATCCTCATTCCATACCTAGTATCTTTTCCCTACAAAATGACAAAGAAGAAGGTCTCGGAAGGCACACTTCCTGTCTCCAGCTTTTCTTTCCTTGGCCACCTGACCTCACGCATCTCCCCTCCTGCGCTGTGCATCCTTTCCGCAGGGTGAGGCCGGAGCCTTCTTCTGCCTCGGTGTTGGGTGCCCTGGCCTGACCTCAGGTCAGTGAGTATTGACCGATTGAGCAACTCTTCCTAATCTAAAGAACCCTGTGGAAACCTTTCTGGAGTCTAATCACAGTGTTTACAGACGCCTAGGACCTGGCCTTTAACCTAAGGGATTATACCTCCGAGCTAAAACAAGACAGAATGTGAGGGCAGGTGGCAGATTGGGGTTCACCCAACCAGGACTCTTCTAAGCAGAGCTGCTGCCTCCCCCTCGCTGTTCCCTTGTGCGTATTGCTTGTCGGGACCACGTCACCTGTGATTCCCTGATGACAGCATCCATGGGAGTGTCCTTTTTCCCTATGAAATGAGGGCTCACCGGTATTGATTTGAAAAAACGCAAACGCCAGAACGTGAAATGGCAAGGAAAGCAACATTGTCTGCTTCCCTTTAGAGGAAAAAAATGCTCTCTCTCACCTGGAGCTCACAGTTTCCACTTCATACCAAGGAGATGCTTCAAAGCTCAAGCTAGTGAGTCTAAAAGAAGTGTCCCCAGTAGATTGTGCCTGGCCGTGCACACGTTCTCCTAAATTGTAAGTCTGAGTTGGTTTATTAATTGAAAGTAAGAAAGAGGAACATTAACTGGCAGAATCCTATATTTTCCTATTTTAAAAAGAGGCTGCTATCATGCTAAAGTTACGTGAACCGAAATGAGGTATTTTAAGAAAGTTCAGGGTAGGAATAATGGGATGAACTATATGAAACCTAACATCTTCTGAAGCGACATGGAGAATAATATTGTGACATCCCTTAAAAGCTGAACGTCCCCCAGACTTCCTTCTGTCCATCCCTCCATCCTTCCTGTTTTGTTTTGTTTTGTTTTGTTTTTTTCCCTTTTGCATGGGCTATGTTACTCTTTTTTGGTTGTTGTGATTAAAAGTATTTTCAGGCATCTTTTTACATCTCGTATACATATTTTTTGTTTAAGTCATATTCAGCCTTTATTTATGAAAAACGGTGTACTGGCCAGATGTATAAATGCCTTTGCTCACACATAAGCTGGTGCTGTGCTGTTCTAGAAGGGGCCGGGGAGGGGAGCGGTCAGGGGGCCCCAGTGCTCCCCAGTCACGCTTTCTTCACGCTAAAGGGGTATATTGCCTCTTAGATAACGTTATGAACTTAGAAGGGGTTGAAATCTTGAATTCTGTTCAGGTTTTTGATTCCACTTCCTGCCAGCGTGAACATGAAGTCTTAGCTGTAAACGTGTTGAAGCTCACATTTCTTTTTGTTTGATGCCAGAGCCAGTCTTTGAGTTGGCGTGTGTTTTTGTGAGCTCTCCAAGTGCAGTTGGGGTGTCTGTGTTCTTTCATTCATCAGAAGAGAAGAGTGGGTTCTACCTGGGCCAGATTTGCAACCTGCAGATTGCAGGAGAGTGAATTCATCTCGCAGGGTGAATGCATTCAGATCTTGTACTCTCGCAGGACCCATCCGGCCTTAGAGAACACTCGGGTCGTTACAGCCTCCAGCCAGTAGAGGTCTGGCTACTCCAAGTGAGCACTGTTCAAATCTTGTCTTGTTCATCTGCCCAAACCTTTAAAAAAAAAAAAAGAAAAAAAGTGTGTGTGTTGAGGGGGAGGTTGGTAAACATTATTTGTTTTTAAGTTACAGGGAAGTTTCCTCTCAACAGAATGCACAGGGCTTGCTGAGTTGCCCTTAGGGGGGGGTTCCCACCAGTGGGTAACTGGTTTCAGTTACTTCTCTTTGGAAAAACAGAAAGGTCGCTCTTCTTTAGTCCTTAATAATGAATGTTGTTGGATGCTTACTTATATACAGCCAAGGATTCTTTTCATGTCCTTGGCAATTCTCAGTATAGCTCAGGACTGTCTGCAGATTAAATTAGACCAACTCATCCAACTTTTTTCTTGAATACTTTCTTGGAGCAAGTGACGTTTGTTCTTTTTGAGGGAAGGTGATGGTTTTTGTTCTTAGGATCTTCTGTCTGTTTCAGTGTACTTTTCAAACATCTAAAGGTCACTTGTTGATACACTGCGTTACACCAGAAGGCTGTTGAGGAGTTTTGCTTTACTTTGTGTTTTGCTGTGCTAAATGTCTGAAAGGACAACAGTTGACGTCACTTTTCTGTAAGGGACAAATATTTCTTGCTTTTTGGAGTGCTTTTAGATATTCATCTGGAAGTGTGACTCATCTTTATAAGATCTGCTTTCACTGTAAAACTCCCACTGTCCGCATCTAGAAGAATTTGGTTATTCAAGCAAATTCCTGGGTTAGATGGCATGAGAGGCTGTCAGGAGTCCGTTGGTGGATCTGGCTTCGAGTCATTTTCTACTCTGGGGTTTTATTTTATAGGTTTCTGATACTGGTAAGCATAACCCAACCTTCTGAGGTCATGCACTTTGCTCCTTTAAAATTTGTGTGTAATAACTAGCTTTCTTTTCATTTATTTGTACATTTGAGACCAGTAACAACCAAACCGCTTTTTTCCATCTTCAAGATACAAAAGTTATTTTTGCACGTCCATTACCTCGTGCATCGTCACCAGTTGTCACTCCTTGAGTTCCTGCATTCTCGTGGTTCTTCTTGTTTCCCACTGGCTCTTACTGAGTGCTGATGTCATGTGTTTGGGACCAGATCTGACAAGGAAGCTGTACAATTAAATTGTCCAGTGGTGGTACTCTTAACAAAAGATGTCTTCCTTATCATTCCAAATCACCTGAAGAAACTATAATTATGTCTTACTCCGTAAATTATTAGCAGTCGTTTTTACCTATACCTCAATTGTGTGCATGCGCCTTAATTTAAGAAATAAAATATGTTTGCTCTTCAGCATGCTGGAGTATGATACCGAGAACCTGAACTCGGAAGAAATCTACAGTTCTTTGCGTGGAGTGACAGAAGCCATCGAAAAGTTTAGTTTTCGAAGCCAGGAGGATCTGAACGAGCCCATTAAGAGAGACGGCAGGAAGGACTGTGAAGTCGTGAGTACCCGCGCGGCTAACAGGGCCATTCATCAGTGAGGGGGCGGCCACCGCCCATGCTGGGAGAGAGCTGTGTGGCCCTAAGGGACGGTCCTGAATGCTGACCGCGGGGATCACTGAACTCCAACATTATTTTTATCTCGTAGTCAGAATGGTATGATTTTAAGAGGCCCAAGGCAACTTTACGAAATTGCAGTAGCCCTCGGCTATCTTGGTGAAGAATGTTAAATGCCCTTTTTCTCAGCTGGCTTTCGTTTATCCTGGACACGTTTTTGTTCCTCTGATATGATAAAAACAGTGAGCCTGCGCCCGACGCCAGCGTGGCTCTCCGGGAGCTGCAGCCTCCTGCAGAGGGGCAGAGTGGCGCAGGACAGATCTGCAGAGGGGCCGGTGTCACCCTCTGAGCACGGAGGCCACGCGGTCACGAGGCACTTGTCGGGTCAAGTAGGAGGTTGTCGTCTGAGAGGGGCCTGTGAGAAGGCAGAGGGATGGGGGTGGGCACGGGGGGTGGGAGAGGGTGGGCGTGCCCTGGTGTTGGGGAGGCCCTGGGAAGAGAAGGGCGCTCACACCGGGGGGTGCACAGCCATCGTCCAGACTACTCTGGGGTCCCTGAAGGATCTGAAGGGTCTTTTAACCGGGGAAGTGGCATGGTCCCTCGCACGTCTGAGGACGATCGCTGTCACTCTGCCGTGGGGAGTGACCCCGGAGGGAGCTGGGTCGGGTAGTGCGTGAGCAGAAGCAGGAGAGCCGGGGTGTCCGGCAAGGACTGTTGAGGAAGTGCTGCTGCACCTCAGTGAGGTGATGTCACGGGGAGAGAAGGCGACGTGGACCCCTGTGGAGCGTAGTGAGACGTCCAAGCAGGCACAGCCACGGGCCTTCGGGTGCGCCGGCCTGGACTTGAGGCTGGCGATTTGGGCTGCAGGTGGAGGTTTGAGAGACACTGACTGGATGCTTGATGGTAACTAAAGAAACGTAAGTGAAATCAGCCAAGTGAGGGTAAGGGCAGAGTCCTCAGGGGCACCACCACTAAGGGGAAGGCAGAAGAAGCGGGTCAAGCAGGACTAAAGAGCCAGGAGAATGCGGCGGCCTGGATTTGAGGGGAGCTTTCGGGAAGGGCGTTCCAGCCAAAGGGCTCTCGAGTCGGATGTGGACTGAAAGGGCTCCGCTGGATCTTTTTTTTACTGTCTGCATTAAATAGTCTATTTTAATCTAGAATATTTAAACCACACAGTTACTCACCGGTGTTTTGATGTAGGGCCAAGACCTTTTCTTTGAGATTGGGCCCCCCTCTGGACTTCCGTCTTCTTTTTCTTAAATAGCTTTTAGACCTAATCACAGTCTGCAGTTTCCAGGGTTAGTTTCTCCAGGAGCCCATTGGGTGTTGTGAGCAGAGCTGGGAGTGGACATGAGGTCATGGTGGGCCGAGGGCCGACTCGAGCACAGCCTGGAGCGAGGAGGGGCCGACGGCAGGTGTGCGGTGGGAGAGACGCGGCCCGTGTGGAGAGAAAGGTGTTGGCTCTGCAGTGGCAGCAGTGGACGATTCATGGACACGGGTCCTTAAGGACGTGGGGAGGTGGCGAGACGGGGGCCCTGGGGGAGCGGGTTGGCCTTAGCCAGGAAGGAGGGGAGCGGGCCTGTGGGAGCAGGAATTGGAGGGTGTCCACGCTGGCAGCTCTGCTGTCCACGGGCGGCGCTTGTGCTGAGGAGACGGGAGAGGCTTCTAAAGTGCACACGAGGAACTTGGGGTTGGGTGTGGTTCTGATCAGGGAAGCAGAAGTCCTGCCAGGAACAGCAGAGGCCCCAGGAGAAGCTGGGTGACGGAGGTATAGAGCCAGCACGTAAAGAAAAGAAGGAAGAAAAAGCATCTTTAGCGAGAGCCACCATGAACGCTTCGGGGTGCATCTTTCTGTTCCCTTAGGTGTACCTGCGCGTGTCTGTATGTGCAGGGGCGTATGGAGCGTGTTCTTTAAGGTAAAGGTGACTTCACAGGGCGCCTCCTGTTTGGTGTAGTCTTTCCTGTGCCTTCTTGCGGCTGGATGATAGTTCAGCGTAAGGGTATGTGCCGTAGTCATGTCCTCGGTGCCCTATTTGGGAACGTTTAAGTTGTTTCCAACTTTACAAAGTATGAAAGAACACCGTGCCAGATGTTGAAAGGAGTGGGGAGAAGGTGGAGAGAGCAGGCCCGTATGAGGATGGGGAAGAGGGGGGCCGGGAGGGGCTGCGGGACTGGGAGGGGGTGGCAGACGGGGCGCTGACAGGTCGCGGCTCAGAGGGGCGGGGAGGGGAAAAGGAAGCGTTGAGGAAGTCCAAAGTCAGCATCTTCGCCACTCGTCACCAAACGTTAGCTAAGAAGCTGCTATAAAACTGCACTAAATGTGCAAGAGTTAGGCACCAGTGTCTCTCTGCTCAAGCTTGACCAGCGGGCCCAGTCTGGTCAGATGGAGTCCGTCAGGGCGCAGGTCACACCCAGGGGGAAGGTGGGTCACACAGGCAGAGACGGACACAAACGTGTGCGTGCATCCAGCCTTCCAGGCAGTTACAGAAATCCCACAGGCAGATTCTGAGGTTCCATTTCTTTGTTTCAAGTAGAAATTAGAGCACTTGATGCCAGCAGGGACATCAGGAACGAGTGTAGTACTGATGGCCTGGAAAATTGATACGACTCTTTTGGAGCTTAGTGAAAAGTTGTATTCAGCAAAAGTGATTTTAAGTTTCATATCCTTTATCCAGAAATCTAAATTTTGGCAATCTGTGCCGAACAACAAACTTGACAGAAGGAAAGAAAGACGTTATTTACACAAAGTAGCTTATTTCAGCATTATTTATAATAGAAAGAAACAAAAACATTAAGGAAAACACAGAAGGGGAATCATGCAGTAAATCTTATTAAAACACAAGAAATAGTGGTGCGATTAAACATTACGGCTGCAAAATTTTTATTTACATGGGACATGCTGATCCTTTGAGGAAAGCAGAATATATGATGCTCTGTGCACTGTGATTGCCACTCTGTAAAGCCTGCATGAGACGAAGACTGGGGTAGTGTAACAGACCAAGTTAAGAAAGTACGGTGTTGTTGTTAAAAGTGGTTAGTATTAGGAGTTTAGTTTCCTTTTTTTCTTTTTTTTAATAGATTATTTTATTTTATTTTATTTTATTTATTTTTGGCCACGTTGGGTTTTCACTGCTGCATGCAGGCTTTCTGTAGTTGCGGCGAGCGGGGACTACTCTTCGTTGCTGTGCACGGGCTTCTCATTGCAGTGGCTTCTCTTGTTGCGGAGCACAGGCTCCAGGCGCACAGGCTTCAGTAGTTGTGGCTCACGGGCCCTAGAGCGCAGGCTCAGTAGTTGTGGCACGTGGGCTCGGTAGTTGTGGCTTGTGGGCTCTAGAGCGCAGGCTCAGTAGTTGTGGTGCACGGGCTTAGTTGCTCTGTGGCATGTGGGGTCTTCCTGGACCAGGGCTCCAACCCATGTCCCCTGCATTGGCAGGCAGATTCTTAACCACTGCACCACCAGGGAAGCCCTAGCTTTCTTTTTTAAATGTCTGAAGTTTTTAAACCCTTTCTCCTTTTATAAATAATCTTTTCATTATATTAATCATGTATGTTTTACTTTTAGAAGAGAGTTACAAAGAGAAAAAAATTAAAATCATCCATGAATCATCTTATACCAAGAGAAAACCCCTGTTAGGTCTTATTTTGTTCATGTCTGTACACATACAATATATTCTTTTATATCCTAACAGGTATATTAGGACAAAATCTTCCGGGTGGGATGTGTAAGAACCAGACGCATCCCAGCGGTTCCACTAGGTGTATATCCAAAGGAATTGAAAGAAGGGACTTGAACAGATGTTTGCACACCAGTGTTCAGAGCGGTGTTAGGCACAGTAGCCCAAAGGCGGAAGCAGCCCAAGTGTCCATCAACAAATAAATGGATAAACAAAACATAATATGCACATGCAATAGAATATTATTCAGCCATAAGAAGGAATGTAATACTGACAACGTTACAACGTGAATGGACCTTGAAAACATTATGCTAAGTGAAATAAGCCAGACGCAGAAAGACAAACACTGTGTGATTCCATTTATATGAGGTCCCTAGAGCAGTCAAATTCATAGAGACAGAAAGTAGAACAGAGGTTACCAGGTCTGGAAGGGGCAGGGAGTTATTATTTAATAGGTACAGAGTTTCAGTTGGGGAAGATGAAAAAGTTTTGCCCAAAATATAACGTAGTGGTAATGGTTACACAACATTGTGAACGTATTTAATGTCACTGGATTATACACATATGAATTACATGATTGAATTTTAACATACATATATAAAACTACAATAAAAACCCCACAAAGGCATAAGCGTGGGTGACAGCGGTGCACCTTGTCAGCAGCACGAGTAAAAAGTGCCACAGGGCTCACCAGGGTGGTCTGGCTGCCTGGAAATGGTTCCCCCACGGTCCTATAGTCACGTGTCTGAGATGAGGAGAGTGACCGTTTCGCTCTGTCCCCTGCAGTCAGCCACACTTGCTCTGTTCCCTGCAAAGGGGGCCAGACAGGCCAGTGTGCGCAGAAGAAAGGACCTCGGGGAGAGAAGGGGGTCAGAAACATGACATGAGGGCCAGGGGGCCCAGAGGTTTAACTAGTTGAAGACAAAACTCAGTGCATATCAGGAAAGACATTTTCAGAAAATATTAAAGACCTGTTCTTTGACCAGTGTAAAGACCAGCTCTGAGAGTCAGAAATCCCCAAAGGAAAAGCCATCTGCCTGGGGGATGTCAAGTTCTCCATAGTGAGACGTTTCACCACTTGAGGGGAATATAGCAGGGGACTCGTGGGTGGTGGGACCACTGTAGGTCTCGAGAGGGTCTTCGGGGGAGCATTTGTCCATGGCGTTGTGTCAGGGTGTCAGTGAGAAAACCCGTCCTGTCGGTGGTGAAGGCAGTTGGCTGGGGTGTGGGCACCTGAGGTTCCTGGGGAACTGGGGGTGCCAGGTGTGCAGGCTGCCTTCTCAGGGGCTCCTCAGAATTTCACGTCACTAATCTGTCAAAAATGAGTCAAATTAGTCAGCAAATGCAAAGTAAAACAGGCATTCCTTGTAAACTAATGAATGAATAGATGAGAACATCAGCGTGTTCTGTCCCCTCTGAGGTAGCTTATGAGCTAGGTATTTACAAATGGAGGCACTAACCACCGTCCTTTTGTCAGTGGCCAGACTTCCAGTGAGAAATCTCTGGCTCTCCTAATAATTCTGAAGATTTAAAGGAAAGGTTTGAGACAAGCACTGGAAAGGAACTGACAGTGTGCTGTGCCCCAGGTGTCCCGTGACGGTGGCATCACCTCCCCCGCCACCGAGGGCCGGGGCGGCAGCGACGCAGTGGAAGGAGGCCGGACGGCTCTGGACAACAAGACCTCCCTCCTCAACACCCAGCCCCCGCGCGCCTTCCCGGGGCCACGGGCGCGGGACTACAGCCCCTACCCCTACTCGGACACCATCAGCACCTACGACAAGACGGCCCTGAAGGAGGCCGTGTTCGACGACGACATGGAGCAGCTGCGAGACGGTCTGTCTCTCCCGGTGCCACTCCCCCCCTCCCACCCCACCCCCACCCCCACCTCCCCCCCTCCCCACCCCCCAACCAGGGCAGCTCCGGGCACGCGAGGGTGGACTGGAGGCCTGCTCTGCTCAGTCGTCTGTGCGCCTGGGCGCGGGGGCACACAGAGGACCCACGGGGAAGGCCTTGCGAGGAACCACGACCCGGGCGGCGGTGAGAGCGGGGCCTGGGTGCAGCCTCCGGTGTGCGCTTTCCCGTCCCACGCTGTGGCCGGGAGGCCCGGAGCCCTGCTGGGTGACTTCCCGCTGCTCTCTCAGCAGCATTTGAGCCAGGTCTCCCGAGCTGCTTGTGTCACCTTCAGTCCTGTAGGTGGGGAGGGGATCTAACCTGCCCTTGGCACCTGCGTGGCATGTGCTGGCTGCTGAGACAGGGATCATTCCCATCGTACAGGTTAGGAAACCGAGGTCCAGAAAGGTGAAGTTATTGCGCCAAGTATAATAACACACTTGATACGGAGCAGAACTGGTCTGGGTTTTTTTCTGACTCTTGTGTTAAGACCAGTGTCCATTACTGAGTAACAAGTGAGTGAGTACACATTGCTATGAAGTATTTTTATCAGGAAGTTATTTTTTTCTCTTTTCACCTCACTGGCGTGTTCATGTGTTTTGGTTTATTTCAACTTAATAATTAAGTTAAAAAATCTTATATATGTATACTTTGTTTCCAAGCCTGCTATGTTATGTTGTTTTCAATTTTGAATGAAGAATTAGATTAGAACCTTAAATCAGAATTCTAAGCAGTTAGCATTCAGTGAAGGCCTGCTGTGTGTCGCAAAGGCTGTGGCTTGCCAGGGCTGGCTGTGCAGGGAAACAAGACGCGGCCCCCGGCCCCAGAGCGCCAGGCCCACCAGGGGAAACAGGCTCATCGTGGTGGCAGACGTAGCAGCGAGGGCCGCGTTAGCGGTGGCTGCTGGATCCAGGGGAACACGGAAGGAAGAAAGCTGCGTTCTCGGTGGATCAGGCAGTGACGGGAGCCTAGGACAGAAGGGAAGGCCTTCCACGGTCTGAAAGCACAAGTAGCTTCAGGGGCTTGAGCGCGTGACCGCTTGGCTGTTGATTGCTACTTGCTGGTGGGGAGCAGGTCGGTCTGTACCCAGCCGTCCGTCTGCTGAGCAGGAGGCTGGTGGTGGAGGGTTGACTTGGACTTGCGCTGCCTAGGAGTTGTGGACCGTTGCCTTTCTCTGCTCATAGAGCTGGCACAGCGTTTAACTTACCCAGTTGTTGGTCTTGTTTAAGACAGACTGGAGATTGGGATGTTGGCTGTAATTTGTCCACCAACCGTATGCTAAAAGGCTTAAAGGAAAAGGTAGGATGGCAGGGGCGGAGTTGAGAGGGTTCTTGAAGACGTCACCTTTCTGATTCTTAGAAGCTAAAGAAATATGTGAGTACAAATTTAGGTTCCTAATGATCTGTCTTTGTTTTTTCATCCTTTCTACTTAAAGTGAATATTCAGAGTTGAGGTCTCTTAAAACAGGGGTCCCCACCCCCCGGGCCGTGGACCGGTACCAGTCCGCGGCCTGTTAGGAACCGGGCCGCACAGCAGGAGGCGAATGGCGGGCGAGTGAGCGAAGCTCCGTCTGCCGCTCCCCATCGCTCACATGACCGCCTGAACCATCCCCTCCCACCCCCCCCCCCCCCCCCCGCCCCGGTCCGTGGAGAAACTGTCTTCCACGAAACCGGTCCCCGGTGCCAAAAAGGTTGGGGACTGCTGTCTTAAAAGAACATGGAAAGAGAAAGGATA